>NC_059381.1:7902959-8220102 GCF_019703515.2 Myxocyprinus asiaticus
ACTACAGATGTGAAAGTGGATATTTATAGTAAAAAAGGACTTAAATATTGATCTGTTTCTCACCCATACCTACAATATCATATCACTTCTAAAGACATAGATTTAACCACTGGATTCATATGGATTACTTTATATGCTTCATTTATGTGCTTTTTGGATCTTCAAAGTTCTGGCCATTATTCAGTTGCATTGTGTGGACCAACAGAGCTGAGATTTTCTTATAAAAAGCTTCATTTGTGTTCTGCATACGAAAGAAAGTCATAGACATCTGGGATAGCATGAGGGTGTGTAAATAATGACAGTGTTTTTATTTTTGGGTCAACTATCCCTTTTAGTAATTATTTTAATCAAAAGGTTGGTGTAACAGATTTGTATTTTTTTATTTATTATATTTATTCGTAAAATCCTCTTGCAGTTGAATTCCAGCAAAAAAACAAAAACAAAATAAAAATCAAAAATAATTGAACACTGTACTCATAATTGGGCATGCTGGCTTCAAATGTAGGAAGTGAGCCATCATCCCGGCAGTCTACTGCAACCTTTAGAATGAGAAAATGCTTTTTTAATAAGTGTTTGTTATATTAGAATATGCAAGTCAATTGAATGAACGCTTGGGTACTGGTGTTTAGGTACAGTTTGTGGAATTTTTAGACGGCCCTTTACACACCATAGATGAACAACGTACCTAAAAATTTTTGGTCGACTAGACTATCTAGATTTTTTTTTTCTACTTTTTGTTTTGGTATCTTTGTGTGATCAGTATAATGTGCTATTAGTTTGTAAAGATAACAAACAATCATAAAAAATATTTATTTATTAGCTTGAACATACATTTTCCACAATGAACTTTGAACAGTCCAACTTTTCAAAAAGCAGCTTGAGATCCCTGAATTCAGTTGTGCTCCGTCTAGCTGTTTTTGAACACAAGAACATGTATTATGTAAATTCCCCTCTAAAGCCCCATTCACACATGCAGCGACAAAGCGACATGATTTCATTTATTTTCAATGAGAGCTTGTGACTTCCGGCGACTTGAGCGACAGCGAACACTGGCTAGATGTGTGCATGTCCAGCGACTTTAGAAAGTTGACAAAAGCTTCTTTATGCAAATGAGGAGTGACTTTCGGCAGTGACTACCAATAGGAGTAATCCGGCTCCTGTGAGATAATGGCGTCAAATGCAAGCAAGATAGAGAAGTTAAAGTTTCTGTGATTGATTTCTCTGTTCTATATGATTTGTATGTAACCACATAGGTTGATATTATAATTAAAAATTTATGCGTGGAAAATAAATTGTCAGCAGTCTGAGTGAGTTTGATTCGTATATTGATAGAGCACTCATCTTGTTAATGATATGAGTTTATTGCAGTTTATATAAAAACACAATGTTTTCCTCTGCAGAATGTTCATTTTTAGTGTCAAGGTGAACCTGACACCAGCCTCATTATTCATGGCTTCCTGAAAACCAATTGGCTGATTAGTCATTCATGCAACACACCAGATAGTCGGTTTTGAAAATGTAATAAATGGAAAAAGTTCAATGTTTGAAGTAGGGATGCACCGATATGAACATCTTTGGCCGATACGATACCGATTTTTCCAAAAAACTATAGGCCAATAACGATACCCATATTTAGCCATTTTTGTCATCAGATCACTGTTGCACATATGAATTCTTAAACAATGTATAAACAGGTACAAAAGCTTTATAACTGTTCTAACAATTACTAATTTCCAATATACTGTATTTCATTTCCGTTATCTCAGAAGTCAAAGTCTTCTGGTTTCAAAGCATTTTGGATGGTTTCCCTCATCATGTAGCCTGTAGGTAAGTGCCGCTTTCACAACTGTTACATCCGTTTATGGCGGGGGGGTTTTCTGCATTAGCGTGAAAACGAGAATGAAAATTAAATAGTACATGAAAATTAGGCAGATATACTAAAGCCGATAAATTATGGCTTTTTCAGGCACGCACTACTCACCATGAGAGTTTTGATTGGTGCACCAGGGGCGGACTGGCCATCGGGAGAACCGGGACTTTTCCCAATGGGCCGGCCGCGAAACGGGGCCGAATGGGCTTATTAAGATGAAATGGGCCGCCGCTTTATGCAGAACGGGCCAAAAACGGTGCTGCGATATGCCGAAGGGGGCAGCGATATGCAGAAAACTCCATTTTACTTATCGAAGCCACACATGCATTTTGTTTCTTAATTCTTTTTGTTTGTTAAAGCATGTTATCATATTAATAGTGAGTCTAAGACTTGTTTGCATTCCTTATTGTGGTCTTTTGACAAGTTTGAATTAAGTGTAATGGACTGCATTTATCAAAATAGCTCACTCGTCAAATTAATTCTAAATTACAGAGTCAATAAAATAAAATAAAAAAAAGTTGGTCATAGGAATGTAAAATGTATATATTTAACTGGGCTACATTTGGTAAATAATTATAGGAAAAGAAAGATTTAGATGTTTCCTTGCAGATTCCTTGTTTTCTGCATTTGAAGTTGTTTTAAAATAAAAGCAGTTATCCACTTTACATGTTTGATTTAATTTGAAGTGCTCTGGATGTGGCTTTATAAGCTGAGCCTTTTTATTTTTGTAATCAGGCACATAGAATGTTGATTTATATCCAGATTTAGATTCATCGGCAAATATATCGGCTATCGGCCTCCAAATATAGCCTAATGAATTATCGGTTATCAGCCAAAATGTCCATATCGGTACATCCCTATAATTAATTATAAATCAACCATCAGTTTTTCATATTGGTGTTTTCATGCTTATTATGATATGCCGATGGGTTTAATTTGGTCAATTGTTTATCAATAAATATTGGCAGCCGATACATCGGTGTATCCCTAGTTTGAAGTAACCACAGTATTTTGGAGTGCTTCAGTGACTCTTTCGGCTCACCTGTCGACTCAAGTGGACTCTTCAGGACTTGTACACTGGTTCATTAACCACAAGTTCAATGCTCTATCAGTTGAGCTACTGCACTATTTGATTGTTATTGAAAAAGCTTATAAATGTATTTGGTTATGTAATTTATAAAACAATAAAATGTATCGCCTTACAAGTCATGCACTATAGTAAAATGGTTTTGATGTCATAAAATAGCATTGTGTGAGGTTCAGGGCGAAAGGTGTTGTTGCCCTTTCACTCAAAATGTGTGTGAAAGGGAATAAGTCGTTGTTTTAGCACGTCTAGTGATACATGATACATACAACGGGCCACATAAAAATCTTTTTGCAAAAATGTAGGTATGGTACCTTGTTAAATCATTATTGAGGGTTGTTGTGTTGTTCATGGACCCCTTCATATGAACTGTCATTTATCTGAAATAGAAATCAACAATTGAAATTGTAGAAAACAGGCTTTCTCTTTTCCCTGTCATTTTCCTTTTCAATTGCGACTCTTTTTTCCTCCTCTGTGAGGGTGCAGTTGTGTCCACCTGCATGCTGTTAATGCAAGTAAATGCACGAACAGCTACAGTTTTTTTTTTTATTTCAGCAGGCGTTGACGTGATTCTTTGAAACTTGCCAAAATTGCTGTTAAGGTTGTCCTTGTAAATGCTTGGAGTGTGTGGTACGTCAGCACTGGTCCTGCGTCTCTCAAGCGTGCATGGATTTTCACACTTGATCCCAAGTAAGCAGGCCTGTCATTACAATCTGCTCTTTTGCAGACCACTGAAATGACTCATCCCTGTTTTGACATGAGCTCATTGTAAATTATCAGGTGCATTCAGTAACCCACTTTTCTTGGGTTGTGGCTTGGCAGATCTCAAATGAGGTGTTGTTTGTTGTCATTCAGTGTGTTAAAGGGATAGTTCACTCCAAAAATGAAAAGTCTGTCATTTAATCACCTTCGTGTTATTCCAAACCCATATGATATTCTTTCAAAATGAGATGTTAGGCAAAATTTAAGTCTTAGACACCTAGGGCCCTGTGGAACCGTTTTATTCTTTCCCAAATTCCGTGTTTTCCATTTTATTTTATTTGAATTCTGGGTTTTATTTAAATAAATTTTATCATTAAAAAATCTAACCAAATGAATTCATAGAATTTTAATCAATTAAAAACATCCATCCATCCGTCTTCTATAGCCGCATGTCCTATGTAGTGTTGCAGGTAGTGCTGGAGCCTATCCCAGCTGTCTCAGGCCAAAGGCAGGGAAACACCCTGGACAGGTAGCCTGTCCATTACAGGGCTAACACACACTGACCTACACATTCACACTCTCCAAATGAAAACAGAACAATTCATTTACAACATACCATTGCATTATTTTTTATTAAATGAAGAGCACCTATACTGATCCTCACAGCACAATCCAAGAGTTTTAATTATTATTATTATTATTTTTATTAGCAGTGATGAAACTCTTGCTGGATGTTCCTTAAATATAATGTAATTGTTATAGATATATTATTATAATTATTATTATTAATACTACTACACTGAATATTAATATTTTATTATACAGAAGTAATATATTTGCGTCGCATTTTTTCAGTTTCACGCGTCTAGTTAAATGGAGCTTTTATTTTGACATTTTGACAGAAAATCAGATTTTTTTTTTTTTTATTGCTTCACTTCTCGCCTCTGGAAAAGCAGTTTGCTTTATGGGCTAATGTGCTTATTAAACCACAAAAGTCTTACACACAGAGCGCACGTTAATTATACAGTTTGTGTGTAAGCAGTGGCTTCTCATATTCACTTACTGTTGAAGCATGCAACTCTTGCAGACCGTAAATCTCAGCCTTTTGTGGTTTAATCATCACACTGGGACATATCAAATTATAAAAATCTTCATTTTATTAATTGTGCATTTATACATGAATTTCATCCAAAATACTGTATGTCAAATTCTGTGACATTCCACATTTGATAGTTAATTCAATTTTGTATGACTGGATTCCACAATTCTATCCGTGTTTTCCGCAACACTGAATTCATAGGGCCCTAGACACCATATACTTTAATTGTATGGAAAAACTATACAATGAAAGTGAAAGGTGACTGAAGCTTTTCAATTTTCAGTGAACTATCCCTTTAATGCTTTAATGCTTCTGATCTTTGTATTGGTGCATCAGGATATTCAGCATCTGTTTTTGTGTTAGAAAGATGCCTGCAAGCCAGGGTTTGTCTCTTGAATATATAAAAATGTCACACAGAGTTTGAATACTCATGCACTCTAGTACAATGTTACGTATGGTTGTGATCCACCCTTGAGTTTGATAGCTGTGAAAACTGGCCACGAATGCAGTGCTAAAACTATCTGTCCATCGTTGAGTGGATCAGAGCTTTTGAAGCTCTCCTTGGCTTTGACAAGTTCTGTTTGACTCAGAAATAACCTACTTATGTGTGCAAGTGTAAAAGTATTTTTGGTGCTTTGGTTACTCCAATCTGCATGCATCTGCGTGGCAATAAATTAATGTTTGTACCGTAATACATTTAAATTGCTAATGCATCCCAAAGATTAATTACAAAGTGTTAAAGTTTCATTTGAGGATAGAGTTTACCGGTAGAAAGCATGTTATTTGAAAGACCACTGTGCAGGTTGTTGATATATTTCTGCAGAATTTATAGGTCTGTTTTCAGTGAGCTGCAACATACAAAATGAGTTAGTGTGACAACTTTTGGATTAATAGATGCATTGTTTCTCAGAAATGGGATCAGGGTCAACATTCTGAAACCAGATAAGAACTGACCATTCCAGAAAATTCTGAAGGTGTTTCTGGAGAATGATATCATTTGAAACGTTGATTGGTTTGTTCTTCCAAATATTTCTGGTAGTTTTAGGCTTGTTTCTGGCCTCTGAAGTTGAAGCGTTCCAGGCCAAAGGCAAAAAGATCCAAACGGACAAAGGCCATATCCTCAAAACCCCCTAGGATTCAAAACCAGACATGAACTTACACATGAAGTTCAGCTGACCACAAACACTTATTCATTGCCAGAAGAAAGACTTTTAATTATCGACTCGACCTTTAAACAAACTAGAAAGCCTCTAGAGTCCAGGCTCATGTCCTCCTCAACTCTGTAGTTCATCTTTAATATCTATTGGTGTCTTTGGAGAGTATTTGCAAAAGCATCCATGAAAGAAAAAAGGGGTGCATCTCAATCAGCTCCCTATGTCGTGAATCAGTATATCGTGAACATGAATTTGGGCACTGGCAAAGGTGTTCATCCACAGAACACAGGGACACTTATGACTCATTTACCTGTGACACGATAACGACCTCGAGCATTCAAGTGCAGCTGTTATTAATCAGCATCATTGCTGTATAAATGACAATATCATTCATTTTAGTTGAATATATTCAAATGTACAGTGTTATTATGAAAGATAAATTACATTAAATAAAGAAACACAAATATAAAGGAGTGTATTTTAAACTTTGTTTTTAACAACTTTAATATTTAAAATATTATTTCCCTTTCATGGTCATTATGAATGAAAGTCATTACAAACAACATCTCTTTAAAAGAAAAAATAAGGCTTTGACATATTATATTTACACTTGTGCCCGTCTTCTAACGGCTTGAGACGTTTCCAGTAAGGGAACATTGTGAGCAATGATGCTCCCTGGTTTTTAAGGTGCATTGTGGGATTTTTTTAGGGAGCGAACATTTCAGTGTACTGGAATGATTTTACAATTGAGACAGCCCTAGAAATGGCCGACTACTGAACTATTGAGCTGATTGAGACGCACCCAAGATCATCTATTCATATTGTGTTTTTCAACCCCAATGTCTAAAGGTTCCCTTGAGCAGATGCAGATGTGTCTGGCATAGGCATATTAAACTAAAACCTGTAACATGGCTTCACAAGGTTAGCGGTTACCTACCGTTGAATGGCTCCCAGATATATTGTTCAGGCTTGGGACTTTGTAACTTTGTGGACTTTAGTGGAGTGTGAAATTTCTGCACTATAGCAGCATAAAACTGAATTGCAAAAATTATTGTTTCTAAACCTTTTTCCCAACCACTCCTTCAGAGAACACCACCTTGAGGGAGACCAGTGTCCCTATTAGTGCTGGGTAATTATACACATTTACAGATTCGATTCCATTCCGATTCACCAGCTCTCGATTTAATTAGATTTAAATTCTTTTTGATGTAGATTCCTATGGGTATATTTCAGTGATAATGTCCCTTTTGCTTACCTATGAAAGAAATTCTCTCACAGCTAATGCTGTTAATTATAATGGACCTTCTAGGTACATTATGAAAATTATTAATTTTACTAATTGTATTTCATCCTTTTTCATCATTTTGATTACATTTTGTCTTTTTAAAAATGAACAAATCCATGTATTCAGTCAATAAACAAGCTAATTCTAACGGGTCTCTTCTTAATGGAAAGGAGGAAGTGGGAATCTGTGAATTCAACACAAACGATATTTATTATTATAATCAAAACAAACTCGCTTTTCAGCGCAATCTCAAAAAGGGCTCATAGGCACAGCACAGTGTCTGCATATGTGCGTATCTCTCTCTCTCCTTCACTGGCATCTGGCTCACTCCTAAATCCATCTCCAACTCTCACTGCAATGACAAACGGCTGTTAGAGACGATCATTGCCAAGTGATGATTCTTACCATTTTCATCTCCTGATCTCGCTCTCCATTCACAAGCCGACGCTCAACCACGCCCCTAACATCTCAATAATATATTTCACCTATTATTTTTTTTGTTACATGTTTATAGTTAAATTGCAGAATTTGTACTATTTACAAATATTAACATTGATTTGTTGAACACGTGCTAAAAGCGGTACTGTCTCTTTAACAAAACCGGCATTTATGACAAGGGCGTCTGTAAATGAGCACATATTAATAAGAGATGACTCAAATGGCTTTTTCTTATCTGTGCCATTGTAACCGGTCCTGCTCGACCCGCTCTGAGCGGAATTTGAACCGGGCTTTCCGGAATAGGAGGCAGGCGTGCTAACAAGGAGGCTAAAGGCTACAACCCCTAGTGTCAGTCGCTAATGCACCTCTTGAGGCCAGGGGAGTGAGGTTTACACTGCACAGCTATCACGTATCAGCTGGCTACCATTACACTCACCCCCATAAATCTCACTTCCATCCGGGTCACGGCACCACTGTAACCGGTCCTGCTCAACCCGCTCCGAGCGGGATTCGAACTGGGGTCTCCAGCATGGGAGACAGGCACCCTAACAAGGAGGCTAAAGGCTACAGTCCCTAGCGTCAGTCGCTATTGCGCCTCTTGAGGCCAGGGGAGTGAGGTTTACACACACTGCACAGCTATCATGTACCAGCTGGCTACATTACACCATGCATGATTACAATTCAGGATTTAGTTTTTCATTAATTGTTAATTGTTTGATCAACAACTGACTGTAGAGATCAGAAAGGGTATTAAAAGAGACATTTTTCAATGACAAATGGGTTGCGTAGATCTCATCTCTGGACACACGTTACACGGAATAACTTTTACTCTCAACATGCAGTGAAAGGATCTCACTGCTGAATACTCCAACACTATACTACACTATTACTGGTGAGTGAAATCTAAACATTAACCAGCCAGTTGCCAAATATACACTGATGAGCCAAAACATTATGACCACCTGCCTAATATGCTGTTGGTCCTCCGAGTGCCGCCAAAAAAGCACGACCCCCCTGAAGGTGTCCAACGGTATCTGGCACCAAGACATTAGCAGCAGATCCTTTAAGTCCTGTAAATTGCGAGGTGGAGCCACCATGGATCAGACTGGTTGGTCCAGCATATCCCACAGATGCTCAGTCAGATTGAGATATGGGGAATTTGGAGGCCAGGGCAACACCTTGAACTCTTCATCATGTTCCACAAGCCATTCGCGAACAATGTGTGTAGTGTGGCAGGGTACATTATCCTGCTGAAAGAGGCCACTGCCATCAGGGAATTCCATTGCTATGAAGGGGTGTCCCTGGTCTGGAACGATGTTTAGGTGTGTGGAACGTGTCAAAATGGCATCCACATTAATGGCCGGACCCAGGGCTTCCCAGCAGAACATTGTCCAGAGCATCACACTACCTCCACTGTCTTGTCCTCTTCCCACAGTGCATCCTGGTGCCATCACTTCCCCAGGGAAACGGCGCACACGTACACGGCCATCGGGGGGAAAAAATGGACATTTACCTTCTTCCACTGTTCCAAGGTCCAATTCTGATGCTCACATGCCCATTGTAGGTGCTTTCGACGGTGGACAGGAGTCATCATGGGCACTCTGACCGGTTTGCCTCTACACAGCCCTATACGCAGCAGGGTGTGATGCACTGTGTGTTGTGACCCTTTCCTCCCGTAACCATCAATAACATTTTCTGTGACTTGTGCCACAGTAGACCTTCTGTCGGTTTGGACCAGATGGGAAAGCCTACGTTGCCCTTTTCAGTGGAATTTAGTGTTGAATTTGGCTGTTGGAATAGATTAAGTATTCTAAATGTGTTGCATAAACACACAATGTTTTTTGACAGTTTTCTAAGGATTTCTTGCTTTTTAGACTAGTCGACTCCAAAATGTTCATTTAAACATCAGTGAAATTAGTCGTTCCGCACATCCCTACTTGAATTAGCATTCAGGCCTTTCAACATTTTCAAGTCTGTTTTTGTGTCTTTGTCTAATTAATTTCAAACACTATGATATCATCCTTCTGTGCAAACTTAATGATCTAGTACTCTCTGGCTGTAAATAGATGTCACCATGAGGCAAGGAACTTTTTACTTTTTAGTCAGGGGACTACAGTGTCATCACTCCTTAGCCAGAAACCAGGAAGAAAGAAGACATGAGAAAGAATGAAGATTAAACTCCTGCTGTTAAAGTTGAAGACTGTCTCTGTGTCTGGTTTGTTTTTTTCTTTTTTGACAGATTTATTGTTTGTTCTCTTGAATGCATGTGGGGATATTTGAGTATTTTTGAATGCTGTTCATGAGTTATGTAAGTCCACAGATATGTAAACGGGCTGTGATTGGAGTAAGGTGATGAAACATGTAGCACAGCAAAAAAACTAAAATAAATCTGTTGCCATGTTTCTCACTAATTATCGCAAGATATCTTGCCATGTTTTTCCGGTTCTGTTAGCTAAACTGATTCGATCTTGGTTATTGTTAGTGGGTTTTCAAAATCCATCACTTTTAATCAATGTAGACATTGCCAGTGTGCATGTTTGATCAGGCAGAGTTTATCTAGAAAATATTGATTACGAGTTGCATGTGCAATCTGTCAGCTTTATTGACACTTGTTCGCTTATGAAATGTGGAAGAAATGTTAATTTGAGGTAAAAACGTCAGACAACTTTGCTTCTTAATTGCTAAAATATTTAAGCATGAAATATTAACCAACAAACATTTCATGAAGGTTGTCCTCCCTTAATATTTTAAAAGGCACAAGCTGGAACAGTTTGATGCAAATCACTCTCAGAGCATCTTCCCTTTGGGAAGTGTATAAAATTGTATGACTTAGGAAGAAATATTACGCAATTTAACAGTGATTAATAACCTTCTTGAATAAGTTGACCAGATGGTTCTTATCAGTCAAAACAATTACAAAGAGTAATTGTTTAACAGGAAATCCTTTCATATTGTTCTCTGTGTCTTTATAATGTCTTTGGGGATTAATTGCAGCAGATCAAACCATGGTCAATATCTTTGTTTGTGGTGTTATTTTGAGTGCTGTAGATATTCCTTTTTATACAGTCTCTCAGAGAGTACTACAGGGTATTGAGGAGGCTTAAATGTGGTGTTGTTCTGGCCACAATGATTTCATGCAGGAATTACGCTGCCATATGAATGTGCATTATAACTTTAAAGCACAAATGCGTCATGGTTCTTTATAGGCCTAAATCAAATGGACCACTGAGTCAAAACCACTCAAGCTGATTTATACAGGCTTTTCAACACTCTGGTATTGATGACAGGGGTGACCCTCAATCTACTCTCCAAAAAAAAAAAAAGTTAATCAATGGCCACTGAAGAATGTAGGTTTTCAGCTTCAATATCCCCCCACAACAAGTTAAAGAAGAGGTTATGTGAATTTTCTGTATATTTAGAATACCTAGATGGCCTACATTTGCCAAAATAAGCAGTATACAAGAGCTTACTGCATAGCATACTGTATCTCAATGCAATACAATGTGCTCGACTTGACTTTGGAATGTCCATTTACCAATGCGCTCTAAGTCCTCGTGGTGGCGTAGTGACTCAATCTGGGTGGCGGAGGACGAATCTCAGTTGCCTCCGCACCTGAGACCATCAATCCGCACATCTTATCACGTGGTTTGTTGAGCGCGTTACAGCGGAGATATAGCACGTGTGGAGGCTTTATTCTCCGCAGCATCCACGCACAACTCGCCATGCGCCCCACTGACATTTTAGCGACCGCAAGGAGGTTACCCCATGTGACTCTACCCTCCCTGGCAACCGGGCCAATTTGGTTGCTTAGGAGACCTGGCTGGAGTCACTCAGCACGCCCTGGATTCGAACTCCTGACTCCAGGGGTGGTAGTCAGCGTATTAACTCGCTGAGCTACCCAGGCCCCCGCCGGCGAGGGTCTTGATTACTCCGACCAGCAGCGAGGACTCAATGACGGCGTTTCTTCATCCTAATTCACGGATTTCGGCACCACTGTGACAGGTTCTTTAGCTCTCTTGTGAAGGAGGAAGTGGGGACCAGGTAAACAGTCAATGTAAATCTTTTATTTACAATGCTTTTCAGCGTTCTACACAAATGTTTGCTTTTCAGCACAACAATCACACACACAAGACTGCTATGTGCGTCGCTCTCTCCCTCCAGTGGTTCGGACTGCCCTTTTATCTCTCCCAGCTCCACAAACAGCTGTTAGAGATAATTTCCCACAGGTGTCAATCCTAACCGTTCTTCCTCTCTCGGCCTTGCTCTCCACAGATGCCACTTGGCCACGCCCACACCCACGCCCACATCACTACACTTGTATTGAACCCGGTATGTTCCTTTTAATATGGTAGTTTGGCATTCAGTACCACTGTTTCACTCACTATTTTTAAATAATAGTAGGCAGTACACAATGTATACTTTGCAGTATTCAGTAAGTGGCAAGCTAGTATTCTGTGACGTACACAAGTCCCTGATGGATTTTGTGATAATTCTGGTGAATATATTTTTTTTTTTTTTTTTTTTTTTAGCACTCTCCTTTAATACATTTCTTACTTTACTTTCCACATGTTGTCACAATGTCGTTTCTTGCGATGTTGTTCTGGGTGATGATGCAGTGTTGGTGTGTGTACACAGCTGTAAGCTATGAATTCAGATGTGTTCATGAACTTTCTTCAAAATATCTTGAAGAATGTCTTGAAGAAATTATCCAAGGTGAAATCTGTAACGCCCCATTGACATCTAAACAAATTGCATCAACTTGAGGCAAGTTGCTCATTTCACAGAATATGATTAAAAAGGTTCTTGATGTTCTTTCAGATGGAAAATTAGCTGTGATCATGTATAAATCCTCCAAATCTTTCATGAAACATATAATGCTACAAAAGCCTCTGGAATTAGCTTATAGGAAAACATTAGTAAAAGAATTAAGAAACTTCCATATGCTTGTTTTTTAGAAAGCACGTGTTTTTACTAATGCCATAAGCTTGCCAAACTGTATTTAAAAGCTTTTTAATAATGTGCTAAATCATGAATCCAACAGTCAGTGTTTTGTCAGAAATATACCATTTAAATGATCAAAGTAATTTGATGTTATTGTGATTTGACATTATGCTGTCACATACAAATGAAGGTCATCTCTCTCGCTGTCTTAGATCTGCAAAGGTTACGTTTCTGACCACAGTTTTACATGGTTTTGCTATTAATCGTTGCTGTTTTTGCAGTAGTTAGAATCAATGGTGGTCTGTTTTGTTTCACCAGTCAAAATGATACAGACTAGCGGTTAGGCCAGAAATGGTTTGCTCATGCAGTTAGAAGGTCAAAGGTCAACAACCTGTATAATTGGGTCCGGCTGTGTTAAATCCAGCAAATTATGTTGTGGTTTAACCAAAGTTCTCATTACCTCATTTCATCGTTTGAAAGTAGCTAATGTTTAAGTTTTAAAGTTTAAATATTAAGAGGAAACCAAGATATTCCAAGAATGTCCACTTAAAGGTGAAGTGTGTAATTCTTGAATTTATGATAAAATAATTTCTCCTGTCCCAGCAGTTACGAGGCATGCATGAATCGTTAGCGTTTGGCATCATTGATGTAGAACCTGGCTCAACGCATTTTCAAATTTAAATATGTGTGAACACAAAAGAGATTTGAGAGCTTTTAAGAAGGTAAGATTTTTAGTAAAAACCAACTTGCCTGTTCCTCAAATAAAGCTAATGGATGACTTCAAAACACTTTGATTGTAGCACACAAGTCATATAGACTACTTCTATGGTACATTTATGGTGCATTTTTGTCCTTTTTTAGCTCGAAAGCATCTGTCTCCATTCATTATCATTGTATGGAAAAGAGTAAACAGGAGAGTATAGCCTACTTAACTTTTGTGCTCCATGGAAGAAATAAAGTCATACAGATTTGGAAGACATGAGGGTGAGTAAATGATGATACAATTTTAATATCTGGGACGAACTAACCTTTTACATTTTTGATTCCAGTTATAAATAAAATTAGCAATTATTACTGCAACATTTCCAAATTGTTTTCTGTTAGTTCTAGGCTTGGGATCAATGCCTTTTTCACGCATGGATAATCAGATCAATTTATATCTGGAAAAAATTGTGTGTGTGTGTGTATATATATATATATATATATAATATACACATAATTTTTTCCAGATATAAATTGATCTGCCTGTTGCACAATATTATTTTTTTTATTTTATTTTTTTCCAAAGATTTTCTGAAAACTTTGTTAAAGTCTGAACAGCAGGGTAAATTAAAGGGGGTCACACACCAGACGTGTCTGGTGGATGACATTGCACATTCTAAAATTTGTAACAATTGTTTTCTACAAAGGGACGCATACCCCACCAGTGCTCAGCTTCAAAGTTCTGCAGTGCCACTGAGCGCAAGCCACATTAAATTCCATTAAATTTGACCCAAATCATTATCAAAGGACAAATATTATTTACTCTAGCCATCGCTGGATGATATACTGTGTATGTATCTTTCATGGAGCCTACACAATGTATTTTCAGTTACAAGTATGTAATTTTGTGGTTTGACAGCTTAAAAGAAAGACCTATTTAAGGCTACATACAGAGAAATCGCATAATAAACACCAACATTTCTAACTGTTCATTTCGTGCAGTAACACCAGTTTCTTACACTTACCTGCAAACTCATCAACGCCAATTTGTTCGTTCTTGAAGAAGTACAAAACCTTCATTACTTTATACTACCATCTGCTTCAGGTGATCCTGTGTGTGTGTGTGTGTGTGTGTGTGTCCAGGTATTCCCTACATTTTGGGGACCAAATGTCCCCACAAGGATAGTAAAACCTGAAATTTCTGACATTGTGGGGACAATCAGTCGGTCACCATGAGGATAACAGCTAATAAATCATACTAAATGATGTTTTTTGAAAATGTAAAAATGCAGGGGTTGGGTTAGGGGATAGAATATAAAGTTTGTACAGTATAAAAACCATTATGTCTATGGAGAGTCCTCATAAAACATGAAACCCAACATGCGTGTGCATGTGCGTGTGTGTGTGTGTGATTTTGATATCCTGACCATGACCGGCTGCAGTAAATTTTATATCACCCTCTTGTGTTCTCCAAATGCTATTACACTAGACTGTTAAAGAGGGTTGAACTGAGTGAATTGTAAAGCAAAAAAAAATTTGGCTTCTCATTTAAACATTGGCTAATTTTAATATATCAATGCCTTAAAGGCCCGTTTTTTTCCAGTAGTTGGTTGAAAAAAGCAGACCACTTTTCGGCATAATCTGAGAGCGTGATTGAGCAATAGGGAGTCTGCAGCGCTGTTCGAGATATCTTGGCAGGCATGTGGGGGAGAGGATGTGTTGTTTTTGTTGTGTTGCATTCCTAAGTGATGTATGAATTACTTCAGAATTGCTCTTGCACTCATTCGCATTTTCTGAATATGCGTCATCCTATCCTGCCCTCCATCCCGTAGTCTTCACATCTCTCTTTCATCCTTCTAGCTAGGGCTGAGTGGTATGATGGTACAGGTATATATCATCTAATTGCTTTTATCCTTTTTTCATGATTTTAAAAAATCAGAAACCAAGCAGAAACCTATAGTTTACTCTGGGTACTGTATTTCAAATGAGTGCATCCAGTGTAAAAAGCTTTTTTTAAATGAGAGCACTTTCATTATGAAGCGAATTAATATATTATATAAATTTATATGAAAAAAAAAAAAAAATATAATATATATATATATATCTCGTTTTATTTCAAATAAAATTATTTATAAATAATATATTTATATATTTTATTTTAAATAAAATTATATATAAATATATTATTTATATATATTATATAATATAAAATATATGACATTATAATATACAAGGTGTAAGTGTAGGTTGTTCATGTTTGCCAAGCAATATCACATCTTGCTGCATGAATATATAAAAAATGTATAAGTGAATATTTTTCCTATTTTTATAACGGCTTCTAACTTTGGTCATTGAATCACAATTTATCATATTTTAAATTACTACAGTATTTCGTGTCTTGTCTATTTAACTTTTATCTTCAGATTATTATAAAACTTAATATGCATATAATGTGAAGCAGCTGTTTTTGCACTGATAAAGATTCATGAATTTGTTTTGAAAAACCTTATCCTTGGTTTGCATCCATCAAGTTTGAAATATGAAAATAATCAAATAAGATTAAGTACCTCCGTACATTCATTCAGTAAAGTTCATTTGTAAAGTATTACTGAAATGGTTTGGGGTTGAAGTTGCTGCAAAATAGCTATATTGTATACCATTACTGTGATATAAAATTACTCAAAACATGGGAAAACAATGCAGTGTCAGTATTGCAAGCACAGAAATACACAATTTGTAATGAAATTCCCAGGTCAGCCATTTATGATTTCCAACCTGGAAAGTGTTTTGTTTCACCTGTAAGTAATTATGGTGGATGTAGATTGATATCTCCCATTAATGTAGTTTTTTTTTATTTATTTTTTTTTATATCGCTCTCATGCCAATCTTTTTGAAAACAATGTAAGTTTCCACAAAAGAGGCAGTTAACCAAAACGCTGATTGTATTTGTCACTGCATAACTTCAAATCAACTCAACATTGATGTCTGGGGTCCGTCTGTTTAGAAAAGGCTAAAATCATAGCCAACCACAAGTCTAGGAAATTTTACACTATTCCAGTGTTTTGTGCCATGATAAAATCATTGCATAAGCTGTGGATTGTGAAACTATAAAGCTGCTTTCTTTGTGCATGAAGCCATTTTTCCTGGAGTTTTCAAGGCTGTAAAGATGTGAAGTGCCTTTTAGCAGAGTTTTAAATTAAAAACGAATTTTTGCTTGTCATTTCTTTGGATGGCCTTCTGCAATTTCTCTACTCCAGAGTAATTTCTCAGAGTAACAAAAATTATAGTCTTGCTCTCCTCAAAGCCATTTGTCCAGCCATTTTTATTGAAACTTTAATAATAACAAAGAATTTTGTTTATAAATGAAGCATGCAAACACATAGTATGTACTGTAATAGTTCATAATACCATACCTGCTTTATCTTGAACAGTGCTCCTCAAACTTTTTAGGCCAAGTACCACCTAATCACCACCAATGTTCACTCAAATATTTTTTCAGCATTCAGCAGATATACATTTTTAGTGTAGTCTTAAGGATTGTGAGCAACATACACAACACCATATCATTATTCTTGTAGTTTACACAATCAGCAAGAGTGTGTTTCTAAAATCAAACATACAATATTAACATTTATAAGTTTTGCCATACAGTTCAAACAAACTACTATATATATTTAGAAATTTGGAGCTTAGTCATTGCTAGACCCTGTTTTTCATCTCAGCCCCCCTAAAATGATGCAGCTAGCATCACCCTTAAAAATATGTTAAAAATATGTGATAATGTGCATGTGATCCATGACAACAGCGGCTGCAGTAAGCTATCTGAGATTCATCTGAATCATGCTCTTACCAGTCATTAACTTTAAAACTTGCCAAACTAAGTATTTTCCTTCCTTCTAGTCATAGGCGGACTCGGCCATAAGTGACATAGTGGCAATGTTCGTCACATAGCACTGCCTTGCGCACAGCTGTCAGACGCACACTCCATTTCTCTGTCCCTCATCCGAGCAATCTTCCATTGAAATCAAAAACAAAATACAGCCAAATACAACCCAGTGTCTTTGAGTCAAAAACACTATTTAAGATCATAGACTTTAAAGAAGTCTGAGAATGTGTAAAAGAAACGGAATGATATCTTGCCTCAGTCGCATCAGTTTTTGCTGTTCTGTTTTCTGCATGGGAATAATATTGTGGTGTGTGCACAGAGACATCAGCGCAGCTGAGCACAACAAGAACATTAACTATTATCCTGCACTGCCAATGGGGGGGGGAAGAAAAAGGTGGTTGTATATTACAATTGTAATCATACATTAGAAATAAAACATGGAAAACTTTTGAATAAAATGTATATTTTTATTTTTTTAATGTAAATAAGCTGGGTCGTGCTGCGTACCACCTAAGGGCACTCCACGTACAACTAGTGGTACGCGTACCACAGTTTGAGAACCACTAATCTAGAATCTCTACTAGATTAATTGACTTTTTTTATTAAAACATTTCTGCATACCAGTTCTTTTGCCATGTTTTTCAGCTCATTTCAGTTGATGTCAAGAAGCAGTTATTTGGAAAATAGAGCCATTGATTGATATTTTCTGAATTCAATTACTAAAGTTTTTCAGCCAGAAAGAGCCTGAAGCAAGGCCAATGTGAAAAGTTAGTTAATTTGAGCAGTGGTTCCCAACCCTGTTCCTGGAGGCCCCCCAAAACTACACATTTTGCATACCTTCCTAATCAATCACACCTGATTCAACTCATCAGCTCATTAGTGGAGACTCCAAAACCTGAACTGGGTGTGTCAGAAAAGGGAGATATACTGTACAAAATGTGCAGTGTTGGTGGGCCTCCAGGAACAGGGTTGGGAACCACTGGATTAGAGAATTTGATGAATATTTGACGGGTAACTCTAAACAAGGCCAAATTAATGGGTTTAATATTGAATATAAAAATAACCAGACTTAAATATCAGCAGGCTAATAGTGCTGGCGTTCTGCCTAGGTGCATGACACATAACGAAGTACGATATAGGAGTATCGCAGCAGGATATCTCATGATATGCCCAAGCATTGGCAAACATATTGCAATAAATGTCATATATCTGTTAAGTCATAAATATCATCAAGAGTACACTTGGTAAGAACTCTGCTCATTCTCAGAAGCTGCCATAAACCAAAGCTGAATGCAATCTTTATTTTATTGTCAGTATTATACCATAGCATGGCTGTTTATGGTAAAGCAATTCTAAGTTCAATATGAATCATTTGAACCAGTTCAACTTCTCTGCAGCCTACTCACTTTTTTCTTTCTTTCATTTTTTAATCTTCAGTGTACACTACAGGAAAAATGGTCCAGTCCTATTTATAGAGACTATTTATTTTCTAAATCTCCTGAGGTTGCTGTTTTTTATGCTATATGTTCTTTCAGAGTAAGTGGGAGGTACAATAAGTGGGAGATGCTGTAGAAAATTAAGTCCTTTTTCTGATGTTCAGTTGTGCTCAAAAGTTTGCATACCCTGGCAGAAATTGTGAAATTTTGGCATTGATTTTGAAAATATAACTGATCATGCAAAAAAGTACTGTCTTTTATTTAAGGATAGTGATCATATGAAGCCATTTATTATCACATAGTTGTTTGGCTCTTTTTTAAATCATAATGATAACAGAAATCATCCAAATGGCCCTGATCAAAGGTTTACATATCCTTGAATGTTTGGCCTTGTTACAGACACACAAGGTGACACACACATGTTTAAATGGCAATTAAAGGTTAATTTCCCACACCTGTGGCTTTTTAAATTGCAATTAGTGTCTGTGTATAAATAGTCAGTGAGTTTGTTAGCTCTCACGTGGATTCACTGAGCAGGCTAGATACTGAGCCATGGGGAGCAGAAAAGAACTGTCAAAAGACCTGCGTAACAAGGTAATGGAACTTTATAAAGATGGAAAAGGATATAAAAAGATATCCAAAGCCTTGAAAATGCCAATCAGTACTGTTCAATCACTTATTATGAAGTGGAAAATTCGGGGGTCTCTTGATACCAAGCCAAGGTCAGGTAGACCAAGAAAGATTTCAGCCACAACTGCCAGAAGAATTGTTCAGGATACAAAGAAAAACCCACAGGTAACCTCAGGAGAAATACAGGCTGCTCTGGAAAAAGACGGTGTGGTTGTTTCAAGGAGCATGTGATAATAAATGGCTTCATATGATCACTATCCTTAAATCATTTTTTGCATGAGCAGTCATATTTTCAAAATCAATGCCTAAATTTCACAATTTCTGCCAGGGTATGCAAACATTTGAGCACAACTGTATGTCTTTTCCCACTAGGCCAAATTCATTTTAGTGTTACATTATGCAGTAAAATTTGATTTAGGCTGTTATTATTGGAGTTAGTGAATAGCAAGCATCACTATGACTACTGCTCATACTTAACCTTCCTATTGCATTGAGAATCTGCATACACATTTTGCATTCCCGGGTCAATTTTGACCCGGTGCAATTCAAGCTTATAAATCATTCATAACCCGATGGTTTTCATCTAAAACTATACTGTAAGTTATTAATAAGTTCTTAACTGTTCATACATGTAAAAAGATTGATATTTATGACATGCTAACTGACAAATATAAGTTATTATTTGATATGCCATTTTTTCAGAAATAATAAAATGTAGAAATTCTTTAACGTTTCAACATTTACATTAACTACAGCAAAAGCAGTGTGATACATGTGAAGACATCTTTTTTTTTTTAATCAACATTTCTGTGAAAATGTATCTAAATATAACATAATAAACAATTTATATTAACATCTATTGTGAGAATTACTAGTAATTTAAATGAATTTTTTATTACTCATATCTGCTCAATACAACTTGGTGGTCAAAACTGATGAAACCAATGTATTATATTTAAACTAAACATCATCAAAACAACTGTACAACTCAAGTACACATAATTAATACTTCTTTACTATGTTTTTAAGCCAAATCTATTCTATTTTTTGCATGAACTGCCGAATATTGATGCGTGAGTATGCTGCAAGCTGGTTCGGCATCAGATTGCTGCAGAGTAAAATGTGGACAATTTCCTCTTTCAAGCCCTATTTAGACTAATTTGTGCATGAACAAAATCTTGTCACACCCCCTTTAGGCAGTAGTACCTTTGGTTTATTGTATTTGTTATGTTTGTTACAACTGTTATTTCTGTTTTGTACAGGAATCTTTTACTTTGTGTATGTGTGTGTGCATGTTTGTAAACAAGATGCAGTCCCAGTGAGAGACAAAAAAAAAGTCTGAGAGAGAGTATGGGAAAGAGGCTAAATGTAAGTGAATAATGTCTCAAAATACGTCTTATAATATGTTAAAACTTCTCATTTTAACTACAGTAATAATACATTATAACACTTAACTTATTCATAGTTATACCTAAAAGAGTACAATGCATTATAACACAATAAACATCCAATTTTATCCTCTAAAATTGTAATGTAATATACAGTAAATATTAGGTATTGCAGCTGCGTGCTATGCATTTTAAGTCTAGGCCTTCAGTGCGATTCATGCCATTAAGAAAACAGTTTCACAATGAATAAGACACCGTATGCCCATCATACATTACGTGGCAGTCAATTAATAATACCAACTGTCATTTTAAAAACACATCCACGCACGAAAGCTAGAACTTGAAACGACACTTAATGCTCAAGCAAGCCTAATTTTAACTGCAGCATGACTGTTTTTTGAAATGAACATCAAAAATCATAATTTTTCATATGAATCTACCGAGGAGGTCTATAATACCTGGAAAAATCTATCTAATAATATTTGCAATTTAAATGTTGCTTGCAATAAATTTTGTTTCATCAGGGTACACGGTTATGCTGCGTTCCATTCAAGTTGGATGTGGGATATTCCTACTTGATTTCTCCGGAACTAATATTCGGAATATTCGGAACTGCAACACTCCCGTTAGCTTAGCAGGGGTGTGACTCTCATTAGAGATGTCTCCTAGCAACCCAACTGATAAACAATGCTGCAGCACTAGCATTTGTGCTTCAGTTGTACGATTATCAAAAGAGATTATAATGTTTTATACACCTGTTTCTGCAGGCATTTGTTAATCAAGCTTTAATATCACGTAATGTGGAAACAAACTCATTTATCGATATTACTTAATAAAGTGAATGTTTATCACTTACATTGTATATCTCCCTGAGTGTCGACATGTTTGTGTGATATCATGCCCCTGCATCTCGGCGAAATCGGAGTTGAGAATTTCTGCACGAGCATTCAAGTTGTAATTCTGACTTTAAGATGCATTCCATTGCACTTTTTCTAGTAGGAGGTTGTAAAATCCGACTTTGAGTTGAATGGAACGCAGCACTACTTTTCAAAACTTGATCCAACACTGAATGCTCAAGCAGCCTAATTTACACTTAGAAAACTCCTGATGTTGCAATAACAATTCAAAAAGCACTTACCAATTTGCTTGAAGTGAAAATCAGTCCTCCTTTCCTGTTTAATAAATTAAGCAATCACACAGTCATGCAGAACATCTCATGTTTTTAAATCCATAAGGATCTCTTTCTCAACGGCAACACCAGCAGTGATGACAGCCGACTCGTCAGCAAGATCTGGCTCTTTTCGCTCTTGAATTACGCACATCACTTAAAGCGTGATTGCATCACTCAACGCCAGTTAGAAGGCCTCGACTGGGAAATATCCTAAAGATCACACCCACCAAGAACAAATAAATCAATCTGATTGGCTGATGATTCTGACTTGAGTTGCTCATTCATTTGCACTGTTGAGGGATTCTGTGGAAATTCTGAAGGCCTGAGGGGGTGGAGCTCAGACTCACGCGCTGCTTCGGGCAAGCAATTTGTGAAACAGTTGTCACACTTTGCTTGTAAGCATCAAGGAATAAATTCTGACTGGATAAACTTTTCTCTATTTGTTTGTAGATTAATTAAGTGTGGAAAGCGATTAAAAGTACATAAGCAAAAAGGTGATTGAGAATGAAAGGTTGAAAAATATTTATTTATTTGGCATGTTACGCAAGCAGAGAAGGCTTTGCTGGCCCTGAGAATTTGCCACTGTGGTATTGTAAAAGTGCTGTCTACAAAAGCAGCACAGTGTAAACAGTCAAAAGGATTGACGTGTTTGAAGTTACTAAAGTAATGTCTTCTACAGTCATAACATAAAGTTTTAATATGTGAAACCTTACAAGTCAAGCTTATATAATGGAATTTATTTTTAAAAAATTCACAGAATATAAAAAGAACACACATTCTGGATGTAAATTTTGAGATGGGAAGAAAAACATGTTTAAAGCTACAAAGTTAAAACGTATGTAATGCCTTGTAATATCTTAGAACTATGTAAAAATATATTATGGATGTTAATGAGAAGACATTGCTTTTGTCACTTTACTTAAAGCATACCTAATATATATAATAAAAACAGATATAATACATTATAACTTCTACTGATAGAATTTGATGTTGGTCATGATATAATGTGTTTTATTCTAAGGTATAACTATGAATAGGAAAGTATTATAATTGTGTTTACAATTATTTGAGAAGTTACAACATATTATATGAGACTTTGCAAATGTATTATAATGCATTTATAAAGCCTTTACAAAGCATTATAAATATGGCATTCATAGTGTTACCAAAAAATCTAATTCATACATAATAAATAAAATTTAAAAAAATTATATATATAATGTGTATTTTGGTAGTTTTGACAAAGTCACAAAGTTTGGTTCCCGGGTCAAAAATGACCCGAACGCAATAGGAGGGTTAAGGTAAGGAATTTCAACAAACCCATACAGTATTAAATGTAAACATGCTCGTCCCATATTGTTTGTGCTACGGACATGAATAACTCAAATTCAACTTGTTGAGGAGAGAGACTTCTTTAGCAGTTTAATTTTTTTACTTTTCCAAGCAATCTTATAATTTATATAAATAGTTTACCAGAAAATTTGAATTTTCATAATTTTGACAAAAGCACTAAAAACATGCTGTGTATGAGCTTCTTTCATAGAACACGCGTTCTCATGAACATGCAATAGAAGTCAAGATTTTAGTTGTATTCCAATTTGCTTCTCTTTAAAAAATAAAGAGTCAAAGAAATTAGCCAAGGTTGTTAGCCAAGAGAAATTATATGACAGAACCTAACGATTTGTTATTTTAATATTTGTTTATAAATGAAAAGATATGTGGCAAATTGTTGTTTAGTTTAGTTTTGCCACTTTAAGTTGAATGTTTTTGTTTTTTTTTTAAATTAGACTTTAATTCCATGATGGCTTTTCTTTTTTTTATGAAAAATCAGTTGTAATGAACAAACGTTTATCGTTCATTTGACTTGAATGTGTCATAAATTAGCCTGTATCACATTATTATGCATAGTGCACTGCGTTTACATTGCAAAATAAACACAGAAATAAGATGACCGGATTTTTTCCAATTTGTCCGACAAACTTTTTCATACCCGGACGCATTGGTCAGCACCAAAATTTCTTAGCGGAAACTCTGATATGAGGCACTTTTGGTATGATACTTATGATACTTTTGGGTCCTTTTTTTAAAGCTTTAAAGTGAGACACTATCCACTGCCATTGTATTAAATTAATATCTCAGTCCGTCTTTAAGTCATATGGGTTTGGAAGGACATGAGAGTGAGTAAATTATGACAGAATTTTTTTTTTTTTCATGAACAGTTCTTTTAAGTGACCTTACATACAGTTGATTCAAAATTGAAGGAGGGACCCAAGCCAAATCTAGGAACTATATCAGAGACACTCGTACATTTTTCTGCTGTTGAAATCATCACCAATTTACCAAATACATTTTTTTCCAGTGTTGGAGCACCTTCATACACCAAAAACACGCCAATGAGCAATGCCTCATGCCTTGCTAAAAGTCAGAGCTTGGGATTCTACATTTACATGACTTGTGTTTTCATGATCTAAACACATAATTTACTTAATTGCGTTGGATGTAACAGCCAGTTTTATTATCATTACATTTCTTTGCCAGGATCATTTTATCAAAACCAAGAGAGATTTAACCTGTTTAGGCTTGGATAATTCTCTCCTTCTGCCTGGCTACCACTTTTTTTTTTCTTAGGCTGAGAATACGGATGTTTTATTCTGCCAGGCTGATTGCATCTAGCAAGCTAACTGATATAAATAATGTTTTATATAAGCTAAACCTTGATGAGTGGTAAACATGGTACATGATGAGCTGTACATGCTTCGAAATGAAGTAATTTGGTACAGTACTGCAGCCTAACAATTCAACAGTACAGTATGGCATTAGCATCATCATTTTATAGTGTGCCAAAGCCAAGATTAGCCAGAACTAGCCAGTAAACTGCGCACTGAAGCAGTTTTTTAATCCATTTGTTGTAGCGGGCAGGTGAAATAGGATCTGATGGAGCATGTCGGTAGCTTAAAATGTTGAGAGACATGCCAAATACTGAATACTGTTTGATCCACATCTCTCTTTGCTGTGGTTTAGCTTAAATGTTAGCCTCAAGGTTTTGGCTTATGTGTTTACTGCAAAAACCAAGCTTCTGTTAATCACAGGCGACATCTTAGATGATTGGTTTCTTGCTCCTTATTTGCGGGTTTGTTTGTTTGTGTTTGGCTTGCTTGTTAAAGCATGACTGAAACATCCTGTT
This sequence comes from Myxocyprinus asiaticus, assembly GCF_019703515.2. Classification (NCBI taxonomy): domain Eukaryota; kingdom Metazoa; phylum Chordata; class Actinopteri; order Cypriniformes; family Catostomidae; genus Myxocyprinus; species Myxocyprinus asiaticus. The sequence continues at coordinate 7,927,930 of NC_059381.1, forward strand.
TTTAGCAAATATTTCTGTGCTCCTTGGAAAAGCAATACTGCTAACTTAGTTAAAAATAATTTATTTTGGGGCCTGGGTAGCTCAGCAAGTAAAGACGCTGACTACCACCCCTGGAGTTCGAGAGTTCGGATCCTAGGGCGTGCTGAGTGACTCCAGCCAGGTCTCCTAAGCAACCAAATTGGCCCGGTTGCTAGGGAGGGTAGAGTCACATGAAGTAAATTCCTCGTGGTTGCTATAATATGGTTCGCCCTCGGTGGGGTGCGTGGTGAGTTGTGTGTGGATGCCGTGGTGGATGGCATGAAGCCTCCACACGCACTATGTCTCCGTGGCAACGCGCTCAACAAGCCACATGATAAGATGCACGGGTTGATGGTCTCAGACATGGAGGCAACTGGGATTCATCCTCCGCCACCCGGATTGAGGCGAATCACTACGCGACCATGAGGACTTAGAGTGCATTGGGAATTGGGCATTCCAAATTGGGGAGAAAATCCAAAAAAAAAAAAAATAAAATTATTTTTACTTGACTGCACATTTATTGAGGATGTGGTGCATGGCTTTGTGTTTTAATTGACATTTTGCCTGAATCACTTTGTGGAGGGGAGGGGGGGGCACTCAAACTCCCATTACCGACCACACTTACTGACAGCAGACAGCACAAGATGAGAACGCGTTCTTGCATTTAAACAGCTTGATGAAGCGCAGATCTGAATGCAGGGATCTCAAGATGTGTTTTTCTAAGTTTCAAACAACATTTACCTTGAAACAGCAACCTAAAAACTGTATGTTTATGATGTAATGCAACCAAATGGAGATGCTCCAAAAGCATCCATCTGATGCAGGTGTACATTGACACGTCAAACCCTTATAATAAATCTTGGACTGATTGACAAATTTAATCGCAAAATGGATCGCTGTGAACTGTAGGACAATGATAGACTGGTGTTCAATAATATGGATATAAACAATATATTGGATTCTAAAGCCACTTTTTGTAGTCTTATCAAGGCTTTACTTGTCTGCCACAATAATGTAATGCATGTTAATTATCTGAATTATTTCTTTTTATAAATCTATACTATTCATAATTATTGCATCATTATATGGAATTATTGTTATTTGAGGGGCTTTCTCAGCAAATATTTATAAATGCAATTCAGTGAATTAATTGGCACACCATGTAAGTTTCGCAAAATTACAGCTTGATTGGAAATGCACTTTATTGTTTAAAACTGATATATATCCTGATTCCCCCCTTGCTTTTCCACACATCACATGTCCCATATTTCACCTCAAGCAGGCTCTTCAAAGGTACACAAACTTTTTAAAAACATTATTAGTGGTAAAATTGTTGGTGGAGTTGATATCAACCTCTGTATTGCTGTAGTTAAAGAAGCATCCTTGACTTTTAAGGACAATACCAAAACCAAATTTTAATATGGGTCCACTCATGACAAAAAATAGCATTTAATCTTCCCCTACTGTAATGTCAAACCACTGGCTCTTTCCAAATGCATGAAAAATAACACTGTCACCCTGTCTTTGCTACATACTTATTCTTTTTAAAACTTAATTTTAACAATATTAATTTGCCCCTGCATGGTTTTGGTGGTTTACACATTGAATAGGGGCCAATAGTTTGAATGAAGGCTACTCAAAGGATTTGGCTTCCTAAAGAGAAACAGATGTTCACACTGGCCTGAATTAAAGCAGGATGGTCGAGACACAGGTTGACAATGTATAGGGCTTTGTACTGTGTCAGCATGTTATATGTACAGTATGTGTGTGCATCTGTTAATTGGGTTCTAATGGAACTACTACTGTGGACTTAATGATAAGCAGTGAGTGAATTCAGGAATATCCTTGGAATATAAAAGGGCTACATTTTGCATCAACAAGACCCTTGTGTGCACCATCTGGGCTGGGTTTTTAAAAATGCGGTTTCCATACTTGACTTAGCAGCATTAAGCATTAAAACTCAAGCTATAAAATAATTCTGTGAATGATTGTGCTGGATGGATAATTTTATTGCTTTTCTTCATTTATTGCAGTAGAATTGGCCTTTCGTTTTGAATTCTGAAAAGGGCAGCTGATGCATATGTGTCCATGGACATTTTTTTTTTTTTTTTTTTTTTTTTTAACATCAAGATTTTAGGTTAAAATGTATATGACTGCATATGGGAAAGTGTATATTTTAGGTGCTTCATCGTTTTATTTTTTAATTTTTTTATTCTCTAGTTCAGCTTAGTCCAAAAAGTATAAATATTCCATGTAGTCTCTAAATTAATATGACCTAATAAAAGCTGCTGGCATAAAATTTTTAAAAGAATTCGGAAAATGCTGTTTGAAACTTTTGAATTTTGAGTGCCAATAATAGTAAATTTGATTGGTTTATACATTTTTGTCATTTTGGTTATGGAAGGATACTTAATTTCCTCCTTTACCATTATGGAATCAATGCTTCTCGATAAATTCTGATGGGTTGATTTTAAGCATGCCAAAAGTTTTCAAACTTGGTTTATCAATTTTGTTATTTTGGTGCTGGAAGATTTATTATACAAATTCCATTGCCGTAGAATTGGGGGGGTGGGGGACAAATCCCCCCAAATGCTCTGAAGGGGGTGATTTGTCACCCTTAATCATGCATTTATCCTATTTTATAAATATTTTTTTATCAATGCTCAAAATAATTTAGTACGAGATACCTTGCAAATGCATGACTGTGAGTCTGTCATAATCAGCCAAAAAACTGAAGTCCCCCCTTCGTTGTACGAGTTGGTATTGCCCAACTAGTTTCGCACAATCCCCCTCTAGCATAGATGGCGGTGTCATGTGGTACCCGTTTTTCTCAGAGCTGGCTAGGATGGGCCAGTTACTGTCATTTATTATTACTGAATGAATAAAATATATTTACTTTTAAAGATAATGCTGATGCGGATTTCCATTCAGCCCTGTAATGGACTGGCCACCTGTCCAGCTTGTTTCCCTGCTTTCGGCCCGAGACAACTGGGATAGGCTCCAGCACTACCCACAACCCTACATAGAACAAGCGGTTATAGAAGATGGATGGATGGATGGATGGATTTCCATTCACAGGTCTGAATCCTTCCAATTATAAGTTTTTATTAAAAATAACCATCCAGTGTAAAATGTCTCCAAAGGGATATAAAACATTCTGAGATTTAAATGTGGATGCTTAGAGGATTCGGTGTACAGAGCATGAAGCGCCCACTGCAGGAATAAAACTTTGTGTCTCACAAGACACAGTCAGTGGCTGACAACATGTGCAGTTTCAGTCTGTAGGTCTGTTATCCACACAAAACTTCTGTATGAGTTTAGAAAACATGAAATATGTCATAAGTCATATGTGGAGTAAGTGAAGATGTTAAAGGCATCCATAGAAATTACCAGTTGGTACATGCTGCCCCACCCCCAAAGGACCCACTTTTGAACCCCTCCAATGTTGAAACTAAATCTACGCCATTGACAAGTTCTAATAGATTTGATGGCTTTTTCCACCTTAGCTATAAATTCACATCAAAACTAAATTCTGCTCTTTTTTTTTTTTATGTTAACTCTCATTCATTGGAAATACAGTTGAAGAAATTTACATACACTTAGGTTGAAGTCATTAAAATTCTTTTTTTTTTTTTTAACCACTCCACATATTTAATATTAGCAAACTATAGTTTTGGCAAGTCGTTTAGGACATCTACTTTGTGCATGACATGAGTAATTTTTCCAGCAATTGTTTACACTGTTTACATTGTTTCACTTTTAATTGACTGTATCACAATTCCAGTGGGTCAGATGTTTAAATTCACTAAGTTAACTGTGCCTTTAAGCAGCTTGGAAAATTCCAGAAAATGATGTCAAGCCTTTAGACAATTAGCTTCTGATAGGTGTACTGAATTGGAGGTGTACCTGTGGATGTATTTTAAGGCCTACCTTCAAACTCAGTGCCTCATTGCTTGACATTATGGGAAAATCAAAATAAATCAGCCAAGACCTCAGAAAAAAAAAATGTGGTCCTCCACAAGTCTGGTTCATCCTTGGGAGCAATTTCCAAATGCCCGAAGGTACCACATTCATCTGTTCTAACAATAGTATGCAAGTATAAACACCATGGGACCACGCAGCCATCATACCGCTCAGGAAGGAGATGTAGTCTCTCTCCTAGAGATGAATGTATTGTGGTGCAAAAAGTGCAAATCAATCCCAGAACAACAGCAAAGGACCTTGTGAAGATGCTGGAGGAAACAGGTAGACAAGTATCTATATCCACAGTAAATCGAGTCCTATATAGACATAACCTGAAAGACTGCACAGCTAGGAAGAAGCCACTGCTCAAACTGCCAAAAAAAAAAAAAGCCAGACTATAGTTTGCAAGTGCACATGGGGACAAAGATCATACTTTTTGGAGAAATGTCCTCTGGTCTAATGAAAATTTTTTTTAACTGTTTGGCCATAATGACCATCATTATGTTTGGAGGAAAAAGGGTGAGGCTTGCAAGCCGAAGAACACCATCCCAGCCGTGATGCATGGGGGTGGCAGCATCATGTTGTGGGGGTGCTTTGCTGCAGGAGGGACTGGTGCACTTCACAAAATAGATGGCATCATGAGGAAGGGAAATTATGTGGATATATTGAAGCAACATCTTAAGACATCAGCCAGGAAGTTGAAGCTTGGTCGCAAATGGGTCTTCCAAATGGACAATGACCCCAGGCATACATCCAAAGTTGTGGCAAAATGGCTTAAGGACAACAAAGTCAAGATATTGGACATCACAAAGCCCTGACCTCAATCCGATAGAAACTTTGTGGGCAGAACTGAAAAAGCGTGTGTGAGCAAGGAGGCCTACAAACCTGACTCAGTTACACAAGTTCTGTCTGGAGGAATGGGAGAAGCATGTGGAAGGCACCCAAAAAGTTTGACCAAAGTTAAACAATTTAAAGGCAATGCTACCAAATACTAACAAAGTGTATGTAAACTTCTGACCCACTGGGAATGTGATGAAACAAAATAAAAGCTGAAATATATCATTCTCTCTACTATTATTCTGACATTTCACATTCTTAAAATAAAGTTGTGATCCTAACTGACCTATGACAGAGAATGTTTTCTACGATTAAATGTCAGGAATTGTGAAAAACTGAGTTTAAATGTATTTGGCTAAGGTGTGTGTGTACACTTCTGACTTCAACTGTACACTAATGTGTATTAGTGTATGATTTATATTTAGTGGGTAATGAAGTCAACCATAGTTTGTAAGGAAACCCTGTTTATGTTGGTATGCTTAGGAAATTGTACGTGGTTCCGAAAAACCACAGATTGAGATTGTTTCTCCTTTAGGTGGTTAACCATTTGCCTTTTAGGGGATTTGCTGCACATATTTCACTAGCAGTGCATTTCATTTCTGTTTTTGTCTTACCTTTTTACACAATTTGTGGTCATTTTAACTCTTAATTTATTCTCCCATTAGGAGCAAGATGATAATTTATTAGTCCTCCAGGATTTTAACTAGCTAAAGGAAATGTTCTGGACTGTAAAAAGCTACAGTGCCAATCATTTTCTATTACTAACAGCTGGGGATTCAAGCTTAATAAAGAATTTCAATCCAAGGTCCCATTTTAGTGCAGTTTGGCATGACCGAAATTGTATCACCATCGTAATCTTGTATGCTTCTGAATTTGAATATTTTTGTCAGTCAGATGGAGTTTGCAGTAACAGTGACTCATGCCAGGTCATACATAAATCTTGCATGTGAAGCTGATCTCACTTAGACTTATGCTGCTCTTGGTTGAAGACATGCAAATTGTACTTGCTGCAGATAGTCTAGGTCTGTTTTCTTGCAAAAATCATGGGGAAAAAGCATGTCATCTGATACCCCATAAGCCTGAGACTCTCTGAAAATTGGATGTGAAAGGAAAAACCTCTTTGTCTGAGAATACTTTACTTTAAAGGTAAATGTGTAATTTCTGCATCACTAGCATCACCAAACAGAATTGCAAAAACAATAATTGTTTCAAACAGGCTTCCTGAACACCCCCTTTCTGCCACTGGTCAACCAGATAGTCCTGCCTCAAACACACAGCATTGTTTGGCAATGTTGCTGTGTCAGGCTGATTGTGTTGCTCAAACAAGCACATATTAAAGGAATATTCCGGGTTCTATACAAGTTAAGCTCGATCGACAGCATTTGTGGCATAATATTTATTACCACAAAAATACATTTTGACTTGCCCCTCCTTTTCTTTAAAAAAAATAAAAAACTACAATCTGGGTTCCAGTAAAGCGCTAACAATGGTAGTGAATTGGGCAAATCAGTTTCAAAAGGATAGCCACAACAAGTAAAAAAATATGCAGGTTAATATTATTTTAGTGTGATAAAATTGCTTACTAACTGCTTACTTTCTGTGTTGTTATATCTAATTTGACATCTTCGTTGCCATGATGACATAACGCCGTGATGCCTAAAACCCTAAAATGACTGTAAAAGTGACTTTACAGCTCAAATAATACATGAGTTTTAACAGAATAATTGAAGTCTTTTTGTAAAATTATAAGCTTCACATTTCCACCTTTAAACCCCCCAAAAATGTACCCATTCACTTCTTTTGTAAGTGTCTCACTGCAACTTTGATTTTTGATTTTTTTTTTTTTTTTTTTTTTTTTTTTTAAGAAAATGAGGAACAAGTCGAAATTATTTTTTTGTGGTAATCAACATTATGCCACAAATACTGTCGATTGAGTTTAACTAGAATATTGAGCCCAGACTATTCCTTTAAGCTTCGAATGGCTAAGAAGAAAGAAAATACTTGACTTCTTAAAATCTGTTGTTGAAATGCCTATCTTTAAAAATTGCCTTGTTGACGTATAGAATATATAGTTATGCCTTAACTGAATAATTTGTTTCCAAGCAACAACTTTTGAGTCCTGATTAGTGTTTTTGTAAACTTGTCTTTCCAGAGGTCAGTGCCTTAGGGTCCAGTCCTTTTTTTTTCTTTTTTGTTTTTACTGAAAAGAGGGACTTAATTTATTCATTACATCATTCATTCATTCCGTTGGAAACTCTCAGAGAAGACCAGGAGACTCGGGTAAAGCTTCTACAGGATTCTTTTTTGTAGAAGATTGGGAGAATCGGTCTACATGTCAGAAGGTTCTGTCTCATGCTGCAGTCATCAAGTCTAACTTAGTGAGGCATATATTGTATTTTATAGGCATTCAGGGGGCAGAACTTCCAGGTGGTTACAAAGAATTCAGATGAAACCAAAGCATCCAGTGTGTGAAGACTCTGAATTCTACTAGCCCTAATCCAATTAGCATAACTTTATCACTCCGGCAACTTAATTATCATAGAAATAAGGAATGGTCCACACCTATGGCAATGCATTTACATTTGACTCAGACATTGGTTGAATCAAGAACAATGGCCACCAATTCACAGAATAGGGCTGGGGCAATAAGCCATCACATGCAAAAAGGGGCTAGACCTAGTTAGCATGAGAAACATGTCTTCATTCTCATACACTCTTGGTCAAATGGACGAACAGGATGGTAGAATATCTCACATAATCATGATACCATATACCCTGAAAGCAATGTGCATCACTTTAGTTTTTCATGTGATGTTATATGAAAGACAGTAGACCACCTGATCTTATAATTACACTTAAATTTGCAATCCCACAATTCATTTCCACAACTGAATGACCTTCGGCAGTAAAGGTTTAGCAGTTTATAAAGTGGCACAAGTGGTCAGCGCATGCACTTGACATTTTCCTGGAAATGCCGCTCATTACAAAAAATATCGGCTGCCTATTGAGGGTTCCAGTAGTGGAAGCCAGTTTCAGCGCTGTGGATCTGGCCTCAGGCCAGGGCTGTAGTATGGTTCGAGTTAAGAGTATATAGGCGCAGAAAAGGACGTTCCGTAAATGTGGGTTCTGTATAACAACTTATGGACAGGCATGTTCTCTGTAATTTCCGGGGTTGTCAGGGTGAAAGACATCACACGGGTTATATTCAGTGCCAGCCCTCCTTAACATGCTTCTTAAGATACCTTGACTTCCTCTGCCTGCTGTACATTGAAGCCAGACGCAGCAGATTTCAGGGTTGTTTTCTTGGTTTCAAAGGGCCGTGTTTGTATCGAAGACGACATGCATCTTTTCTGTGTTTTGTTTAATTAACCTTATAGTTTGCGGGCTAAAAAGAGATCTCATGTGGTATTTAGATGGTTCAGATACAGAAATTGGTTACTGAGTGTGAAGAGAGGGAGACAGACTGAGAGAGAATACGCTCCATATCAGATTTGTGTGATTCCTGGCCAAAAGTAGTCGCAAAACCGCATCTAACCACAACCACATGGGCTTTGGGGGGTCTTTTTGAAAACCCTCCGACTGTTGCCAAGACAACAAAGAACGAAGCAATTTCTAAAGTGTCAGTGAGCATGTGCAGAAACAAAAACCTTTTGCATGTGTGTCTCAGGTTGTAATTTCGGTCTTGGGAACTCAAAAACAAGACCTCATGCAAAAATGATAGAAATATTCTGCCCCAATGTAATTGACATTTTGGCTCTAGTGTTAGTGTTCAGGTCCAAAAGTTATTATCTAAACATATTTCAGAGTCTCTCTTCAATGACATGATGGAACAGTGCAAATATCATGATATTTTGGTGGTCAGTAGCCTTCTATGTGTCTGCACTCTGTTACTAGATGTGCTGTGTGGTGATTTTTTTTTTTTTCTTTTTTTTTTTTTTCTCTAATTTAATATAATTCAAACCTGACAAAGCTTCACTTGAGATTACGGAACTTTGGAAATGGGCATGAAGTGCACAGTATTAAATTGAGCAAATCATTCATGCAAGGCCAATATATAAATTTGTTTGTTCTGGATAAGACAAGACATGACTGAGAATTTGAGAAATTGTTGCCAGCTTTGTAGAATGCCAAACTGTGCAAGAAACTTGAACAAGAGACTAGTAGTGGATAAATATATATCGGCAGGGGGATAATAAGATAATATTTGGTCATTATTTTGAAATCATCGCCATCGGCCAATAACAATGCCCGCATGGCTGATTGACAGAAGTGGCAGAAATATAAAATATCCGACATTAGATGGAAAGCACACTCAATCTACACAATCAATAAACGTAATTAAATTGAGGAAAAAATTTTCTCACGCAATTCACATTTTTTTTTTTTTCAATAAATTATTTGTTTCAGTATGTTGTACATACCTAGGCCTAAATTCTACTGAATAAAAATGTGTCAAAGCCATCATTTGAATTTTGTAGGAAATTGGTAGCTTTCACACAACAGCAGAATATAGTGGTCAGTCTGGTATTTGAGTGCTTAGTATGGTTACGTTCACACACAGTTCTCTTATTTACGAGATTGAAAACCACATTTTATAACCAAACTGACAACCGTACATTTTCAGGACTCACAACCACATTTTCAGCAAACCTGTGCTGTGTGAATGGAAAAGCACTGGACAACTATTTGTCTGTCAAGTCATATAATATAAGAGCCACGGTGTATACATACATATCTCATGTGTTTCGTATTGGGTTTTGCTAACTCACGGAGATGGAGATATGAGCCGCCATCATTCACTGGAGCTGCTTCCGGCCAACCAAAATGATTGATGCTGTCCCAATGGAAATGGGTTAAGTGAACTTCCTTGTTACATATTTTAATTTATTATACGCAATAAAATTAAGTTCTGATAAAAATGTTCAATAATTGTTATATTAGCTAATTTTAAATAAATTCAACAAAGAGCAACTTTGAAAGCATGTTTATTTAACAACCAACAATTCGTTTAATAGAATGCTGTAAATGTACTTTTAACGCTTGATTTAATACAAATACACTCTACCACCCCTGGAGTTCGCTAGTTCGAATCCCAGGGCTTGCTGAATGACTCCAGCCAGGTCTCCTTAGCAACCCTATGACTTAAAAAGCACACTGGGAATTGGGCATTCCAAATTGAGTGAAAAAGGAGAAAAAAAAAATACACTCACTGAGCACTTTATTAGGAACACTATGGTCCAAATAAAGTTCCCGACATGGTCTTCTGCTGTTGTTGCCCATCCGCCTCAAGGTTCTGCTATTCTGCTCACTACAATTGTACAGAGTGGTTTTCTGAATTACCGTACACTTTTTGTCAGCACAAACCAGTCTGGCCATTCTCCGGTGACGTGTCTCATCAACAAGGCGTTTCCGTCTGCAGAACTGCCGCTCACTGGATGTTTCTTGTTATTGGCACCATTCTGAGAAAACACTAGAGACTGTTGTGTGTGAAAATTAGTTACAGAAATACTCTAACCAGCCCATCTGGCACCATCAATCAAGCAATGGTCGAAATCGCTGATATAATTTTTTTTCCCCCATTCTGATGGTTGTTGTGAACATTACCTGAAGTTGATTTTATGCATTGCATTGATGCCACACAATTGGCTGATTTGATAATCACATGAATAAGTAGGTGTACAGGTGTTCCTAATAAAGTGCTCAGTTGTTCTAAATTTTCAAGCTTCAAAGAAAATTTTATGTGGTGACAATTCAAATGCATCAGACAGTATGAAACAAAACACATTAGTGTAAAAGATGTTTTAGAGTCGATGTCACAAAGAAGCCCCATACATTTATTTGCAATTTTATTATTTTACGCACTTATGAGTGCTTTTTCAATTACTTTTGTATGACAGCTGTAAAGTGCACCATGGAGATTAACTAAACCTTGGCTGGACAACATCTCCATGACTAGAAAATACAGAAGCTTACAGATTTGATCCAGAATTATTTTCTTACAGGGAAGCAGAAGCTGCCCAATCATAGCCTGTTACAGACATTGACCTGTGCACAGCACGTCTGTGCAGTAATATCCTCTTTCAAGACAAATCACCTTGTCCTCTGTACCTAGTACAATTATATCATAACTGCCAAAGACAATTCAGTCCATTAGGTTTATGTTAGAATCCCATGGCAACAATGCTGGCTGGAATTGGACTATGTACTGGGAGCAAAATCATAGATGCAAACATAATCAGGAAAACATTCTAATCCACAAATAAAAAAATAAATTAAAAAGACGTGATGAATTATACCTATCATGCAAAGTGCAGTTCCTTCTAAAGATTATCTACAAATCGTAATAAAAGGTGCTTTTGTCAGGCCTTTCTCTGGTCTGCAAAGCATCATGCAGTTTTGATAGCGATATTTTTAGCAGGGCTATAGGATGTTCCTCCAAATATGACATTTTGGAAGAAGAAAAGAACAAATAAAATATAGAGAACTGAAAGATATCCAAGCGCTTTTCAGAGGTAACTGTGCTTTGTAATTTATGCCTTCCTGTAGCAGTATTCCCAGAAGGCAATGTGTTTTGGAGACAAAAGGCTAGTATTTTCCGACAGCAATCCTCCTCTCTGGAACAATCTCTTAAACTTTCTGGCGAGAGCTTTGATTTTCTGTGCTTGCTCGAGTAACAGTGCACCATGACAGACACTTGGTTCACCTCTGTGGTGATGACCGGTATCGCCTTAAAAGTGTATGTTTTGACAGAAAAGTTGTAGAGCTTTTGTCAGATTACATAAAGTGTGTTATCGGTGAAGATCAGCCAAACATGATCGGTTCTACCGTAACACATTGAGGGCTTGTGACTGTATTTTTAGAACCTCAGAGGAACTGTGATGGATATCAAACTCTTGTCACTGAAAATAAAAAAGATTTGGGATATTTAAAAACAATATACCCAGGGGTTTAACATAATCTTCAAGAAAATACCTTTTTTTTTAAGTCACATTTTTGGCATTTCTTGCTTTTATTAGATAGGTTAGTGGAGAAAGAGATACAGGAAACTACTGGGGAGAAGATTGGTATAGGGAAAGGACCCAGAATCGGGACTCTAACTTGGGTCACCCGGGATGCTACTTTACCAAGTGTTAAAGCCCACAAGCCTATGGCTCTGACAGAAAATAACTTTTATTTAAGATATAACATTATAAATAAACCTTTGAATGATTGTTGGAATTGTAGTACTTGATCACTGTCTTATGTCTTCTCTAGACTGTGTTTTTGCATGCAAAATACTTTCCAAATAATTCCCCATACTGATCTCATGTGTTTACTTGCTTCCAGTTCTTTGGTTTGTCTGTCAGAGAGACTCAATAGCAGTTTCTGATTACATCCTAAACATAAACATTGGAGGAAAGCATTAAAGGTTGTTTTAAAACAGTAGATGTATCCACATACTGTATTACCACAAAATGACATTAGATCCTCCACAAGTTATTCTGTTCAAAAATAGCTCCAAATCCATACTATTTCTCTCTTGTGCCATTTATTGCAAACAGAAGTAACGTGGAAACAGTGTAGGGAGAAAGAGAAAGTGAGTGAAAAAAAAAAAAAAACCTAAAAAAAAAAAAAAAATCCAATTTACCAGTTTTGCATTGTAATTTTCTTAAATTTCTTTAAAGCTTTGATGTCCCTCCTAGGGGTAGCCAATAAAGCATTTTTAAATGATAAATCAATAGAAATGTAAACCGTAATAAATTTGAGTATCATTTCTATTTAATAAATAAAGAAAATGAGAGAGCTATTGGAGAAACAAGGATATGTGTGTTTGTGTGTGTTTGACATAGAGATTGAGTGTGTGAGATTACCAGTGTCTGCCGCGACTCCCAAGCAGAGATGAACAGTAAAGCTATAGCTGTTTAACTCTATTCCTCAGCTGTAGTGTAGTATTGTCAGCTTGCTGAAGTCAATGTCATTTTGGTCAAATACATCCTGTTTTCTCTGTGAAAAAATAGCCGTCCGAGCGGGGGTATTCCTCCGTATTTTGCGGTTGCCGGTGGCGGTGCACAAGAGTCACTCGCTATCTAAACCGTACTACCCTCCGCCATGTTGGATGTTTATTTACATCTCCTCCCGAAGCGGACACTTTTTATTCATTTGGTATTCATTAGTATCAGGCAAGCATATGTGTGAGTACTCAGTCTGTTGCGTCTCTCAGCTGTGATAAGCCTATATGCTGAAGCTGTTAGTTTAACTGTATTTTCTAGCTGTAGTGTAGCAGTAATCCTAGCGATCCTGGAGTAAGAGGCAATTGCTGAAGACTTCAAAGAAACCACCTGCTGACTGGCAGCGCTGACTAAAATAAAGGTCACTCGCTCATAACACACAATTTGCCACTTGCTGGCTAAAATCTTTGTCACAGGGATAAATGAAAAGAGATGCATCTAACTCTTTTACACATCTGTGCTGCTCTTACACTTTAGTTTAGAAAACGACAAACACAAGCGAAGTGATACAAACAGTTAAGCGCTGTTATATGACATCAGCACTCTTGGAACGTCTCTTGTCCAATCAGATTTGAGGACCAGAACTAACTGTTGTATATTAAATAATATCCTTATTAAATAATTAGATTTGTTATATGATATTATTTTATAAAGATTTTTGAAATTTCATTTAAAAGTCATCTACAATTGACATTTCAGTTGTTTTTTTATTTTTTATTTATTTTTTTATTTTTTTATTAAAGTAATTAACTAATGTATCACAAAGACCCACTGATATTTATCAGTTTCATAAAGGGTAATGTGATTGACAAGCACTCCTGGAATTCAAATGGGATGTGAAGTTTTAGCTGTCAAACACCCTGTCATATAAATTGACTTATTTAATCAACAGAATGAAAGAAAAGACTGGATTATATGGTGACCATGCCAACATGGGGTTTCCCGACATGCTAAATGCCCATTACGGCATTACTCTGAATTCATTTTGATTTCTCATCACCTCAGCAGGTCTGAGCTGAGCTTTGTATTGGCAGACTGGTTCTGTCAGGCCCGATTCCAGGCGATTGCACCTAAACAAGCACCTACACTTCAGCGCTTTAATGCAAACGTTAAATCAAGCCTCAGTGAGTGCAGGGGAAAAAGTGGCAGAGAGCCACACTTCAGTCCGGTGGGTTCCCAGGGTCGCATGGCTCCCCACTCTCATAAAAGACCTGTGGGTGGTATTACAGTGCGGAGAGGGAGATAAGATGTGAAAAACGAGGAATGACATCTGGGGCTAGTGTGGAGGAATGTGGGGAGAGTCGCTTTCTCCCTGTGTGTGTGTGTGTGTGTGTGTGTGTGTGTGTATACCACTTGGTTTGTGCCACATTATCAAGATTCTGTGAAGGTAAGGTGGCTGTATTACTTTGTTTATCTAACATAACAGATAAAATTGTGACTTTGCATGTATCCAACAATTAAAATCATACAACTATGTAAAAAAAAAAAATTGATTTTCAATTCATTCTTGTTAAAAAACAAAAACAACAACATTATTATCAACTATATTTAATGAACAAAAACATAATGATTATTAGCTTAAAGGAATATCCCAGGTTCAATACAAGTTAAGCTCAATCAACAGCATTTGTGGCATAATATTGATTACCACAAAAATTAGTTTTGACTTGTAACTCCTTTAAAAAAAAGTACAAATCTGGGTTCCAGTGAGGCACTTACAATGGAAGTAAATGGGACTAATCCATAAATGTTAAAATACTCACCGTTTCAAAAGTATAGCCACAAGACGTAAATAATATGGGTGTAAACAAGATTTTAGTGTGATAAAATCGCTTTCTAAACTTTTCTGTGTAAAGTTACTTCGTTGCCATGAACATGTACTGTAATTTCAACTTGATTGAGCTTTACTTGTATTGAACTTGGAATATTCCTTTAATTTAGACTAAATTAGTAACCCTGTTACCTATTTTGTCATGTTGTATTATTTTATTTCCTTTTTTATAAGATATATATTGTTTATTTATTGTTGATGTTTATTTACTGTTTAATGCTAAAAAAGTAACAATTACACAAATTACTGTTTTAAATACAGGGCCAAAATACAGTTTTACATACAGTATGTAGCCAAAATTGTGAACCTGATGAAGAATAAATGTAAATAAAACTGCTCATAATTTAGGGGGTATTTACACTTGGTCACTTCATGTGTTTTTACTGATTGGATGGCTATCACATTGAATAAGCACATTCCAGTTACACTTGGCAGCATCAATGTGTCTCCACCAAACATATTTAAATCCGATCTTAAATTCCTGCACTATATGCAAATAAAACAAATACGCTAATGCCTGGTAGTGAATTTAAAAGATTTTAAGGTATTATTTTCCCCTCGGGGCTTGTCGTAGTTGAGATGCATCAAACAACCTCCGTAGGTTTATGTGATCGGATGTATATCCTTCTCGATCCATCTTGGAGGGCATTTACACTTGGTCTGTCCATGATCGGCTAGCAATAATATTACTGTAGTGTAAAGGCTAGCGTAAATACTCCCTTAGATTGACGGAGCCCGATCTCATGAAAATTATGTGATTGTGGCAACATTTTTGCAAATTAGAGTGGTGGTGGCGGCGTAGTGGGCTAAAGCACATAACTGGTAACCAGGTTGCTGGTTCGATCCCCACAGCCACCACCATTGTGTCCTTGAGCAAGGCACTTAACTCCAGGTTGCTCTGGGGGTATTGTCCCTGTAATAAGTACATTGTAAGTCGCTTTGGATAAAAGCGTCTGCCAAATGCATAAATGTAAAATTATATTAATATAATTCGCAATTATTACATATTACGCATCATTACATATTGGGGCAGTTCCAAGGAGAAATGTCCACTGTATGGCGTAAAAGCAAGTTACATTTTCTCCTAAACACGTGAAGATTTTTAAGGTTAATGCTGTATCGAGTCAAACCTAAACCTAACCACTATAGTGTCATAAGAAGCAAATTTGATGTGAAATGGAAATTGCTGTAGCTACCACATGTTTTTTGTGGTGCTTCTGTGACACTTGCACATTGTTTAGTACCCTGGTCCATTGCGTCTTAAGTGCAACGTGTTATCAGATAAACTACTGCACAGTTTGATCAGGTTCGAACAAGCTCATAAATGTTGTTGGTTATGTAATGCAAATGTTAAAATGCATCGCCTTACAAGTGATGCATTATAGTAAAAGTGTATGTCATAAGATAGCATTGTGTGGGTAACAGGGCAAAATTTGGTGTTTATGAACTGCTAATCTGCTGTTTTACTCGTGATTTGTGTGAAGGGGGGGGGGGGTAAAAGTTATTGTTTTAGCGCTTCTAGTGTTCATTTCACTATAGGAAACTGAAAAATGTACTTCGATTTTTAAGAGATCTAGACACTATTTTGTACCTCATTTGTGGAAAGTGCCACTTGTACATACAGTAAGCACAAAAAATCAATCAGTTACAATTTTGGAGGCCCATCTCAAGAGTAGAGGGTTTTACTGACATTCACTACAAGATACAATGAGATTTAGGGGTTCTTGTCATTAATAAACCCTTCCACATGTAATACTCAAATTTCAAACAACCCCACATGTATACCCAAAGCCTGTGCTGAGTTATACACTCATTATATATTGTGAAACATTAATGGAGGTCTCTGTAATTTACAGTTTCCAGCTGTAGAGGCCTTTGTTCTGGAAAGCGGGAGATATATGCCCACCGTATATTCACGAACCCATACAATCACACTCCTTACACAGCTGCTAATGACTCGGGCACCATGCCAATTAGCTGGATGTTAATTGTCAAGGAAATTTGGAGTTTTGTTATGCATTTTTAGCCTGTGATCTCCAGCTGTGATTGTCGATGACTATTTGTGCTGTACTTGGCTAGATAGATTGTAGGCCTATGTAATAATCAAGAATTAATTTCCCAGACTATCAAATTCAGGTGCTATACTGAGAATCATACAGGTAACCCAAAAATGAAAACACTGTTGTTATTAACTCCCTTGTCATTCTAAATATGTATGACTGACTGGTTTACTTTCAACACAAAATAAATGTTTTGAAGAATGTTCGTGCTGCTATTTTCTATACAGTGAAAGCATACTGTGACATTCGGCTGTCATGCTGCAAAAAGGACAAAAAAGTAATATAAAAGTATCGTAAAAGTGATCCATATTGTTAATATACGATTCCATGGTATATTTCTTAGTTTAGCCAGAGTGTCATGTTAAGTTATTTTTCTTTATTTTCCATGGTGTCTGTGTGTTTATAAAGTAATTAGAGATTTGAGAGCCCAGCAGTGGCTGAGGTCACACTAATCCAGACCTGATTTTCTCCTTGTAACTGGACCCCATCAGTGTGGGAAATTAAATAAACACAACATTAGGAGAGCACAGGTGCTACCGTACCCACTAATAACGTCTGACGAGCCTGTATGGCTTGAACTGCACAGAAAAAAAAAAAAACTGTGTGTGTTTATCTAAAACCAAATGTGACTCACAATGCACCTGTTTTTGTTTTGACGTAGTGGTCTAGAAATGTCACCACTCATTCATGGAGTTCACATACTCTCCATTTTTCATATAGTAGAGGCTGAAGAAAAATAAGATATTTCCTTTTCCGTACTAATGTAGTTTATGTAAGCGGGCAAGTGTTAAAGTAAATGCTCCTGGCTTGTCTTACATGTTTCAAGCCTACTTAACTAGCCAAAATAACTAAACTTTTCCTTTTTGCATGTACGCAAATACACCTGTTCTTTGAAGACATTGATGTCGGGCTGCAACTCTCTTAGGAGTCTAGATCAGGTGCTTGAGGGATTGAACCGGTTTCAAGGTTAATGTCCTAAATGAAGTAGCATTTGTGTTAATCAGTGGAAGATATTGAATGTATGAATGATACATTTTTATAGTGCTTTTTCTGACACTACACTCAAAGCGCATTACACAGTGAACAGGGGACTCTCCTCAATCACCACCAGTGTGCAGCATCCACCTGGATGATGCGACAGCAGCCATAGTGCGCCCATCACACACCAGCTATTGGCTGAGAGGAGAGAATGGAGTGATATAGCCAATTCATGGATGGGGATTATTAGGAGGCCATGTTTGATAAGGGCTAATGGGGGGAATTTGGTCAGGACACCTGTCCTGGGATTTTTAATGACCACAGAGAGTCAGCACCTTGGTTTATTGTCTCATTCAAAGGACAGTGCCTTTTTACAGTATAGCATCCCTGTCACTATCCTGGGGCATTAGGACCCACACAGACCACAGAGTGAGCACCCCCTGCTGGCCTCACTAACACCTCTTCCAGCAGCAACCTTAGTTTTTCTCCATGAGGTCTCCCATCCAGGTACTGACCAGGCTCAGCCCTGCGTAGTTTCAGAAGGCAACCAGTATTGAGCTACAGGGTGATATGGCTGCTATTAAGTTGACTAGACATTTCTTATCCTGTCATTTACAAAGATCTGAACTGAACCATCTGAAGAACTGCTTATGCGTGCAAGAGAACATAGCTGGCACTTTTTCATGAATAGGGTCCACATTGGTATCCCATTACTCATTATATAAGCTTTAGAGGCACAAATCCCATGTTTTTTTTGTGAGAATTGTTAGATATATTAGAGAAACTATTGTCTAACATAGGATTAACATGAAAAGTACTGACTGTATCCAACAATTAAAATTATTTATTTTTTTACACACATTGTAGTATTGACAGCATTCGTCAAGCTCAACTATTCAACCCTGTTATTTATTGTATGAAAAGTTAAACACTTTTGTTTTTTCTTTAAGTTAATTGAAATATATGTTTGTTTGTTTTTTTTCACGACTGCCATTTCCAATGGGAAAAAAAAAACTTTTACAAGTTTCAGACCCTATTTGTGGAAAGTGCCACCTTGTCTTTCTATTACATTTCCTTTCTCTGTTTCTCTTTTGTATAACATAGATTTGGTTAGTAATCTGGTTGTGTCTTAGTGATTTAACCTGAACTAATCCATTTCATCCTGTTTTAAACCTCCTGAGGTTTTAGCCACATCTGGATTCCCAACTTGGACATGCACACGATATCAGAGCAATCAGACCACATTGTAAAATCTTATCATTGCAATCTGGACTCTATAGGATGTTAAACTGTAAATCATGTAGTGGTCTGCTTTTAAAGTGGCATGGTGTTTAATTTTTTCCTAGAATATTCCAGCATAATAATTTGCAGCATTAAAGCATTTGTGTGGCAAATAGTCACACAGCAAAAATCCATAGTAATTTTCTAGTTGCTTCATTGATCAAAATAATGAATAAAGAACAATGAGAAATCCTTAGAAATGTGTTTTTTACACCCAGGTTATCTGGTTCAATGAAGAAATACATTTCAATGTTTTTTTTCTTAAGTTTACTCCCTAGATTTCTGTGGACTAGAGCAACCGGCCACAGCACACTAGCATTATGGCAGCAATGCAGAAAATATGTAAATTATAATAATTGTATATTTAAAAACAACAATCACATTTGTATAGAGTTCTTGTCATGTGTAAGTGTAATATTGAAAAATATATGTAGGAATCATGCACTAATTCATCTAATTGCTCTCATGGACTTGAGGCACTAGTAGACTGGAGGGTCTCTCAGAGGTCCTGTAAGGGGAGACAGTCATTAGGGAAACTGAGATGCAGAGAATCTGGCCTGCATCATGCTCTTAACCATGCTGACAAACTCTCCGCTAATATAAGGAGTGATTCAATGACTTCACATTAATATGTGTCACGTTGTTAAATGATAGTGCCATTGACCTTATTTAAAAAAAAAAAAAAAAAAAAAAGATTTTTCTCCCACGATTTTTGCTCATTTGTGAGATATTTTGTCTTTTGCGGCCTATTTAGACGTATGTATATACAGCACATGTTAAATGCAGGCCTGCGTTCAACACTTACACAACACAGACTTGTTTAGTTTTGTGTTTTTGAGCTTCTGAGATGAAGCCAGTGATGTGTCACAGACATAATATGAACCAGTGAAAGTAATCGTAATCTGTAGAAGACTTCCAACACAACATCTGTTGTCGCTCAAGGAAAAGTATTACAGCCATTGTGAAGTTTTGTCTATTTACATAGTTTTGGATTGTGTCGTGTATACAGTGAAGCTTGATTTCATGTTTGAACACTTCAGACTCTGTTTAGGACATTATGGGATTTGGTTCAGCTGGAATTCTTGTTCATCTGTCTGTTGTAAAGCTTTTTATTAATTATTCAAATTGAAGAATATGGCACTGATAAACACTTTCATGCAAGCCAGAATATTTGCATAATGATACATACTGTATTTTGTGACATATAATGCATTTTCTAAGTAATATAACCAAAAATAAAGGCTAAACAAAAATAAATGCAAACATAATGAAAATGCAACGAATACTTTGCATTTGTTTATATGTATGTATGGGTGGTTGATGTGACATGGCCTTTTTGTGGTTCTGAGCATCAAACACTCAAACATTCAATTTGTCAAAGTTTTTTTATATTGTTTAGAACATACTGAACATTCATGCAATTCGTCACTCACTCACTTTTTCACAGTTTTCAACCTAAAATGGAAAAGCTCATATGGTGTCCCAAGCATGTTTCACAAAGTTAAACTTGAATAAAACTAAGAAATATAAATGCAACTCTCCTCAATAAAGTACAGAATGATAACACGGATGTCTATTTGTGAGTCTGCTCTTTTCAAAGTCAAGGCATAATATTTTGAGTCAGCTCTGATCAAAAAGATTTTGTCCTAGAAATGGATATCATATGGTGTGACAATATATTTTGATATTTAAACAAGCAATTGTTTGGAGACCCTTGTGGAGGAGGGGTCCTTGTTCAACCAGGAAGTACAGAAAACATCTTAGAAGCACATGGAAAGGTTACAAGGTGAGTTGTCTCTTGTCATTTTTTCAATAAATCAAATCTTTTTGGCACTTCCACTTCAGTACCCTTTCCCAGTGTCTATTAGTGTGACACTTTTTACATAAAAATGCCAAATATAAATTACTTGTTTGTCATTATTACTTTTAAATATGTTACCATATTGCAGTGGGTATGCTGTTAGGATGCTAGCATATAACCACAAAGCCCAATGTTGTGCTAAGTGCATTAAACCTCATATGGTGTGACACTACATCATATTGTGTGACAGGTTTTGCTTGTCACTTCACATGATCCATTTGTTACACCATATGATATGAACTGTATTTTCATGCACACAGAATAATTATTCATTTGAGCTAACAATTTATTCTTGTATTTTATAACTAATAGCTAAGTTTAATATATGTTTTGTCCTTTTTAACACTTTTATATTTTTTGTCTATCATCACATGAAAAAAGATGTATACCTACTTCAGTCAGGGAATCTATACTTACCTACTCCATTTGTCACACTTGGGACACTAGAAATTTTCTCATAAACCACATTTATAGCACAATACCCTTGTAATTACCAGTTTGTAACCTAAAACAATTTCCTCATAAACCACCCAAACCTAACCCCCCCCCCCCCCTGCCACCTGAATACACTGATTTGTTTCTCTTTTAACAGATACAAAGAGAAGAAACTCAGAGGGGAAATCAAAACATTCAGAGTGAAGTCTCTTCCTCCATCATGAAGAAAAAAGCTTAGAGAATTATGGAGAAATGCACCGTTAAAATATAGGACAAATAAAAGAAATCTACAAGTGGTAATAAACTTAACCCCTTCATCCCCAGACAACTTATTTAACTATGAAGTGGAAATACAGCCTGACCCAGTGCCAGTGCAATGTAGCACACCAGAACATCCTGTTTCAGCACAAAACTAGGAAAGTCCACCAACATCACCACCACCACCAAGCCCTTGTAGAGCAGAGATAGAGAAGCTTAAGACTCAGTTAAGAAGGCAGAAGAACAGAAATAAGGTGCTAATGAGAAAAGTCTACAAAGAAAAACAGTCAGTGAGAAGCACCACTTGCCACCATGCAAAAAGTCTGAGAAGGCGAAGAAATATGAAGTGGAGTCCTTTCTGCTGTTGGATGAAAACAGCATTCTTCTCCCAGGGAAAAAGGACACAGTTGGCAGAAAAGAGAAAAAAGCAAAGAAGAATACTTACCAGTTCTCTAAAAGATCTCCATAAGGCCTACATGCAGAAATGTGAGAAAGAACACTGCATGTCCTACAGGCAGTTTAAAAGGTACAGACCTTTTTATATAACAGAGGCAAAGCCACGTGACCGCAACACATGTGCGTGTTACCAACATGCAAATATGTGTCTTCTGATGGACAGTCTTGCAAAAAGAGGCTTGGTCCCCACAAAAAGCCTTTCTGCACTCCTTTCAAGTGTAACGTGCAATACAGAAGTTGAAAGATGCATGCATCGCCAGTGCACAGAATGCTGCTATGACGAGGTGCAGCTTAGTGACAACAGCCCAATTGACACTGACACTACAACAGTTTTTTTTCTTAAACTGTTTTTGTTTGAATGTTAAATGCATATAATAAATGTTTTTGCATTGACAAATTGTGTTGTGGTGTGGTTCATCCTATGGTGTGACACTATATCACTTGGTGTGACATTCAGAATTGTGACAATAAAAAGGCTTTTTTAGTGATAAATCATAAAAATATCAATAGAACACATGGAAAATAGTATCAGCCAGTCACAAGCATTTTTGTCAGAATTAATCTAAAATATATTGAAAGATTGATTAATAAAGTGATGATTAATAAAAATAATACAAAATGTAATGAATTTGCACAAGGAAGTTCTGGATCTCAAGATAGTAATGATAAATAATTATGATAAAGTGAGTTATTTAAGAAAAGTACACCCCATTTTCATTTTATATACAATAACTTTCAGGTCACACCATATGACAATTTTAGGCACTAATACAACAAATTGGTGAATAATTCAGATTCCAATACAAAATCTAAAAGACCACATATATTTTAGAAAATCTAAGAGTCAGTACAATACAACTCGGTAAATATACAGTATACCAGCTGTACGATATTGATATTATCAGTTATTTTGGTAATATCGGTATAACTGTATGTCTGAGTTTGAGTTTTTTTTTTTTTTTTTTTTTTTTTTTTTATCAAACTAAATAATTCCAAACCCTCAAACTGTGACCAATGTGAATGTCCCAGATGGAGGGAAATCTGAGTATAAACAGCTCAGAGAGTCAATAAACAAAGCTCTGAAAATATTTTTGGAAAGCTTAGCCTGTAAGAGACCGGTCCAGGGTCAGTTATGGCTGTTCTCTCTGTGTGTTATTTAAGACAGGGACATATCAGAATTTGTGTATTTAGAAAGGATCAGGGTAACTTTGTTGTCAGCAAAGCAGAAAAACAGAAACAGAAAGGTTTTTCTTTTGGATATAAATGTGCCTAAACTTTAAACTCTCATGAGTTTGTGGCGAAAGATGATGTGTGCCTTTTTGTATAGTCATGTTTTGTAGGGGCCTTTCTCTCAGGAGAAACATCTGAGAAGCAGGAAACTCCAGCAAAAGTCTCCATTTGCTCTCCATTTCATTTTTGTCAAATAGAAACAGAAAGAGATCTCATTTGTGATTTCTACTTCGCTACTGGATGATTTATGAGCAGCATATGCATACAGTAAGTCGCAAATTTACAGCTGTATTGGAGCAAAAGCCTTGCATTGATTATGTTTCTAATGTCCGTATGGCGGTGTGCATGTACTGAATATGCATGTGTGATTTTATTTTGGTAGAGTGAATATAAAACAGTGAGCCACAATGTGAATATAAATCAGTGAGCCACAGTGTGCACATGACTGCAAACATGCATGTGTGAAAATCACCTCCACCTTATTCTGCTCACATACACATCATCACCTCCCACGGCAGAAGATTTGTGCCTCATCTGCCCTCCTCTTTCACTTCTCAAGCACTTCCTCCCTGCGGACTCTCTCCACCTCTGTTGTTTTCACCCTCTCACATTAAATGTGAGTTACGGCACTTGTGTTAAGCTGCACAGTTACAGCTCTGCGTCTCACCATGGGCTTGTCTTACAGTATGCTGAGTTTGAGTTTGCTTGGGTAAGAAAGAAAGACCCAGGGGTAAGAGATATCTCAACACTCTTCAGTTTTTGAAAGTTTTTTTAGGCATTCCTTGCAGCACCTTTTCCAATATACACTGATGAGCCATAACATAAAGACCACTCACAGGTGAAGCGAATAACTTTGATCATCTCCTAACAAGGCCACAGGTCAAGGTCTGGGTAGATTAGATGGTAAGTGAACAATCAGTTCTCGTAGTCAACATGTTGAATGCAGAAGAAATGGGGATGAGTAAAGACCTGAGCGACTTTGACTAGGTCAAAATTGTTATGGCCAGACGACTGGGTCAGAGCATCTCTGAAATGACAAGGCTTGTGGGGTGCTCCCGGTCAGCAGTGGTGAGTCTGAGGAAGGACAAACCACAAACCGGAGAAAGGGTGTTGTGGGTGCCCAAGGCTCATCGATGTGCGAGGGCAACGAAGGCTATCCCGTCTGGTCTAAACCAACAGAAGGTTTACTGTGGCAAATTCACAGAAAATTGTAATAATGATTATGGGAGGAATGAGTCACAACACACAGTGCATCACATCCTGCTGCGTATGGGACTGCGTAGCCGCAGACCGGTCAGAGTACCTATGATGACCCCTGTCCACCGTCAAAAGCACCTACAATGGGCAAGCAAGTGTCGGAACTGGATTTGGGAGCAGTGTAAGAAGGTCGCCTGGTCCAATGAGTCACGTTTTCTTTTACATCACGTGGACGGCCATGTACGTGTGCGCTGTTTACCTGGGGAAGTGACGGCACCAGGATGCACTGTGAGAAGATGACAAACAGGTGGAGGGAGTGTCATGCTCTGGAAAATGTTCTACTGGGAAACCCTGGGTCCGGCCATTCATGTGGATGTCAATTTGACACGTGCCACCTACCTAAACATCGTTGCAGATCAGGTAAACCCCTTCATGGCAATGGTATTCCCTGATGGCAGTGGCTTCTTTCGCACCCTGCCACACTGCACACATTGTTCGGGAATGGTTTGAGGAACATGATGAAGAGTTCATGGTGTTGCCCTGGCCTCCAAATTACCCATATCTCGATCCGATTGAGCATCTGTGGCATGTGCTGGACCAACAAGTCCGATCCAGGGCGGCACTTTTCTCAACAGGACTTGAAGGATCTTCTGCTAATGTCTTGGTGCCAGATACCACAGGACATCTTCAGGGGTCTTGTAGAGTCCATGCCTCGGAGGGTCGGCATTGTTTTGGCGGCATGCGAGGACCAACAGCATATTAGGCAGGTGGCCATAATGTTTTGGCTCATCAGTGAACTGTAAACCCTTTTGAGGCTTTTTACCATATAGGCTTTTCAAGTTAGCTATATGGAAACTAAAAAATATGGAGATTAAAAAAAGTTAATGATAGCAAAAACAATCATAGCACTCATTATGTTTATTGTTAAGGGTAAAGTGGTAATTCTTTTTAGCCATTTTGTTCTAATGGATTCAAAACGAAACTTGAAGTAACATCATAAAATATTAGGTATAAGCATAAACTCTTGTGGTTGGTTGCAGAGTACACTAATACATCTTTAGATTCTGAGTGTTTATCCACATTATTCTTGAGAAGGAACACTTCCATCTAATCACTGCGCTGCCTCATGCATGAGATCGCATAAAGTGGAGAATTCAAAATTATTCTTGAGAAGGAACACTTCCATCTAATTACTGCACTGCCTCATGCATGAGATCGCATACAGCGGAGAATTCAAAATCACACATGAATGTGACAGTGGTTCCTGGTCCAAATATGAGATCGGAATTTTACACAGAATATTGTGGAGAGATCGGAATCACTCATCAGAATGGATTGCAGTCAACCGGACCAGAGGGAACATGTTTGTTTAGAGATGCATAGATTCCATCACGTCTTCTCTGTACATCTGATCATGGACAGGATAACACGGCATCTTGTTTAAAAACAGATGACAATGGTAACAACCGAAAAATCTAAGTTGGAAAGCTCAAAAACTCTTTTTGGTTTCCTTTACATCATATGAAATTTACCGGGATTTAGGCATAAAGGGTTTACGGACACTTTGTGCCACACGACTGGTGATTAGATAATCGCATGAATACGTAGGTGTACAGGTGTTCCTAATAAAGTGCTCTGTGTGTGTATGTCTCTAAGCAGTCCTGCACAACAAAATATCAGATTCTTTGATTTGCAAACTGTTCTGTCATCTTCAATCTTCTCACATTCATAATTTTGTCCCATGACTGATATATAACAAAGTGCCACAAAACTCTTTTGTTTCCTCAAACATTTTGATGTTCAGACATCTCTATTGTGAGTGGGAGGGAGTCAGCTGTTGTGCTTGACCCCCTCCTGTCCTGAACCCCTTCCCACCCAAAACGCGCCCACCTTTTTACACATTTTCATACCCCTTTCAAACCCTTTTTTTTTTTTTTTTTTTTTTTTTAAGTCTGAGTTGTGAATGACTGGTCCTGAACTAGGGGGGTTTCATGAAACTTTAAAAAGATTCCTCTATGGCATCACAGCAACTACTTAAAATGTTCTCCCATGGCATCATAAGAACTGAAAAGTTTCTCAATGACATCATAGGACTTTATAAATGTGTCCTACGACATTATAGGACCTTATAAAGGTTCCCTATGACATCATAGGACCTAGTACAGGTTCCCTATGACATCATATGACCTTATAAAGGTCCTCCTATAGGCCATTTTCCACTGCAGGTACTAAAGCCCATTTTAAGTACTTTTCCCCGGATTGGTATTTTTTGTCGCTTTCGCACCTGAGGAACTAGAGTTCCTCATAGACGTTTTAAGTGACATTTTTAGCTCCTACTCCAGGGTAGAAACTTTTGGGGATGTAGAGGGACTGTGGGAGGTGCTACAACCTATCACTGGTTAAAAACCTATAAAGCATTGACAAGCGCAAGAAGTTAGCAGCCGCCATTTGAAACAGTTTTTTATAGCTGCTAGCCTGCTACTCATAAGACTCCTCTAATTTTACAATTCCCTTAACAGAAATAACATAAAACCAACAAAATTATCCAAAGAGAATCACCTCCCTGCTATAAGACCATCATTGCTGGTCATCAGCTTATTTTGTGTTTTGGGTGCTGGTCCCCCAGCATGGGATGCTGGTGCGCTAGTGTCTCCACCAGGCTTTTAAATTAGCTTAACCAGCTTCATTAGAAAGACTATGCTGGTCCACCAGCTAGACCAGCACTAACCAATATAACCAGCCTAGACCAGCATGGGAATTGCATGCTGGTTAAGATGGGTTTTTTTTTTAGCAGGGCTGTTTCACACACATGTGTGTGTGTGTGTTTGTTTGTTTGTTTGTTTGTTTGTGTTTGAGGGGGAAGAGCTGCTGCGTGACTTCATCGGGAGACACTTTGAGTTTTCAGCGCATCTGAACTATTTGTACTGAGTGACCATACAGAAAATAAAGTGATTTCTGGATTACTACATAGAATTTTTCCTGGGATGACAGATATAAATAATAAGATGTTTATCGAGAGTGGTAATTGAACTCTATTGTACACTAAACCATGAAATCTTGTTTACTTGAGGGAAGTATTGCGTGCCTGTTACTGCGTGGTTAACTTGCATCAAGACGTCTTATGAGTAAATTAGTGAGTATTCAGTACAGGTATATATGTTGTCATAAAAGGCTTTATTGTAAAAGATTGTGTTGATATTGTTTATAGTGCTTTTTCAACATGTTGTCTGCTGAGTTCAGCGTGCTGTGTGGTTAAAGACCGGCTCATCTTATCTCTCACTCCCGCTTCAAGGACACCACACACACGGCTCATGTGCCCAGTGTAAATTGTAACCTGAAGACAAATGTTGTGTCCAAAAACTGGAAAATGCTGCCTTTGCAGGCTGTATAATTAGGTAGGAAGAAATAAGGTGCTTTTTAAACTGTTCAGAGACCAGTTTCCTTAAGAGTTTCATTAATCCAAAAACACTTGTTGGTTTAACCATTAACTGATTAGGCAGCTGCCTATGTTTTCAACAGCCCCAAGAAAATTGTATCTGATCCTGGTGTCTTCTGTCTGTGTTGTTGATTTCATTGTTGTTGTTGCTATTGCATCGCACATGCCAGAAACATCAGAAGAAAAATGGTCGATACTAGATGAAGTCACTATTGTGGTTACTTTTTTTTTTAGTGCAAATGCAAAAGAGAAAAAGACTCCTCTGGTGTGCCATTCCTCATAAGAGAAGGGAAAAAGTAAGGGAAAAGTACCGGGACTGTTGGTGGGAAAGGGGGTTATGGCATCGTAAGAACCTAAAAAGTTTCTCCCAATGCACTTCAAAAAGGTTTTTGTATGTCATCAGACTGTAAAACCCTTTTTGGAACCTTTAAAGAGTAGAGAGTACACATACAGAATGCTACAGATTCTTGTTAACAGTGTGGGAAAATTATGAAGCATTTGAAGGTGGTCCACAGACACCCATTAGTTCTGGGCAACATGTAGCAGAAAAAATAGGCTTATGTGGAAAGACACACACATATCCTGAAATAAAGTTAAAATGTGTTTTAGTTCAATGCAAAGTTCTGGTACATGATTGTTTTCTTTTTAGCAGTGATTATCCACAAGAAATCTTGCTTTGAGTGTTAATTATGTATATTTTCACAATGTCATTTCCATAAAGGAGTTACATATGGTTGCTTTAAACTCTGTCTTAGCCCACAATGCAATTGAAGTCCATTATTATGTATTTATTATTTTTTGTGGACATTAAGATATAGAAAGCACGTCTTTAATACAGCAAGAGTTCGCTGTGTTTTGGTTGAGTTTGTTTGTGTGTGTGTGTGTGACTGCACCTCCCAATATTTTCATTTAGTACATCAAACAAACCAATAAAGTTTTCCTGTGTGAATCAGACCACCTAAATGGGTCCCATGATTCAAACCACACTATAGTAGCCTGGCTCAGATGTGCTTTGTTTCTGCCTGTAAAAGAGATTGTCTGGAAATATATTAGCTGTTAAATTTCTGATTAGCTCATAAACTGATTTAATTAAAGCATGCTGATATACTTTTTAATGTGCTCCATTACAAAATTGTTGATTGGTTTGCTGCCAGAGACTAATAGAGCTTGCTCTTACTAGACTAAACAGTTTTATGAAATTCATGAGTAATACACTTGGAAATAATATCTTTACTACTTAATATCCAAATTCCATGTGTATTTTTTGTTTTTGTTTTTTATTTGGATGGTTGAGAAACATTTGGGAATCATTGTAAAATGGTGTTGACAAGAGTGATTTTGTTAGTGCTTGCAAGTTGCTCCCTCGTTGTGCCGAAAGTGGATTGGCTTCCACAGTGGCCACTCGGAGAGGGAGAATGTCGAGGGGAGAGGAGGGTGTTATTATTCAATGCATTACCTTGAAGGTGAGTATTCCATCACTGTCGAGAAATAGAACATCATCCTCCTCTGGCTCTTTTGTCTGTCTGTCTCACATACCCATGTGGACATGGATATCACATTAAATCCAACTATGAAAATTGCAAAACAGAAGAGTCACTTAAGTACATTAATAATACATGTGGATTAGATTCAGACTGGATTGGGGCCATTCAGTGTTTTTGTCTTAAACTCTTTCTGAATGTATTATTTCTATTTATATACACCCATGTGGTCTTTTTTTTAATTTTTTTATTTTGGATTTTTCTCCTTTTTCTCCCAATTTGGAATGCCCTATTCCCAATGTGCTTTTAAGTCCTCGTGGTTGTGTAGTGATTCGCCTCAGTCCAGGTGGCGGAAGACGAATCTCAGTTGCCTCCGCATCTGAGACCATCAACCCGCGCATCTTATCACGTGGCTTGTTGAGTGCGTTGCCACGGAGACATAGCGCATGTGGAGGCTTCACGCCATCCACTGCGGCAACCACGCTCATTTCACCACGTGCCCCACCGAGAGCGAACCACATTATAGCGACCATGAGGAGTTTGCTCCATGTGACTTTACCCTCCCTAGCAACCGGGCCAATTTGGTTGCTTAGTCTGGAGTCACTCAGCACACCCTGGGATTCGAACTAGCGAGCTAGCGAACTCCAGGGGTGGTAGCCAGTGTATTTTACCACTGAGCTACCCAGGCCCCGTTATGTGGTCTTTTTTTGAGTATTACTTAGGATTATAAGTGACGTATGTCCAGCACCTTTGAGCTACGGACATGAATGATACTTAAAATCACCTGGATTGTTGTGATATGAGTGATTGAATTTACGATTTCCACCTGGTGGACAATAAAACAGGCGGAAAATCCCATAGACTTGCATTGAAGTCAAGAGTCTCTATGACCAGAATATCATAGAGACTCTTGTATAGGTTATTTTGAATTGGACCAGTAAGCAACCACTTAGCAACTACTCAGAACACCTTAGCAACCACCTAGCAACATTTACAAAAACAAATACCTTAGTAAACCTCTGGCAACCACACACAGCACCCTAGCATCATGCTGGAGAGTTCAAATGTAGTTTCTGTTTATATACAACTCTGTTTTATAAACTGTGGCTCTTTAATTTGTATTCCTTATATGATTATATTATACAGCGCTAGTAAAGTTGTTTTATTTATCTTCTCCCTTACAGAAAGAAGTGCTGTGATGGTTTTAAATTTGTGCTGGGACAGTGTATTCCAGAAGGTAAGATCCCACCCTCTCCCCTGTTTTAATGCCTCTGGCATGAACTCTGTGATATTTCTGGACATGTTTTCCCTTGTCTCCCATTAGCATTCTAAACAAAATCATTCCTTTTGGAAACCACTCAGCTAGGGCTGTTTAATGTTGTTTTAACATTTCCTGCACACCTTAGAAAGCTTGGCAGAGTTTCCACCCAAGTAACGATTGCTTGATTACCTTATGTGTGTATTTTTCTTGTGGGAACAGATCTGTATATTAGCTTATGAATAAAGTAATATTCCTTCTCCATCTTTGGATGGGCTTCAAACCTCTAATGAGTTTTACTCATAACTGTCAAATTAAAGCTTACAGTGATATTGTCTGCATTCTGCAGTCCACCCTGCCAAGATCTGCCACATTGAGAGTGTGTGTAGTGGTTTCTGGAATGGCCCATTGAGAAAGTCCCTTGTTTTTAAAGTATTTTTCTATGTTGTTTCTGTTCTCTGGTGTCCTTACCTGCTCTCTCTCTGCTGATGAGAAACACATAAAGAGACCATTTAAAATGGATACATATTTTCCATGCTGTGCCTGGGATGTTTTGGCTCTTTCAGGAGAGATTGGGGAAAAGGAAAGATGTGAGAGATTCTTGGGTTAGAAAATGCAGTACTGGCTTCCCAAACTGGAGTGTTTATTAAGTACTTACTAAGGCTGGACTGTATGACTAAATATATATAGAAATGTGTAGAGATTCTACTATACCGTTGTACCATGATTTATCTGTGGAGAAAATAAATAAAATAAAAAATCCAGCACCAAGCAGAAAACTATAGTTGACTCTACAACTGTGTCAGCGATTAAGTTTTGATGTGACACACCACATGTAGGCAAAATGGAACGTTAGGTTGTTTATGGTTGCCCATCAACGTTGCAACTTAAAGGGATAGTTCACCCAAAAATGAAAATTCTCTCATTGGTTACTCACCCTCATGCAATCCCAGATGTGTGTGACTTAATTTCTGCCACTGAACACAAAGATTTTTAGAAGAATATCTCAGCTCTTTAGGTCCTCCCAATGCAAGTGAATTGTTATTAACCAATTTTGAAGCTCCAAATAGACATAAAGGCAGCATAAAAGTAATCCATAAGGCTCCAGTGGTTCAATCCATGTCTTCAGAAGCAATATGACAGGTGTGGGTGAGGAACAGATCAATATTTAAGTCCTTTTTTTTTTTTTTTTTTTTTTTACTGTAAATCACTTTTACTTTCACATTCTTCTTAATGATCTACAGAGCTGAAATATTCTTCAAAAAAAATGTGTGTTCAGCAGAAGAAAAATGTCACATGTCTGGGATGGCATGAGGGTGAGTGAATGATGAGAGAATTGTCATTTTTGGGTGAACTATCCCTTTAAATCTGAAGTTGTGTGTAATTTCTGTGCCACCAAACGGAACTGCAAAAATTATTATTTTCACACAGCTTTCCAGAAAAATCCTGTCTGATATTGGTTGATCAAACAGAAAAAAAGAACCATATTGTGATATATACATTACCAGCATGATATATAACATTACTCACACCATGATTTATAAGATTTTGGTCGTACCACCCTCCCCTAGTATTTAAAATAAAATAGTGACAGAAAAGACTTATGCAGTAAAACAGTTGTATATGACTTCTAAGCACTGGTAGAATTAATTTAGAAAAATCAATATTGTGCTTTTTGCACTTGGGCTGATTTATTTTTTTCATAATCCTGTGATTTTATATTTGTTTATCCAGTTTCTCTTATGTTGTGTTTATATTTGTTGGTTTGTTTGTGTGTGGGTGTGTTTGTGTCTACAGACTATGATGTATGTGCTGGTGCCCCCTGTGAACAACAGTGTACCGATCATTTCGGCCGTGTGGTGTGTACCTGTTACTCTGGTTATCGTTACGACCGAGAACGTCATAAAAACCGCGAGAAACCGTACTGCCTGGGTAAGATTCTGCTCTTCTTATTATTAACATATTGACAAAGCCAAAGCATTCTCTCTATAATTTTTTCACATTACTCGGGATGCTACACGATAGACACAAGGCTACGACTCTGATCCGCTATTAGGAATGCTGTCAAATATTCAAGATTGTGGGGGAACCAAAGGGGAAAGAAAATTAAGAATGAAAATGAATAGGACCAATTTTTTTTAGGGTTTAAAGACAGGAATGTGAAGCTTATAATTTTATAAAAGCACCTTCTGTTTTTTGAGGTGTAAAGTTGTTTGAATCATAATTTTTACAGTGGTTTTAAGGGTTTGATGACAATAGATCGTCATGGCAATGAAGTTGTACAATTGCTATAACTTTACACAGAAAAGGTTAATAAGCATTTTTATAACACTAAAATGATGTAAACACACATATTGTTTATGTCTTGTGGATATACTTTTGAAACAGTTAGTATTTTAACATTTACAGATTGGCCCCATTCACTTACATTTTAAGTGCCTCACTGAAACCCAGATTAATTGCTTTTACTTAAGAAAAGGAGGGGCAAGTAAAAATTTATTTTTGTAGTAATCAACATTATTCCACAAATGCTGTCGATCGATATTAACTTGTATTGAACCCGGAATATTCCTTTAAGTTGATCTGATGTCAAATTAAGTTTCTCATACCAATCTCACAGAAGTGTTCCATACAGCCTGAGGAGTGAATTTCACATCCTTGTGCATTGCCAGCTTTCCATCACTCACACTCTCACTCTCTGTTCTTGCATCAGACATTGATGAATGTGCCAGCAACAACGAGACGGTGTGCTCACAGATCTGTGTGAACACCCCAGGCAGTTACCGCTGTGAGTGCAAGAGAGGCTTCTACTTAGAGGATGATGGAAAAACATGCACCAAGGGCGAAAGAGGTGAGTGTACTCTCCATGTTATCCGTCTATTTTCTCTTTGGATCTTTGTTATTGCTCTGATCCAAAAACTAGTGAGCTGCCAACCTAGACAGCATTTTAAGGCATAATAGGTGTGCTGTAGACACAAAGGCTGTTACAAATGGTAGGATAATTATGCTACCTCCTAAGATACCTTCTTTTGGCCATATTCTTTGGGGCCATTCACACTGAATGTATTTTTACATCCATCTGTGCTGTTTTTCAATTGTTTATGAAAATGTGTGTCAAGTTAAAAAAAAAAAAAAAAAAAAAAAAAAAAACTTTTAAAAATGTGTCTGTTTCTCACTAGAAACATGTCTCAATGTTGCCGTCTGTCTCTATCCTTTTCTACTCTAGATAAATGTGTGCTTCTAAGGAATCTGTAATTTATCGATTCTTCTCCAAACATCTGGTAATCTCCACTCAACACCTCTTGGTGTCCGTCTAAATGCTTTCCCTTTGTACGCTGCATTTCTGAACCTCACAGTACTGCTTTGATTTGCCCAATGCTTTTCCAACAAACTTCAGAAATAGAGCACGGAAAGGCGATTCTCCAGAGTTTGAGGTTTTAAATAGAGCACAAAGAACCAAAGATATACTCTTTCCTGTCTGCACATGACCATCCATGGCACTCTCTTTGTCACATAGGTGTGGAAGGGATTTAGTCAGGAAACGATCCTAAACACACCTCAAAATCCACAATGGATGACCTCAAGAGGTGCAAGCTGAAGGTTTTGCCATGGCCCTCACAGTCCCCCGACCAAAACATAGAAAATCTGTGGATAGACCTCAAAAGAGCAGTGCATGCAAGACAGCCCAAGAATCACAGAACTAGAAGCCTTATGCAAGGAAGAATGGGTGAAAATCCCCCAAACAAGAATTGAATGACCCTTAGCTGGCCACGAAAAACATTTACAAGCTGTAATACTTGCCAAAGGAGGTGTTAATAAATACTGACCATGCAGGGTGCCCAAACTTTTGCTGTTGGGCCCTTTTCATTTTTTGTTTTTTTGAAACTATAAAAGATGGGAATAAAAAAGTAAAATTGCTTAAAATATTAAAGAAATGTGTCATCTTTAACTTTATGCCTTTTGGAAATCAGGCCATCTTTTGCTCGTTTAGCTATTCACAGCAACAGAAATTTTGATCAGGGGTGCCCAAACTTTTGCATGCCACTGTGTGTGTGTGTGTGTGTGTATGTATATATATATATATATATGTATGTATATATATATATATATATATATATATATATATATATATATATATATATATATATATATATATATATATATATATACACACAATATATCCTACATTCTGAGATGCTATTCTTCTCACCACAATTGTACAGAGCGGTTATCTGAGTCACTGTAGACTTTGTCAGTTTGAACCAGTCTGGCCATTCTTGGTTGACCTCTCTCATCAACAAGGTATTTCCATCCACAGAACTGCCCCTTACTGGATTTTTTTTTTTTTTTTTTGGCACCATTCTGAGTAAATTCTAGAGACTGTTGTGCATGAAAATCTCAGGTGATCAACAGTTACAGAAATACTCAAACCAGCCCATCTGGCACCAACAATCATGCCACGGTCCAAATCACTGAGATCACATTTTTTTCCCCATTCTGATGGTTGATGTGAACATTAACTGAAGCTCCTGACCCGTATCTGCATGATTTTATGCACTGCACTGCAGCCACATGATTGGCTGATTAGATAATCGCATGGATGATTGTTGGTGCCAGACGGGCTGGTTTGAGTATTTCTGTAACTGCTGATCTCCAGGGATTTTCACACACAACAGTCTAGAATTTACTCCAAATGGTGCCAAAAACAAAAAACATCCAGTGAGTGGCAGTTCTGTGGATGGAAATGCCATGCTGATGAGAGAGGTGATAATGCTACTCGAGTATTTTAATAATATGTGGAAATCCCACATGAGCACCCCAAGTGCTTCAGTTATTGTTTCATGTCTGTCCGAATTAGCACAGAGTGTCTGCTTATAAATGGAAGGGAGTGTGTGCAGTTTTGGCTCACCTGCGGCCCTTTCCCTGTGTGATGTCAGCGTAAAAGATTAATCATGTATCAATGTATTACTATAATGGCATCTTAATGCCATTAATCAAAGCACATTATTGACACTCGCGATAGATTACAGCCGCTCGAGGTAACGGGAAGAACTTGCGTGCACGTTTGAAATAAACCCTCATGCGCATTTTTTACATATATTACCAGTATACAGCACTCATGCCGAGCGATGTCTGCAAACAGTGCCTGTTTTGTAAACGTATTTTCACCATCGCTGTTGTAATTGACTGCAAAAAGAAAATGTTCTCAGAAAGGATAAACGCAAGGGGCTTCTCTATCAGCGGCTCATTTTCTCCACTTACCATTCTCAACTAACTACACACAACACTTGCAGAACAGTGATGTCATCAAGCTGACCTACATGAAACACAGGCGGAGCGTCCATCTACAAAGCCATACAGGAGCATTAGCAGAGGTTGTAACTGTGCCTGTTTGATTGACGCTTTGTTTTCTTGTACTCCAGATGGGTCATTAAACTTGAGGTGAACCGACCGCGGTGCCAGTGCTTCCCGAACCGTAGGTGGCGAACCATACGGTTCGTTTTTTTTACCGAGAACTGTTACACCCCTAATATACAGAATGTATACACACTGCCGTTCAAAGGTTTGGGGTAACATACTCATTCTTTATTATTATTTTTTCTTCACATTTTAGAATAATATCGAAGTCATCAAAACTATGGAATAACAAAAATGGAATTATGGGAATTATGTTGTGACTAAACAAATCCAAAAATAAATAAACAAAATTATATTTTAGCATCTTCAAAGTAGCCATCCTTTGTTTAGAATTTGCAGAAACGTACTCTTGGCATTTTCTCAACCAACTTCTTTAGGTATCACACTGGGATGCTTTTAAAGAAACATTATTAAAGGAGTTCCCATCTATGATGGGCATTTATTGTCTGCATTTCTTAATTAGTTGGTCCAAGTCATCCATTTGAAAAACTTTTTTTTTTTTTAAATGTTAGTTTTGTAATGAAATAATTTTATATTTTGGCACAATCATATTTTTGTCTACAAAACTAATTTCAAACATTTAACCATATGCCTTCAGATCAAAAGTTTTTAAGATCATGAGAAACATTTCAGTCAAGTGACTTCAAACTTTTGAATGGCTGTGTGTGTGTGTGTATGCTTGTGTGTGTATGTGTGTGTGTGTGTATATATATATATATATATATATATATATATATATATATATATATATATATATATATATTATAAAAACAATTATCTTCTGAGGTCCACTTATGTTAGTAAAGTTTTTCTGTGCCAAAGTGGTCATAATTTAGTTTGACAATTTTCCACCCTCTCTCTTACCCTTAGAATTAAACAGTGTTTGTTGCTGCTTAAAGCATTACGGACCCCTAATATCTTTCTTCATTCATATTGAATCACCATGACTGGGGCGTTATATGTGGTGTTGACATGTAAATGTGGGTGGTAATATGTGCATTTGTTCTAATGAAAATTGGAAAGTTACGAATTTTCATTTCGCCATTTTTCATCTTAGTTTCAATAAATGGTCTATTACTCTGGGGAAGAAGTTTTCTGAAGGTCTGAAAGTTACTGGATGTTTTTTTGCACAAATATTTTTGAAGTTGAAACATGGAGCACAAGGAAATATCACTATGGCACCAGCGTGATTGGACGTTGGTTGCGTGCCAAGAGCTGCACTCCCTCTGATTTCATGTCAAATGTGTCTTAACTCTTAATCTAACCTCACTATATTAAAAAAAATCCATTCTGGAGCCTCTTCTGGTTTGACACATTTATAAGACATTGCTTCCTTCCTCCCAGCTGGAAGTCCACTGACCCATCGCGGCTAATGACTTAGGACACCAGCTAGCAGTTAGCATTAGCATCAATCACACCCCCCTTCTCTCTCCATCTATCTCTAGCCCTTCTTGTGGAGCGTGTCAGTCTGTCAGGGTTTCCTGTGTGCTGTTTCCTCTCTTTTGGGTCAATGCGAGCACAAACAAGATGATCTTTCAAGACGTTCTTGGTTGCCATAGTCCAGGCGTACAAAACAGGAATTCTGAGTAATCCAGGCCATTGAGATTACAGTGTGTGGATCAGATGAGGCTGTCAACAGCTGGTCAAACTAAGTTGTTAGAGTCTCAAAAGAGATTGTGATGCAACTTAGCAGACCTTTGGCAGGATCGGAAAAGATAGTACATTTCTGTTCGTTTATTATAAAGAAACTATAAATCGTTGTGTAATTGATGCATAATGTGTCCATGGAACGTTTTTTTTTTTAATTTATTTTTATCAACATCAAGATTGTGGGTAAGAAAATGTATTTGAATATGTTAGGGAAAGCTTTTCACCATTTTAAAGGATCTTTTTGACTTTCTTAGTTATTTTTTAAATAGCTTTAGAGGTATGACAAATGAATGGCAGGCCAAGACTATTCAGGAAACATGTTTGAAAAGCCAATATTTTAGCAACTCTGTCTGGTGATGCTAGTTACACAGAAATTGCACACTTTGGCTTTAAAGTTTGCATGCACAATTTTTTTGTATCTTTGCAGCTCCGCTGTTTGAGAAGTCAGACAATGTCATGAAAGAGGGAACATGCTCAGCCACATGTGAGGACTTCCATCGTATGAAGATGACTGTTCTCCAACTCAAACAGAAGGTACCCAATTCCAGCCCCTACCACTCTAAACCTTTTTTACCTGCAGGACCCTGCAGGCCGTAGCCATTAAAAAAAAAACAGGAGGTTTTTTTTTTATATACATGTCCTCATCCATAGACGTGAGCTGACCCAACGAGAGCATACCTGCCAATATTTCACAAGCCAGTGGAACTCAGGTTATACAGGTCTTTGGGGACATGTTGGCAGCTTTATAGACTAAATAAAAAGTGCTAAAACACGGTCCAAACCCCTGAGCAATCTGGTACTGTGACTTATGTCTGTCCTTGCTGCAGGCTAGTAAATCACGTTGAACATGCCGAATGTGGTTAAGACGGGGTAAGGGTGCAAAGTCAGTGTTCTGCAGTCAAAGCAAGATTGTCAACAAATCCACTCAGCACCCTCATGGTCATGACTTGATATAAAGCTCTCGTGGTACTGTAGACTATGAGGGAACAGATTGAGAGAATAAAATAAAGTGAATGTAAACCAGTGAGAGTGAGGCTTGAGTTATTTTTCTATTATGCACAAAGACTCTGATATGATTGATACAGATGCTTTCTCTGACCAATTTTGTAACTTCTCCCCAATTTATTTTTTACCTCTTGCCTTAATGTACTCATAAACTCTGTCCCAAAACCTAGTGAGCTGCCTATCTAGACAGTATTTTAAGGTATTTTAGGCACACTCCTGAGTCCTGATGCAAAGGCTGTTCCAAAAGTTATGAAATAGTTATGCTGCCTTCTAAAGGCCCCAATATACTTTATACAAAATCAAAGAATTAACTGGTGTAACATAATTTAGAACAAAATCTGGCCAAAAAGAAGGTGTTTTTGTGTTCGTTTCGGTGGTTCGTAAGAGCTCACCTGGGCGAATTTTTAGGAAAAATTCTTACCGAATGCTAAACACCTTCTTACTACCATTGGTCCACATCATTGGTAGTTGTGACCTGAAGCTCCACCTACTTTGTTTGCATTGTTCAGTCTGGAAGATCAGTCAACATGAACTCATCGGCATGCAGAGTTATTAGTGAGCTGGTGCAAATGTACTTACATTGTACAATCACGAAGAGATATTTTCCAAGACCATGTCATTCAATTTTTTTTGTTTGTTTGTTTAATTAGCTTACAAAAGAAATCAAATCTACTCAAATACTCTCAAGTGCCTATTCACTCATGTGCCATCTGCACCGAAAGCCATTCACGCATTTTCATAAAGTAAGCCTATCATCATTATTTTTTCTTTATTCTCTGCAGTAGTATCAGTTTCATCATAAATTACAATAACAGAGTGTAACCGGCGCATATTATGGCCGTGTATAGCTGGTTAGTGCATTGGCGTCATGAATTGAGAATGACAAATTAAACATTTTCTACTGCATTTACAGTGTTATTTTAAATCATCATCGAGTGGTTAAAACAACAACTTTTAATGATCTCGTGAATTCTACTCATAGAAAGAAGCACAAAGTCATTGATAACACATTTAATGTCACACTAGTTAAGGTTTTACATGTAGTGTCCTCATATTTAAATGTACTTCTAAACGCCTCCCACAGTGGTGTGGCGGGTGTCTGAATGTACAGAAACAGCAGACTGTTACTCGGCTGTTTACAACTTTTTTTTACCGCTGAACGAAGAACTTCTCCAGAAGTATATCAGGCCGTAAGGGACCGATCTGCTCTGTTTTTTAATTGTTTTTCGGTGTAAACATACGCTAGATGGACATCTTTAACCGCAGTGCCTTTTCTTGCACAGGAGGGCTGTGTTTTTAGACGCCATGTCAAGTTTAAAAGAACATCCACTTTTAAAAACATCTCGAGATGCATGGGTTCTGTTCTGGGCTATGTTCATCTACCTATTGTAGTGCTAGTTGTATTTGGTCTGAACGGCTGACAAGATACACTATATTGCCAAAAGTATTCACTCATCTGCCTTTAGACGCATATGAACTTAAGTTACATCCCATTCTTAATCCATAGGGTTTAATATGACGTCGGCCCACCATTTGCAGCTATAACAGCTTCAACTCTTCTGGGAAGGCTTTCCACAAGGTTTAGGAGTGTGTTTATGGGAATTTTTGACCATTCTTCCAGAAGCGCATTTGTGAGGTCAGACACTGATGTTGGACGAGAAGGCCTGGCTCGCAGTCTTCGCTCTAATTCATCCCAAAGGTGCTCTATTGGGTTGAGGTCAGGACTCTGTGCAGGCCAGTCAAGTTCTTCCACACCAAACTCACTCATCCATGTCTTTATGGACCTTGCTTTGTGCACTGGTGCGCAGTCATGTTGGAACAGGAAAGGCCATCCCCAAACTGTTCCCACAAAGTTGGGAGCATGGAATTGTCCAAAATCTCTTGGTATGCTGCAGCATTCAGAGTTCCTTTCACTGGAACTAAGGGGCCAAGCCCAGCTCCTGAAAAACAATCCCACACCATAATCCCCCCTCCACCAAACTTCACAGTTGGCACAATGCAGTCAGACAAGTACCGTTCTCCTGGCAACCACCAAACCCAGACTCGTCCATCAGATTGCCAGATGGAGAAGCGTGATTCGTCACTCCAGAGAACGCGTCTCCACTGCTCTAGAGTCCAGTGGCGGCGTGCTTTACACCACTGCATCCGACTCTTTGCATTGCACTTGGTGTTGCATGGCTTGGATGCAGCTGCTCGGCCATGGAAACCCATTCCATGAAGCTGTCTACGCACTGTTCTTGAGCTAATCTGAAGGCCACATGAACTTTGGAGGTCTGTAGCGATTGACTCTGCAGAAAGTTGGCGACCTCTGCGCACTATGCGCCTCAGCATCCGCTGACCCCGCTCTGTCATTTTACGTGGCCTACCACTTCGTGGCTGAGTTGCTGTCATTCCCAATCGCTTCCAATTTCTTATAATACCACTGACAGTTGACTGTGGAATATTTAGTAGCGAGGAAATTTCACGACTGGACTTGTTGCACAGGTGGCATCCTATCACAGTACCACGCTGGAATTCACTGTGCTCCTGAAAGCGGCCCATTCTTTCACAAATGTTTGTAGAAGCAGTCTGCATGCCTAGGTGCTTCATTTTATACACCTGTGGCCATGGAAGTGATTGGAACACCTGAATTCAATTATTTGGAAGGGTGAGCGAATACTTTTGGCAATATAGTGTACCTTCTTTTGGCCAAAATCTACATTGTGGAGAAGCCAATCTGGGAATGCATTGCAACAAGCTCTGTGAAAATATTCATTCAAGATGATTACAAATATAATTGTAATACATTCACTACCAATAAGTGTCAATACAAATAAGTAGCAATAAGGAGCATTATTTGTGTGGCGCATTGAGTTTCTACCTTTGTAGAACATATCAAATGGGTCGCTTATGAGGTTCCATGAAGGTTAGGATGCTGCCTTAGAAGGCTGCTGCCTATGTAGGCAGTAGACAGCAAGACAAGTCACTAGGTTTTGGAACAGAGCTATAGTGTCATAGTTCAAATGCAGATCTTTTGTGCAAAATGGACTGTTCTTCATGGCAAATAATTCTGCTAATCTCTCGTGGCAGTGTAAGTAGTTGACATTGGCATTCGGTGCAAGATGGGATTGAAATATATGCCGTCCAAGGAACCAACACAAATCAAAACCAGAAACGAGGAATGGGATTTAAATTGCTTGCAATGGGCTGAACCCAGACACTCACATAGATTTATGCGTTACGCCTCGGGCTATATCTACTGTGTGTGGCAAGACCTCAAAGGTCTGTGTGTGCGAGTGTGCTCTGTTGTCCAAAGCACAGAGGTTAGCAGGTAATGGATACTTCCAGTTCACCCAAAGAGCCTCCAGTTCTTTGAAGTGAAATACTCCGCAAAGAACGCTTGTAAAAGACAAGCACTGCTCTTAGTCTATACACCGACCAGAGTAATTCTGGGATTTCCTGCTGTTGCAAATGGCATGTATGCAGATGTTACAGTTTATAGATGAGATTACATGCTGAATGTCACTGTAAGCATTCCTTTTTATTACAATTTACTACCATTTAACCATTAATATAATATATTTTAGTAATTCTCTCCTGTCAGACTGTGCAGTCTGTACTATCAGACAACCGTAGCATCGGTTGTGTTCCTCTTACATTTGTAACTGATAGCAAGTCTTTTGGTCTTCATTCTGTTTTACTTCAGAAATCAGATTGAGTAATCCAGTGTTTGAAGCTTATTCAAAGGACTTTCACGAATATTACATTTTGGCTGGTGATTAATTTTCATACAAATAAGTGTGATTCATGATGTAATTGTCTATTTTGTTCATGTCAGTTACAGTGTAAGCTTAAAACATATACACAAAGAAAAAGTTATTTTTACAAAATGAACTTGAAAACATACAGTACTGTGCAAAAGTTTTAGGCACTTGTGAAAAAATGTTGCAAAGTGAGAATGTCTTCAAAAATAATGTCATACATAGTTTTCCTTTATCAATTAACGTCATACAAAGTCCAGTAAACATAAAAAAAATCTAAGTCAGTATTTGGTGTGACCACCTTTGCCTTCAAAACTGCACCAATTCTCCTAGGTACACCTGGACACAGTTTTCCTTGGTGATTGGCAGATAGGATGTTCCAAGCTTCTTGGAGAATTCGCCACAGTTCTTCTTTCTATTTAGGCTGTCTCAAATGCTTCTGTCTCTTCATGTAATTCCAGACTAACTCGATGTTCAGCCGGGGGCTCTGTGGGGGACATACTATCTGTTGCAGGGTTCCCTGTTATTCTATTCTATTTGCAAAATGAATGTTTGGGAGTCAAAAATGTATATTTCCTATTGACAAAAGCTAAAGATATAAATAACCATCTTAGGACAAACGTTTTTGTGAAACATCTAATGTGCCTAAGACTTTTGCACAGTACTGTATATTTTTTAATCTATTGTGTAGAATATGGAGTTGAATGACATGTATATAATGTTCTAAATATTAAAATACTGTATATAGTATTTTAAGTCCACTTTCAATTCACACCATTTATATTGTTTTTTTGGAACCCTGACTGCTTTAATATTATTACAATAATAGTAGTAGTAAAAGTGTATAGTATTTATTACTATAATAGTTACTATAATGATTGTTTTATTGTTTACCAAGTGAATTGCGCATACTGCACTAGAAAAAGAGACACATAAAATGTGTATTTCTGTATTCTCTTAAAATTCCCTTATTTGGATGGCAGTCAATGGTTTGAATTTAAAGTCCACAGTGATCATGGTTATCTCAAATAATTGAGATTAGATTAAATAATCATGATCAAGCGATTATGTAATATTTTGCTCTATCCTTTTTTAGAAATGTAGTGTGAAAAACTGAGACCTGGGAAGATCGGTGTGATATGTTGAGCTTTTCTTTCCTCAGATAGCTATGTTGCCAAGCAACACAGAGGTGAATAAGCAGACGACCAATGAAAAGATACTGACGACACACGCATTCTTACCCGGACCTCCAGGGCCACCTGGGCCAGCAGGTGAGATTTTAGTGTATAAATTTAGCTTTCGGATATCTGCTGCTGTGTGTAAAAACAAATTCCTCGGGGGCCTGGGTGGCTTAGTGGAAAAATACGCTGACTACCACCCCTGGAGTTCACTAGCTCGCTAGTTTGAATCCCAGGGCATGCTGAGTGACTCCAGCCAGGTCTCCTAAGCAACCAAATTGGCCCGGTTGCTAGGGAGGGTAGAGTCACATGGGGTAAACTCCTCGTGGTCGCTATAATGTGGTTCGTTCTCGGTGGGGCACGTGGTGAGTTGAGTGTGAATGCTGCGGTGGATGGCGTGAAGCCTCCACATGCGCTATGTCTCCGTGGCAACGTGCTCAACAAGCCACGTGATAAGATGCACGGGTGCATACACATCGTAAAATATTCACATCTAAAAAGAAAGTGAGGAACTTGCAGTCATCTTATTTGCTGTCATCAGAGGTTCTTTTGTGAATAAAATAGTTTGACATGAAGCTTTAGTGTAAAAAATGTTCAGTTCATGCCAAGAGGTCACAGGAGTATGTCCACCGCCTTCTCTGGTTCAGTTGAGCGCATCGCCAGCATCATTGGAGAAACTTTGAGTAAATCCAAGACTGTGCAGTGATAC
The DNA here is from genome assembly GCF_019703515.2 of Myxocyprinus asiaticus. Classification (NCBI taxonomy): domain Eukaryota; kingdom Metazoa; phylum Chordata; class Actinopteri; order Cypriniformes; family Catostomidae; genus Myxocyprinus; species Myxocyprinus asiaticus. Next base: position 7,972,198 of record NC_059381.1, read on the forward strand.
TTCACTTGCAACAAGAACAATCTTTAAAGAAATTTATAGAATTTCATGGCTCCGTTGAATTTGTCGGTTTGCTCTGTGTGTTTTGTTATTTTCTCTCCCTCATGTCTCGCAGACACTGCCGGCATGCATGATCAGTGTTTCCATGGGAACATTGATTGTTTTCAGGGGAACGCTGATCATGTCACTAATTAGCATACTAACAGCACCTGGTTCTCCACTGATTCACTCCCTACTTAAGCCCTTTGTGTTCTGAGTATCTTTGCTAGATTGCTGTTTGATGTGAAGTACTTACCTCACTCTAGTTGGTCCTGTCTCGTGCATCTGTTTGGTTGCCCATCTCTGCCCTCGTGTCGGGAGTGTGGTTGCCTTCCAGTTTGCTTTACGCATGTTCTCTGTGCTTATTAGTCTTCAATGGAGGATTCCTCGTCTCTGCCCACGTGTTGGGAGAGTGACTGCCTTCCAGTCTGTTGGGTGAGGTTCTCTGCACCTCACTACACTTCAATGGAGGATTCCTACAAATCTGCTCCTGACTTCCACAATGCACACGCTCTCCTACGAACACACTATTCACAGATTTGCCCATTGCGTGGCCACGGCATGCACGCATCCACAAACTCTCCCCGCTACTGCGGCCAGTGCCAGGATCCTCAGTCTTCGCCAGCACAGCTGAAGTGAATATTTATTGTTAATAAATCCTTTGAACTGTTCCTCTGCTCTTGGGTCTCTTTGTCTCGCTCTCTCTTTCTGACATAGAATGCCTGAAGGATGTCTTTGACTGAAAAGACAGTTAAATTTAAAATTTGACAGATTTAAAAGCTTAAAATACTTTTTTGTCTTTTTTTCCCCCATTGTATTTTTTCTGCACCTACCTGCGACGTGTTCTTTTATGGTTTTACCACCATGTCAACTGAACACGATATACCGATCCCTATTCTAAATTATGAAATCTAAATAATAGAGCTTATATCAAATAAAAATAAAAAAACAGTCCAGCCAGTCACGTTAGAGGGTATTATTATTATTTATCTCGAGAAAATCAAATGCAAACCCATGTCAAGAACTTCTGCTGAAAATAAGCAGAGTTGAAAAAAAAGTATACTTTTAACAAATAAATGCAAGCAGCAAAGAAACGATTCTAAATGAAAGCTTTTTTTTTCTTCTTTTTTTATTATTTATAATTTTTTAAGGTTAATTTCACTAATTATTAATTCTTTTTTCCATTACTCATTTAATTTCACTTCTATTAAAATGTAATCATGGCAGTTTGTCTGAAAGAACAAAACGCATTCGGATGTCTTACGCACAATTTATGCATGATGGTCGGGAGCAGGTGTTAATTTTATTCGTACCAATTAACGTTTTGAAAATATGAAAACTTTCATGAATCCGAAACTTTATGTCAGACCGGCTTTACGAACAATTTACACAATTTTTCTGCTCGTGTTTCATGAATGAGGCCCATACATTATAAATTCTATGTACTGATTACCATTGTCCTATCTCTGTCAAACATGTTGAGTGGTCCAGTCATCATCTGCAGCCTGAAACTAAACTATTGGTCGGATTTTAGGAGTGAATACACTATAGGATGTTCCCCTGTTTCTATTTAGTGGTCTCAGAACAGTTTGAAATGCACCATATTTTCATCCTAACTCCATATAAAGCCATACTTCTGCTTTTGAATGAACCCATTGATTCTCAATGTGAAAATGCACCATAAATATAGCATTTCTAAGGAAAAAATGTGCTTAAGTACACATTAGTGTGCATTGTGTTTAGCAGTGTGGTGTTTTGCGATAAATCACTCAAATGTTAAAAATGGCATATCGGATGAAACTATAGACTCGAATCTTTTGACTCAAAAAGGTTTCAATGTAAAGTCGTAATTAGGTTTCTTACCAGATGTAGTTGTGTTGGTGTTTCTCCCAGTGGCAAACTCAGCTGTGATCGGCGCCATGTTATTTGGTCACATGACTCTGTGTGTCGAAAGTTTAACCCTTTAATGACAGCCCAGAGTCTCCTGAACTGAGATCAGTTGGTTTAAATTAATTTAAAATATGCATTGTGTATAGCAAAGCCAAAATACAAAGTCCACGCATGTGTGCGTGGGGTTGCACGAGGTTATACAACTTTATAATTATTTTTTTTTACATATTCAATACAATTGATTTGTTTTTTGTTTTGTTTGTTTTTTTTTTTTTATATTGACTTTGATTTTCTTTTTCTTTATCTGTCTCTTAGGGAGCCCAGGACCCAATGGTTCACCTGGCCCAGCAGGACAGATGGGGCCACCAGGCTTGCCTGGCCTCCGAGGTGACATGGGGCCCATTGGTCCCTCTCCGGACCTCTCTCATATCAAACAAGGCCGGCGTGGTCAAATGGTATGCATCGGATTACACCTCATAAGTCACCAACAGGAAACATTACAAATCATGCATAAAGTCAGCTGTAATTAGTGTCATTAACTATCTGATTTCTAAGAAATTAAGGACTAATCTGCACCAGTTTGTAATTCGTAAATATTTCTGCATATATAATTGTAATCACTAGTCTAGCTCGGAAAGTGCTTTTTCTCTCTGAATCGCACGTTTTCATGTTTCTTATTTCACGCTTCCTTTCGCAGGTATTACACAGGGCAACAATGTTGTTTTTATATTGCAGTTTGTCTCTGCCACAAAGATAAACTCATAAAGATTTGTCACTTCTGTGCATTTATTAGGTGACATTTGCCCAACCCTTTTTGTGCTTTGTTCAACATAAGCCCATTAGTTCAGCTGGTTTTTATTTATTATGACTTACTATAGGATGTACTGAAGCAGGGTGTAGGATGTAAAGCTGTGGTGCTCAGACCTGCTTCAAATGGAAATCAGAAGAAATCTACCATTTTAAATATTATTTTATATTTTTATATTTGATATTATTATTATAAGTTAAAGTTTAGTGTGAAATTGAGTAAATATAGTGCTAAATAAGAGTTTATTCATTATTTAGCTATTTTATGTTGATGTTATTTACTATATTAAATTGTGTGGTATATCGGAATTGTATTGGCCTATCGGCCACCCTGCTCTCTGGATATCATCAGCCATTACAAAAACCCATATTGGTCGATCACTAATCATCACAGTATGGTTTTGCTGGCTCTGTATTGTTTTGTTTAAAAATTGGGTGGGGGGGAACTTTGTTGAACAGGCCTTTAGACACAAACTCTGCAGGAAGTTAGGTCTTCAGGGTAGGATTGAGAGCACCCCTGGTGTTAAGATTATAAATGTCACAGTACTTGCATTCTTAAGATGCAGAGTACCCTCCTAATAGTTATTCCTTTGACTTGGATTCCAGAATTTAATTCTTCATTCTTAATTTGTATCATTTGCTGATTTATTGCACCAAGCTGCATTTCTTTAACACTGTATAAAAGTGTCATATAGTGCTGACCTGTGGTTTCTGTCAACAGTGACACGCTTTTCACTTCCTGTTATGCACCGTTAACCCTCATTACTCTTCCACACATTCTTACCCATACCGACGGACAAAATGAATGATCTCACACACACTCAAATTACAAGCACCGTGAATAACATCAGCCTTTCTATTGTTAACCTTTTCAGCTGAATCATCACTTTGCCCCATGTGTATCTAGCCTCTAGAAACAAAAGTCAAAGTTCATGACCATGAATATTTTGTAGATACACCGATCAGTCACAACATTAAAACCACCTGCCTGATATTGTGAAGGTCCTCCTCGTGCCGCCAAAACAGCGCTAACCCACATCTCAGAATAGCATTCTGAGATGCTATTCTTCTCACCACAATTGTACAGAGCGGTTATCTGAGTTACCGTAGACTTTGTCAGTTCGAACCAGTCTGGCCATTCTCTGTTGACCTCTCTCATCAACAAGGCGTTTCAGCCCGCAAAACTCCCACTCACTGGATGTTTTTTGTTTTTGGCACCATTCTGAGTAAATTCTAGAGACTGTTGTGCATGAAAATCCCAGGAGATCAGCAGTTACAGAAATACTCAAACCAGCCCGTCTGGCACCAACAATCATGCCACAGTCCAAATCACTGAGATCAAATTGTTTTCCCCCATTCTGATGGTTGATGTGAACATTAACAGAAGCTCCTGACCCGTATCTAAATGATTTTGCATGACACTGCACTGCTGCCACACGACTGGCTGATTAGATAATCGCATGGATGTTTGTTGGTGCCAGACGGGCTGGTTTGAGTATTTCTGTAACTGCTGATCTCCTGGGATTTTCACGCACAACACTTACTTTTACTTCAAGGTCATAAAACGCTGAGTGTAATGACTGGTCTCATTAGGGACTTCGTCTGTTTTGGTAATCTTAGCTTTGGAATTATTTGTTTTTTTGGAAGTTTTCACATAGACTCTTAATAGTTTCAGCTGGCCAGGCTGGAACTAGATCAACAGGTGCAAGATCTGCTTTATTTCCACTAAACTAATTAGAAAATTCTTTGGACTATCAATACTGCAGATGCTTTGGTTGTTGTGAACTAAGCGTACAGTGTGTAGAATGGTAAAAAAATAAATAAAAATAATAATAATAATTACATTAGCAGAATTTCATGCATTTAATTTTTTTCCCTTGTGGTCAAAACATATTTTTCAAGGGTTTTTGCACCAAAAACAGTCATGATTAAATTTTTTAAGGACAGTTTTCCACCCTCTCTCTGACCCTTAAAATTAAACGAGTCATTTTTGTAAATGCCCTCTTTGCATGTGAAATGAATTGAGTAACAGCAATTTGCTGCATTTACACAAGGTCTGCAGGTTTGCTTTATGGTCCAGTATTGTTATCGTTTTTGTGAGAGATCATAAGGAGCTGTTTTTGCGCATTAGTTTCAACAAATAGTCTTTGGACTGAAGAACATTTTTTTTAAATGTGTAGTGTGTACATCAAGGACTTTAAAACATTCAAGGAACATAACCGAAAATGGGATCGAAATCGCTTTCAACTGATCCAGAGTGAAAATGTTATTTTTAAATGCTGATAAACAGTTAATAACCGCTTAATTTTGTTTCAATTTTTTTTTTCATGAAACCAAAAGGTTTGTCTCAGTGATTTTTTTTAGAATACAAACTTCCTGTTGCCTGAAAAAATTAGGCTTCTCTCTTTTTAGTAGAACGTAAGAATGTGCTTTGATTCAAAAGGATTCCAAGGTTTAAAAAAATAACAATGATTTGGCCCGCATAAAGTGACGTTTAGTCCACATGTGCCTAGCAGTGTGTGCGTGCATGTGCGAAAGAGAGATGAAGGCTATTAATTGATTTTAGATTGCCAGATATATATTTGAAATACTAGAAATATTTCTTGGGATATATTTAATACTAAGAATCCATTTATTGAAAAGACTATTTTAAATAGGCTACTGTATACTATTTCTATTCGGATAATTTCCTCACATGGAAAATAATTTTAATTGCTTATTTTCAGGCAAGTCCCTTATTTTGAGCTTGTTTTTCCAGAGCAGGTCTCATGTTTTCTATTGCAACACTGCAACTGCAATCTCCTTCCCTTAGCACAGAGTGCTTGTCATTTTAAAAAGAATGTTATAAACCGTAATTTTATTTTATTCTAACCAGTTCCCATTAAGAAAGGAGGCTGCAGAATGCTGTAACGGGAACTAAAAAAATATTTAAAAAATACAAGACAAAATTTAATATCTCATAATGAGTTATATAATCTTGTTAAATTTCCCTTCTTGGCTTAGAAACAGATCAGTTTTAGCCGTGTCTGGCTGCAATAAAGCAGCAGGTTTTCAGTTTTCCAGATAAGATGAGTGCTGTATCAGATCATGCCTAGCTGGGTCACCTCCGCCTGGGCTAGTGCTTGAACACGTGTCCCCTAAACCCCATGACATTCAGCTGGCTGACCTCTGACTCTTTAAAGGGGGGCAGCTACACAGGTGGGTTTGAAACTAGGACAGATTCACTTTCATCATTTTTTTATTTTTATTATTCCTTTTGTTCTGTTTCTTCTGTTGAGGTACTTTTCTCTGTCTACCATGTTGATCACTTTTGATCTCCTGTCCTTTTTTTGGTTGATGTATAAAAAAAACTGGTTGTGAGCCAAACCATTCTCAAAGTCTGTGCGTGCATAGACACAACACATTTCTCAATATGCCAAAACACGACATCCATCCCATCTTTAAGTAGACAAATGATAATGGCAATAACAGGGAAAATGCTGGCTGTGTTGTGGCTCAGGGGTTGCTTTCTTTTGCCTGTGTTGTTCTCAGGGCCGGCAGTTAACTTGTCCGATAGCATTTACCTTTTAGTTTTTAATGCATTGGACCACATCGCAGAAGTGTGAGTCGTCAATGAAGAAAAATACCTTGTTGCTGAAGTTCTGTAATAATTTATGAAGCCTGGACCTAGAAACATGAGACCTTCAATGCTCGAGGGTCGTGACTCATAGTATGAATTTAGTTCTAAAGTGCTCAGAGTTTCTTTTTTTAATTTGATAAATGAGAAGTCAAGCTGTTTGGAACATTTGGAAAATTCTGCGTAGGGATCTGCCACTGGTTGCATCTACCATGGGATTTTGTGTGAGTATTTGTGCAAGTGTGAACCCAGCTGAAAAAAAAAAAAACACTAACAACCAGACTAAGCTGGTTTGCTGTTTTTAGCTGGTCACCCATTCTGGTTAGGCTGCGTTGTTGGCTGTTTTAAAAGGGGTTTTGGGCACTTTTCAGCTTCAAATGGTTGACCAGCTAAACCAGTTAAAAGGGGATGTTGGTGGAACTGCTGTGCATTTTCACAGTTGCACACAATCTCTGTGTCAGCAACTCTGTCTCCCGCTGAAAGCGATTGGACATGCCTCCTGAACATCGATAGGGGAAAATGGGGTGGTGGACACCACGAGCTGGGCCCCCTGGGAGTTGTGGGCCCCTGGGCTTCAGCCCGCATAAAGACCCGCATTTCAGTTCAGAATACTACTCAGATCTACTCTTTACAAGTATGATTGGATGTGTGAACATATTTGAGAGTTGAATGAGGAAGACCATTAAATCTAATATTTGATTAATCTAAATATTACTTTCTTGGAGTGCTGAGGACCCTTAAAGGAATAGTTCACCCAAAAATGAAAATTTGCTGATAATTTACTCTCCCTCAGGCCATCCAAGATGTATCGGAGTTTCTTTCTTCGTCAAAACAGAATTTAAGATTTTTAGGATTTCATTTCAGGCCTCCTCCTTTAAACAATGCAAGTGAATGTATTCTATTTTTTGATGGTACACAATGCATATTTAGGGTGCATCAAAATAATCCACACGGTTCTTCTGAACCCAAATGATTATTTTTAGAAACAAAACAATACTTATATACTTTTTAACTACAGTTAAAAACCTCCTCCACGTGATGCGTGACCTTACCAATGAGCTTACGTCATCCCTCTCATGAGCGCGCGTCACAGAGATGTACGGAAGCGAACATTTGTTGTTAAAAAGTATATAAGTATTGTTTTGTTTCTAAAAATAATAAATCGCTTGGGTTCAGAAGAACTTTTTGTCGACTGGAGTTGTGTGGATTATTTTGATGCACCCTAAATATGCATTTTGGACCGTCAAATAATTGAGTACATTCACTTGCATTGTTTAAAGGAGGAGGCCTGAAATGAAATCCTAAAAATCTTAAATATTGTTTTGATGAAGAAAGAAACTCAGATCCATCTTGGATGGCCTGAGGGTAATTATCAGCCAATTTTCATTTTTGGGTGAACTATTCCTTTAAATTGACCCTTGGCTGGCACATGGGTTTGTTCATTGTGTTGTAAGATGAAATGACACTTCATAACTCAGACATGAACAATTGCAAATTTTCGCAAATAAGTCTAAAGACAGCATAACAGAGGTTCTTCTTGTTATATTTTATTATTATTATTATATTTAAAAATTTCAGGAATGCAGTTTGCTTAAGCCATATGACGTGACATATGCACCTATAAGTTAAAATTTACGATATATTTTTTTATTGTTATATGTGGTTGTTTGTTTAATAAGGATGATCGTGTGTGTGTGTGTGTGTGTGTGTGTGTTTGTGTGTAGGGTCCTCCCGGGGCGCCAGGGAAAGATGGCATGAAGGTACAGTATGTTTTCGATCTATCCTTATCTCTATCCTTGACTTTTCAAACTCACACTATGGTCACGGGCTATTTTCCATGTGCGGAATGCAAATATTTGGAAAAACAGGATAAAGATGTTTGAATTCAATTGTGACCGATCACTAATTAAATAAATTCTTGGATGGAGCCAGGTCAAAGAGGAACACAGTGTTAAAATATGACATCATAGATGGCAGGACAAATGCAATCTCTGGTATTTCAAAATACCATTAATGCATTCTTGAAATGTTATTCTTGAAATTAATGCATTCTTTAAATATTCCCAGTTTGACTTTGTGAATATATGTAACATGTTTTCTGTAATTTTATAACTTTTTGTTATGTCCAAACAGATCTAAATCAAGTCTCCCCCACAAGTCTAACCGTGGTCTATATAACAGACTTTAAAAGCACAGTGCTCTGAAATGGGCTGTATTTGCCAGATATTATATCAAGTTTGGACCAAAAGTAGCTAACATTTGTGTAGGTCAAGCTATAGCAGGCTTTGTTACTGCATAAAAGACAAATATTGCATTAAAGCCACCAAAAATAACGATTAGGTCAGAAACATATTCTCTGCATACTTAAAGTTTTCCAACAAGTGTGTGCGCTCACATACATTCATAGTGGATCCATGGACTGTGTATGTGTGAGTGTGTGCACGTCTCTGTTACATGTTTGTATAGAGAGCTTTTGTGTTATGTTTTTTGACTTTGTGTTCACAAATCAAAACCATCTGGCCTTGCTCACTACCTCTGTGTGAACCCTGACCCTACATAATCCCTACAGAGGGGTCAATATCTCACAATGTCTATCTGTGTGGTACCTACTGCCATACCTCACCCCAAATGAGCTATAGACCAACTCCAAATGGGGAACAGAAAAAGTGCTAAGATAACATTTATATATAAGCTCTGATGTTGAATAAACTCGTTTCCGTCTTTTGGTTTTTTGTACCAGCCAAATTGCTGTGTGTAGTGATGAATTTTTTGGCATGTTAGACCTAGAACGACAGAGTAAAGATGTCTGATGTTGACATGGCCAGCAATGGCTTGTTTTCTCACGTGTTATCGTGTTACTGATAGATAGCAGGCAATAATTGTCCCATTGGACTTCTCATGGCTTCTTTACTGTAATCCTGCTAACCCAAATATTTGTTTGGATTCTCCAGGGAGAGAGAGGGCTTCCTGGCCTTTCTGGACCTCCAGTAAGAATTTCTTATGACATTTTCTCTCATGGTGTTTGTCTGAGATATATTTGTCTGTATTGTCCTTTCTCACTCTTACCTTTGTCTTAAAGTGTTTGTTTACCCAAAAATGAAAATTCTCTCATCATTTACTCAACCTCATGCTGTCCCAGGTGTGTATGACTTTCTTTCTTCAGCAGAACACATATGAAGAAAAATAGAAAAATATCCTAGGTCCTTAAAATGCAAGTGGATGGTGATCCGACCTTTCGAAGCTCCAAAAAGAACAGGCAGTCAGCATAAACACCATCCATATGACTCCACTGGTTAAATTAATGTCTTCTAAAGTGAAACGATCGCTTTTGGTGCAAAAAAAAAAATCAATATTTACGGGTGCGACACACCCGGAAGAGCAGCGCTATTTACAACAGAATAGGAGGAACACTGTACAGAAGCTTAGTTGGTTTTAGATTAGATCTGTATATGTATCTTTTTTTTACTCACAATTGTGCATTTGTGTGCTCATTTTGGATGTCTCAACCGAGAGAAAAACGTGAGATTATGTCCATAGCATGCCGAAACGAATACGTTATACGAGAGACTGCTTGAACTCCGCCCTCTCGTGAATGCGCATACTGCTGCTGACCAGAAGCGATGATTTATAGTTAAAAAGTACTTAAATATTTATCTTTTTTGCACCAAAAGCTTTTGTTTAGCTTTAGAAGACATTCATTTACCAGTAGAGTTATATGGATGACTTTTATGATGACTGTCTGTGATTTTTGTAGCTTCAAAGTTCGGATCACCATCCACTTGCATTTTAAGGACCTACTGAGCCAAGATATTTTTCTATTTTTCTTTAAATGTGGTCTGCTGAAGAAAGAAAGTCATACACATCTGGGATGGCATGATGGTGAGTAAATGATCAGAGAATTTTCATTTTTGGGTGAACTATCCCTTTAATGTTGGTCTGTCTGTCTGTTTGTGTGTCTGACTCTTTCAAAATACTAGATTAGACCAGCAATTGTGATCATTTACTAAGTTTTACAGGTGTTGAAGTTAAAAAGGAACATAAACAAAATACACCACCTCTGTTGATGGTGGTTTACTAAAAATGAGCAGACATGCAGTATTACTTTGGTCAAAACGTTAAACAATGCAAGTTCACGAATGACACAGAATGAAAATTTTGGGGATATACTCCACAAGTTTATAACAATCGAGTACTCATAAACTAACCCTTAAAACATTATTTTCTCTGGGCCCAAAAAGGAATAGCAAAACAAGCCCCTAAATTTGACAACCTGTTGAGGTTGAGATGTTTTATTTAGATTATATTGGTTATAAGCAGTGTTGGGTAGATTGCTTCTGAAATGTAATCCAGTACTGATTCCAAATTACACTAACAACCAAAATTGTAATCAGAAATGTAATATTTTAGATTACACTTTAACCAGTTTATTCTCTTTTCATTAACATTAGTAAACATGAAATCAAAAATGTTTTATTTGTCAGTCCTTGAGATTGATGGGTAAAGTAATCCATAGGAGTGTGGTAGTGATCACAGACTCAACCAGGTGGCCTTTCATATGATGCGAGTGTATTTGTGTGTTCAGGGCCCACCAGGATCTTTCGACTTCCTGTTGCTCCTGATGGCCGACATTCGTCATGACATTGCAGAACTGCAGCATAAAGTGTTTGGAAGACCGTTGCACTCTTCAGAAGAGGACTTGCCCCCTGCCCCTGACACTTGGAGAGATAACCAGGAAAGTCTGGACTTTGGCTCCGGAGAAGACTACAAACCCCAGAGTCCCCCCAAGAGCACCAGGAAGAGAAAATTGCCCGAGACCTTAAATAATCCCAATTGGCCAATTTGAGACCGCCATCGAATTTGGCAATACTGAAAGAAAGAACTTATTAAAGAGAGAATGAGTGGAGTATAAATATCACAGAATGATTGTTATTTAATTGTATACTCTCTGGAAAAAAAAAAGGCTGAATGTATTTCACTGTATGAAATTTCTATTTTTATAACATAAAGGATGTACATTTTTGTAATTTCTGCATTTTTCATGAGTCATTTGTCCACCAGATAACAAATATTAACTATCACCCATGGCTGAACCATACATTTTCAAGTATGTGAGCAATTAATGAGCAATTATCATGATTATACCAGCACCACACACACAGTGTACATTTGGTCAGGTTCTATGAATGTATGGAATGAAAAACAATGAAGAAAGCAGTGTAAATACAGTACAAAACTGGCTCTCTTTAAGATTTTTCTACATGTTTTCACCTTTTATCAAACTCCAAAAAACATTAGGTTAAAATTACACCCATGATTCAGTGATAATGGAAGGAAATTGGTGCAAGCGTTGACTTTGAGGTGCATAGACTACGTTTCATCACTCTTAAAGGGATAGTTCACCCGAAAAAAATTTATTCTGTAAGCATTTACGCCTAAGCATTCTATGGAACACAAAAGGAGAATGAAAGCCTCAGTCACGATACACAGTATATTTTTCCATACAATGGGAGTGAATGGAAACTGAGGCTGTCAGTACCTTCATTTTGCCTGTGTTCCATGGAAGAAAGAAAGTCATACAGGTTTGGAACAACATGAGTGTAAACAACTGCAAAATTTCCATTTTGGGTTGAACTAGCTCTTTAAATTATCTTTCTATTTTGGTGCTCCATAGCTCTCTATCTACAACCATGACCTAAAAAAAAATCCTTGCCATCTTTCCTTACCCTTTCTGTATTTTTCGCTCACACTTCATGAAGCGGATCACAACAAAGGAGCAGCATTCCCATTTGACCCTCCTGCTCAGTCTGACGCTCATTTATCTCTGAGGACAACTGGCCAAAGGCCAAGATTACGGATATCTGCTTCTTGATCTTCCGTAGATTCTGTCTTCCATAGGTGTTGAAGTTTTAACTTGGGAAAGGTGTTTTGTTACGGTTTTAGAGCCTCATAACATTCAAATACAACATATTACTGTCAATTCATGGTTTTGTATGGCACAAGTTTTTAAAGTTAGGCCTTTATTCATTTATTTTATAAAATGGCAGTAACAGCTATATGATATAAGATACCAATAATCACAACAAATATTTCTTCTGCCAGGTACGTATAGTAGGGTACAACAGGGCTAAAGGCCCCCCAGATTATAAGGCACTTTTGATTTTATTTTCCCTCAAAACACTAAAAAGAAGCACTTTACTAAACACCTGTTCTTCACTATGCACTGCAAAAATATTCCTGTTCCATGAAGTCTAACATTTATACAATAACTTTTAAAATGATGCAAAATTAAATAGCTAGTGAGAATCTCTCAAATTACCACATTTATATTTTTGGCAAAATACTTAAAGGAATATTTCACCCAAAAATGAAAATTCTCTCATTATTCACTTACCCTGATGCCATCCCAGATGTGTATGACTGTCTTTCTTCAGCAGAACACAAATGAAGATTTTTAGAAGAAGATAGAGCTCTGTCAGTTCCTTATAATGGAAGTACATGGGTGCCAGCACTTTGACGGTCCAAAAGTCAAATTTAGGCAGCATAAAAGTAATCCACAAGACTCCAGTTGATCATTGAATGTCTTCTGAAGCTAATCGATAGGTTTATGTAAGAAACAAGTCGATAATTAAAAAGTTTTTCAATTTAAATCGGCGCTTCCATCCAGGACTCTGATGCTGTTTGAAATGGCCAAACTCTCGCGTGATGTTCGTTCTTCTGTTGTAAATAAGCGGCGCTTCCGAATTCTCTCGTGAACTCGCCAACACACTTACGTCACGCTTCGTGTCAGCTGCTGGCAGGAAGAGCTTTTTAAAAGTTAATACCATTTTAATTATCGATTTATTTTTTATACAAACGTATCGATTTGCTTCAGAAGACATTAATTGATCGACTGGAGTAGTGTGGATTAATTTTATGTTGCCTAAATGTGACTTTTGGACTGTCAAAGTGCTGGCACCCATGTACATATATTATAAGGACCTGACAGAGCTCTATCTTCTTCTAAAAATCTTCATTTGTGTTCTGCTGAAGAAAAGACAGTCATACACATCTGGGATGGTATCCAGGTAAGTGAATAATGAGAGAATTTGCATTTTTGGGTGAACTATTCGTGGTCAAACATACCTTTGCATGGCGAAATTCCGCAGGCGAAGATGGACAAACATTGAGCGCATGTGAAAACAGCAAAAATATTATTGTCAGGCGGCCTCTGTTTAATGCTGCACCTTATACTCTGTGAGACTTTGTTAAAAAAAAAAAAAAAACTCACTGCTAAAATGATATCGTGTCCACTGTGAATTTTCAGTTTAGCTGTGAATGAAAAACCAAGCCACTTCCGACTGGTCAACGCTGCGAATTCGACTGTCAAAGTTCACCAAACTTGAACTCCACGCGAAATCCACGAGGGGAAATTCTAAGCCACCGGAAGTACAACGTGGATTCCCATTTAGATGACTGTATTTCTCCCGCGGAATTTCGCCGTGTGAAGGTATGTGTGACCGCACATTTATTTGTCATTTTTTGTGTTGTTCAATGTGAATAAATCAAAAGATTTTCAATACCCCCCCCCCCCCCTTTCTGAAGTGTTTAGATTTAGTAAGCATTATCTTATTTTTGTTCCTTAAAAAGGAACTTACTGTCTCATTCATTTGCATGAATTTTGCACTATAACTATTGCCACTATATCTACAGTAAATTATATCACTACACCCCAAGTGTGGGGTATAAAGGTCCCAATGCCACATTTTTTTTATTTATTTTTTTTTTTTATGCAGTTTAATCAAAAAACCTTCTATTATTTCTTTTGACACAAATTATGTTGTTCCATCAATATTAATAAAAAATAAATAAAAACAAAATCTTGATACAATTTGTGACCTGAAAATAACACATTTTCTTCCTTAATGGGTGCCTTTAGCCCCTTTGTACTCTACTACATACTGCAAAAATAGTAAGGTCAGTAAGGTAGCATGCGATTTCGAATATAGCCTTAGACCATTGGCATGTATTAAATGTAATGTAGGCCTATCATGTGAACATATATCTTTAAAAAGGTCCCACAGTTAATTCTACCATCTGAAACTTATAAATCAAAGAAATCAATGCCTGCTCATTGCTTACCCAAACTAAAATGAAGATTCCCACCGTCGGGCACCATTCTGACACAACCCCCCCCCCCTACATTTCATGGTTAAATTGTACTGATCCCTGCGAGAGCCGCACATTAATTGCCCGTGAAGGGAGACTGTCTGAAGTAACCGGCCAACGACTGCGGTCAGCTCACCCTGTAGGCCTTTTAAACATAGACTTCATCAAAACATCATTTTCCAATGAGACAAGAACAACTTTGGCTTTGATTACCTTGCGAGGGGAAATATAATATTTTGATGTGATCAAATAAAACGATTAATCAACTGGGTGAAGTGAAAACATTAATATTAAGGTTTGGAAATGGCCAGTAAGTTGACTTTACCTTTTATTAAAGAATGAAGGGTCATATTTCAGTAAATTAATGTATATTTTGCATGGCGCCTGGTCTGCAATATCTACAAATGATAAATTAAAAAAGTAGATCTATATTACACAATTTAATTGCAACAGTAGTAAAGTAGAGAGAAAAGGATTATAGATTCACATCAACATTTTCCAAGCCAGTGCAATTTTATCTTATATTTACAGATGTCTTATTGAATTAAATATACATGGGTAAATGTTGAAAGGGTTTACATTTTCTTGTAGTTTCAGGGGAACGGGGGCCTTCAAATGTTGTTTTGGACTATTGGGGGCCTTGGAGTCAAAAAAGGATGAGAACCAATGATTTAATAGGCCTATACTCCAAAATTAATAAAATTAAGGACCAATGGAGGTGGACATCCAACAATAATATTCACTGGAAAATGAACAGGTTAAAGTGTGTTTAACCCAAATAAAAAAGAAGAAAAATATATCATGTCTAGACTGAACTTTGAGTTGATTTATGCATGTTTTGCCTTTTTAATCTTTCATTACTTTTTGATAAAGACAAAACAGTTTATGGTGCTCTAAATCCCCCATATAACCATAACAATTGTGTATATCTCTGCTTAGTGCAAGCCAAACTTAAGAAACTACTAAATACACACCCTCTCAACAAGCTCTTTCAGTATTTACAGACAAATCATGCCTGTTTCTCTGAATATCATGGCCATAAACTAGTGAAAAAATATGACAAAGAATATAAATTAAATACTGTTTGTGTATCAAATACCACAGATTCTTTATTTTATTTTATTTTATTTATGTGGGTGGTAGAATTCTTCAATATTGTATTTTGTTGTGTGGTTACATAACCGCTAGATGGCAGCAGTGATATAATGCTGTAGCGCTGTAAGTTGGGTGTTCTCCACAAGGTGGCAGCAAAAACACACAAGCTATCGTGTGGTAACACGTGATTATGACAGATCTAGAAATGAGAAACTTTATGCTAAAACTGCTCAGATCAAAGAGGCGTTTAAATCAGGCTATAATTCGTGTGTACATGCTGTACCTCCTAATGAAGGAAATAACAAGGTGGAGCGTCTGGTAATCACAAAATGTTTTGTAAGCATTTCACTCCTTCAATTTAAAGGGATAGTTCACCCAAAAAATTATAATTCCATCATCGTTTACTCACCCTCGTGTTGTTCCAAACACCCTTTGACTTTCTTTTTCCCCATTGAATTTAAAGGGGATGTCAGGCAGAATGTTGGCCTCAGTCACCATTCACTTTCATTGTCTCTGTTTTCCATACAATGAAAGTATATGGTGACTGAGGCCAACATTCTGCCTGACATCCCCTTTTAAATTCAAGACAACATGAGGATGGTTGACAACATGAGGGTGATTGGATGACAAATCATGAGGGAGCAACTGATGACAACATTTTCATTTTGGGGTGAACTGTTTAATGTAATAAATGTGGTATAATGTGTGTAATAAATAGACACTTGAGTCAGGTGTAATTCATGTTTAATGATTCTCACAGACTCATTCAGTCAATCCAGACTATTTAATCTGGTCTCTCTCAAAATGCTGAATATGTAGCCTAATTCAATATGCTAATCAACAAGTTTCCTGGTAAAATAGACACTTTTGGTGCTAAAAAAACAAAAAAACAACATCTTTTATTTCCTTTCATACAATTCATATTTTGATGGGCACTCTATCATAAGCGACAGTGCCATGGACCAGTTGCTCAATAACACCCAAAAACAAAATTTTCTTTGTGCTAGGGTGTTCTGGATAGATGCATACATCCACTTAATAATTTATTTATTTTTTATTTTTAATATGCAGCAATTAACATTTGTCATAACTAAACATTGTTTGAAAATGTTCTCATCTCGGTACTGAGGATAAATCCACAACAGTCTGAGCAGCAAAAGCTGATCCTTGTTTAGCTCTCTTCTTTTTACATATATCAGAGCCTCTGGTTAATTTGGAGGGTCCTATAGCTGGCATAGGGATCCTCTCTCTCTCAACCTATTCATGAGGGTTATTTGGCACAGAGCACAGCAATGCCCATTCAGGACTTCCTTGGCTTGCTTTCCGAGTGGCACATTCCCCAAAAAATCCATGTTCCGATCTGGTCCCAGTTATCTCCTCTCAAAGGACTGATACCCTATCCATGTATATCTTTTGTGAGGGTTTTGTACCCCAGTTCCATGTAATTAATTACAATTCCATGTAAGTAAAGTCCAGCCCTGATTAGATCTGCTTCCACTGCAGTAATTATCTCAGCAACAACAGGGTCAATCTGCTGTGCTCAAAATCACCTTTGTTGTGCTGATGGACAACAATAGAATCCATGTTGTTAGAATGGTGGATTGACAAGCAATGCATTATGTGTCCGTTAGCACGTCACTCAGTTTGTTGGTATGTCTTTTGTGTATTTTAATATGAGTATTGTATTTGACAGATGAAAAAGATGTTATTTATGGAAAGTTGCTGGAGTCTGTTGGGCTGAGAACTTTCCAAGTACCCCTGATTCCGAGTACCCCTTACGTTTGGGATGGATTGTGCTGTTTTTGTGCCGTTTGTGCAGGGATTTGTTAAGCCATTTGCTAAAGTGTTCAGAGTGGTTGCTAGGAGGTTGCTATATAGTAACCTCCTAGCAACCACTTAGCAAGTTGCTAAGGTGTTCTGAGTGGTTACTTTGAGGTTGCTAAGATGTTCACAGTGGTTCCTAGGAGGTTGCTAAAGTTTTTAGATTGGTTGCTAGGAGGCTGCTAAGATGTATAAAACAAGATATATTTACTTCACAAGTGAAATGGCATGAGATATAAAATCTTGTTTTCAGAGAAATCTGACCAAATTTAGTAAACTTTATGCATTAAACAATAAAAAATAATCTGCCAATGGGGTTTGAAAAAGAAACTTGTTTTCACTCTGAATAATGTTTTTTATGTATTTTTTTTTATCTCAGTGGCAAATAGTTTTTTCTTGTTTTACGCTTAAACCTCACTAAATTTTGTTATATTTATCTGAATTGTTTTTTGTTTTGTTTGTTTTTTGTTTTTTTGGTCAAGTAAATTTATCTTGTTTTAAGAATGTTTAGATATTTTTACTAGGGATGCACGATATATCGGTGGCCATATCGTTATCGGCCGATAAATATGAATTTTAAAGTTATTGGTTATCGGTCCGTTAAGAAAATGTTATCCGATACTGTATAATAAAGCCAGTAAATTATGGCTTTTTCAGGCACACACTAGTCTCCATGAGGGTTTTGATTGGTGCCTTCTGCATGACGTGACGTCAGCACACAGCAGACTTTGCTTAAAAGATCATACTGGATCTGAGGATCTGAGATCTTGAATTTCATTTGAAGTGCTGTGGACGTGGCTTTAAAAGCTGAGCCTTTTGTTTTTGTATTCAGACAGAATGTTGATTTATATCCAGATTTACATTTATCGGCAAATGTAAGAGCAATCAGCTACCAAATTTTTATGAATTATCGGTTATTAGTATAACCGGCCAAAATTTTTACTGGAAAACAAGACAAAAAAATATGCAAAAAATGTAAAATAAAAACAAAATAATAATAATAATAATAATAATTTTTTTGCAATGTTGCAGCTAGTTTGCCAGAACACTAGATTTTCTAAATGTAAATCTCTCAGAATCATCCGCTAAGTGAAATTCATCATTTCTTAGAAAAGTACTAGCACACCACTCTTCAAGTAGCCACATGATTTGAGGTATCATTTATGTCTGCAGCACAAAGTGTGTAGTATGAGTTATTTGACAAATTTTAATACTTAGGGTTAGGAGTTTGTTGAGATAATGTTTATCAAATGGTGTTGATCAGTTGTCTTTTTTGTATGCAATAACGTGCATTCCTGTTCATGTGAATGTAAGCATATTTTTTGTGTGCAAATGTATTTGTGAGTGCATACCTGTGAACATGTAAGCATGGATGTTCATGCGTTTGTGTGTGCATGTGCGTGGGCACAATTGCTGATCATGTAATTACTGGACGTGGTCCCTCAGTAAGTACAATGTAGTCAGTTGTAGTGAAAACATGTGACATCTCTATTGTTTAAGCTTATGCCATTTTCTTTAACCATTACACGTGACCGATGACCTCCAGGTTGATGAATCCCACCGAGAAGACCATGAAGTGAACCTACAATATCGAGCATATGAAAAACCGAAGACGCACTTTGGTTTTGTGGGGCCATAAATCAGGCTATGAAAAACAACAACAATTAATAGTCACTGTTAGTTCATAATATAGAAGTTCATGCTAAAGATCTTTTCTTCTAAAACCGTCTATGCTCAGAACAGCATACTACCATACTAGTCCCATTAATTCTGCAGTATGCATTATGTATGTGCACAATATTCTAATTTTCTGTATGCTTAAACTTCCTGGATGACCTACAACATTTGACAAAAATTGCAATATGAACCCTTCTTCACATTTGGAACATGGTAGTAAACAATAGAGTAAGGCAACAGTGCCCGCCCACTTTTTCAGCCATCTGGGTTCCGGAAGTATTTTCCCCATTCATTTCTTCCATAGACTTTTCATAAAATCCTTAATAACAGTTGTGAGCCATGAATCAAACCAACCAGCTCTGAGGAGAATCCCAACATCGTGAACTTTGTTTTGAGGCAAAAAAAGTATTTGAAAATCGGACATAAAGACAAAGGTACAAGGCCGTGTACTTACCGTCTTTCATGAGGGCATAAACTACAATCCCATGAAGCATTGCAAATGATGTCATTGAATAATAAATGATGGGAATATATAAAACTATTGATTTTAGGTTGTTGATTATTACAAAATATTCTGACACATATATAAGCAGTTTAATGATGAAGGGAGACCAACTCGATTACGTCAATCACAGTGCGTCATGGGAGCGCGCGGTCGCTCAGAGGCACATTTTGTTGGCCGCAGTTCTCTTATTGGTGCATCTTTCTCTGCTGTATCATGGGTAATATAGTTGTTTACTATGGATTCCCCTATCGAACATGATTTTTAAACAATGAAGTTGAGATAACGCAGACGGATGCTTCAACGGAAGCATATACCATCGATGAACAACCTCGTAACTCACAGTAGGTCTGTCTTTAAAGGTTTATAAGATATCATTTATTTGTCTATGGGATATATGAATGGGAATTTTACTTTGGGAACCAGACTGTTGCACTCTGTTGCAGGGTAAACTTCTATAGCGGTAAATGGGAGACCACAGCTAATTTTATTTTTGCGTTCCCAGCAGCAAAAAAAAAAAAAAAAAGGCTATTACATTTCCACAACTTTCCAAAAAGAGGAAAAAAATTGTGACTTTTTTTAAAGTATTATTATTAATGCCAGGGTAATATAACACAAAGTGTAATGTTATACATTTAAACTAAATTAAAAACAATTATAAAGACTGGACGGCACTAGCTGAGGTCATGTGACAACAACGTAGCATACTTCTGTTTGAAATGTTTCACATTACATAATACATATTGTTTCACATTCTATATTTAAAGTACAAGGCATTATTCAGTGTACAGTATGCTGTGCAGTTCACAGTAAGTGCTACACTAGCATTTCATTTTAAACATAGCCACTGTTTTAAAGTTATCATTTTTTATTTTAAGCTAAAGCTTTCCTACTTTGCAGCAGTTTGAAAGAGGGAAATATGAAGTTAATAAAGATATTAATGAGTTGTAATCTTATCTTGGGCAAATTCTCTATTTCTTCATTGTTTTTTATGGCTCTTTTGAATTATTACATCACTTTGAATTAAAGCAATGTCATCAAATTCATTTTGAGCCATTGACAATTTACACTCCTGTCTACACATGAGAACAAATGCAAGAAACAAACAAGATGGTCTTCTTCAAGGTTACATAAGAGGCAGAGAGCTTGTGGAGGGAGAGAAAGGTGACATTTGGACAGAAAGTTTATAGCGAAATCCCATCTGGAAGTAATTAATGGACAGTGTACAAGAGCCAGCCTTAAAAGATTTCAAATATTTGCTGAAGTGCCCCTTGTTCCTTATATCTCACTGTCTGCCTCCCTCATTATTTAGAACTGCCCACTATGAAGAAAAAAACACAAGTGAAAGTGGGGGGCCCCGTTCAAACAGCATCAAGCTAATGCTTAATGGCAGACCCCAAGTGAGTCACTGTGCTGGAATAAAAGTCATTAGTGAGGTAATTTTATTAAAGGTGCTTGCTCACCCAGCCACGGTATAAGAACAGGAGGCTAAACCTTACAACTGAAAAGCACCGGTGGAGGAAATTAGGGTTTCACTCTGCACTAATTAATGCTTTTAAGAGATTAAATGCAAGCACCAAATTAACTGCCCCAAAAAAACGTCATTGAAGGGAAGAAATATATTGTTGCCCTCCCATGTAATTATAGGACAGTGCAAATTCAATTTTAATGAGGCGAAAGCCACTCCTTCAACTAGTTTTTTTTCTCCTCTTTTTTTCCCCCTCTCTTCACTCACAGAAAGAAAGAGAGTGCTGGTGAAAGCTCGCTCTTGTTGGAGCCTAAGTTAAAGGAAGCACTGCGGGGACAAAGGCCGACTGTATGCAAGCCGAACGCTTTAGAGCCCGTAAACAGGTACGAAGGCTGAATAGGCCTCCTTCTGAGGCTCCTGGGAGGCCTAGCTTCCCATCTCAACAACACTGGGTTCTTAGAAAGGGAGAAACAGGTTGAGGAGGGTGCGTTCGGTAAGGAGGCCTCGCTGAAAGGACCCTGGTGCTGCAAGCGCTCATGAATGGGGCCGAGGATCTTGAGCGATCACACAGTGTTGAGCTAGAGGTTCCCTCCCACTCTCATTGAGTTATCTTTATACTGGTTTTGTCTCTTCTAATTGGAGCTGATGGGTGACTAATTGGTAGCTTTTTTATAAAGCGTGCTACTTAAGCCACAACAGGCCGAGCAAGCAGCATGAGCAAAGTTAATGAGAGGTTTTACACAAATAAAGGTCTTAAACCAGGCCCTCTATCTCTGCATGGGGGGCTGCAGAGGAAAGTTTGGGATAACCTTTTGTCATACTTTTTTTTTTTTGTGCAGGTATCTGGAGGGAGGGGAATTCAAAGGTGGACGAGATGGCGAGTACTTGTGAGGATAAAGGAATCCATTCTGTATTGTTTGGAAGCTTTGGTTTTCGTGTGTCTGTAAATATGAGCAGAGAACAGCCTCTCCGGT
Source organism: Myxocyprinus asiaticus (assembly GCF_019703515.2). Taxonomy (NCBI): domain Eukaryota; kingdom Metazoa; phylum Chordata; class Actinopteri; order Cypriniformes; family Catostomidae; genus Myxocyprinus; species Myxocyprinus asiaticus. Next base: position 7,994,229 of record NC_059381.1, read on the forward strand.
GAATGTTTCTTTAGTTCGGACAGATAATAAGAGGTCACTCCACACACACACACACACACACACACACTCACACAAGGCTGTGTCAGGCCACTTTAAGGTAATGTTTGAGTGCTCAAAACACCACACACATGCTCGCACAAAGGGCACTATTGCTTCAGTAGACACACACTCTTAAACACACTTGTACATAAAATAGGTGCCACAATAGCAAAGCATGTTTTGTGAGGATAAAGGAATCCATTTGATATTGTTTGGAAGTTTTGGTTTTCGTGTGTCGGTAAATACGAGCAGAGAACAGCCTCTCCGGTGAATGTTTCTTTAGTTTGGACAGATAATAACAGGTCACTCCACGCACACACACACACACACACACACACACACATACACTCACACAAGGCTGTATCAGGCCACTTTAAGGTAATGTTTGAGTGCTCAAAACACCATACACATGCTCGCACAAAGGGCACTATTGCTTTAGTAGATACAAACTCTTCAACACACTTATACATAAAATAGGTGTCACAATAGTGTACTAACACTTCATTTAATTGGCACATATTTTATAAACTCTTAAATTTAAGTGACATTTCAAGAGAAATATACAATCCAGGGCCATTGTCGGGGGGAAACGTTGAAAAATGCATCTTTACATGGGGGCCCATCCATAAAAATGTTGTCCCAGGCCTTGTGAATTCAAGAGCTGGCCCAGATACAATCATTATGGATTTCACAAATGTTACATTAAATGTTTTACAATCTATGTTGCAGCTCTGTAAAAAATTAAGAGACCACTGAAAAATTATCAGTTTCTCTGGATTTACTATTTATAGGTATGTGTTTGAGTAAAATGAAAATTGTTGTTTTATTCTATAAAGTACTGACAACATTTCTCCCAAATAACAAAAAGATGCAGTGTTTTCAGACCTCAAATAATGCAAAGAAAACAAGTTCATATTAATTTTTAAACAACACAATACTAATGTTTTAACTTAGGAAGAGTTTAGAAATCAATATTTGGTGGAATAACCCTGATTTTCAATCACAGCTTTCATGCGTCTTGGTATGCTCTCTACCAGTCTTTCACTTTGCTGTTGGGTGATTTTATGCCACTCCTCTCAGCTTTGTTTGATGGCTTGTGGCCATCCATCTTCCTCTTGATCACATTTCAGAGGTTTTCAATGGGGTTCAGGTCTGGAGATTGGGCTGGCCATGACAGGGTCTTTATCTGGTGCTTCCCTCTGCTTTGACAATGTTCCCCAAATCTGAGGATTGGTTTTTCCAGCAGGACAGTGTTTCATACCACACAGCCAGGTCAGTCAAGGTTTTATAGATTTAAAAGTTTTATAACATTTACAAACTTCTTCAAATTGGCATTGGCTGAAAAACATCCGATATTATACAATCCCTGTACACAAACAGTAAATGTGCAATCAAAATGAGAAATCACAGATCAATATTCTTCTGGCAGGGACGTGGAGTGAGACAGGGATGCAGTCTGAGTCCAACCCTATTTAACATCTATATAAATGATTTTTCAGCAGCTCTGGAGCAGTCCAGTATCCCTGGCCTCACTCTACATTACACTGAGGTCAAATGTCTGCTGTATGCAGGTGATTTAGTCCTGCTGTCTCCCACAGTAGAGGGTCTTCGGAAGAGCTTGTCCGTGCTGGAGGAGTACTGTCAGGAATGGGCCCTTACAGTCAACCTGGACAAAACCATGGTCATGGTATTCCAGAGGAAGGCTAGATCTCAGGGAAACCAGTTCACCTACAGAGAAAAGGTCCTACAGCACAGCACCAGCTACAGTTATCTGGGCATTGAGATCAGTGCATCTGGGGGTTTCGGTCTGGCTGTAAAAGCATTGAGTGAAAAGGCTTGGAGGGCATTTTATGCAGTTAAATCATGATTCGGCAATATGAAATTACCAAATAAAACATGGATTAAATTATACAGCTCAATCATTAAAGCAATTCTATTATAAGGATGTGAAATTTGGGGACCAGTCTTAAATTTTTAAACTGGGATAAAACTGCAGTAGAAAAAAAATCTTGGAATTTGCAAAGAATATTTTGGGGGTACATAGTGGCACTTCCGATACTGGGTGCAGGACTGAATTAGGCTTATATTCCCTAAACATTGAAATACAGAGGAGATCTGTTCATTTCTGGCAACACCTCCATCAGTCTGATCCAGAGTCTATATAAAGCCCTCCTCGCCAGTGTGATCCCACCAGTGTCTCATCCTTTAAATACACTGGCTCTTAAACTAGTTAATGAAACTCAACCCATGGTTGACTCTAGGTACAACTCTAAAATAATTATTAAAGACATTGATAAAATTTTTTAAAGATGCTCATGATAAATCATTAAAAACTCAATTTGACCTCCAAAACAAACTCCAATTTTATTCGGCCCTAAATAGAACCACAAAATTGGCAAACTACTTTTTAATTAAACAATTTAAAGAGAGAAAAATCCTCTCAAAATAAGTGATCATGATTTAGAAATAGAGAGATGAAGATATAAGAAAGCCTGGACACAGAGAGAGCAGAGAATATGCAGACACTGCGACCTAAAGCAAATAGAGGATGAGAAATACTTTCTTCTCATCTGTCCCAAGTACCAAACTGTGAGAGAAATGTTTTTCCCCAAATTTGAAATGCTGAATCCATCCTTTCTTATAGTGATACAAAGTAAATCCCCTATATACTTGGAGAGGACGACAGCACAGCCGCACTAGCTGCTAAATATGTGTCTGCCATTCACTTAGACATGACTAATTCACTGTATACATTTAATTCATATTGTATATATTCTCCTATTTTGTGTGTATATATATATATATATAAGACCTTCAGTACTCATGGAACATCTCTTGTCCAATCAGATTTGAGGACTGGAACTAACTGTTGCATATATAAGCAATATCACACGAACAAGAGTGCGATATGGCCCTACATCAGCACTGCTGTGATTCGGCCACAGGTAATCACAGCAGTGCTGATTTAGGGCCATATAGCATGAATGCGAGTGTGATATTGCTTATGTACAATAGTTCATTGAACAAGTAAATTTTTTAAAAAATTAGGAAAAACTGAGTATGGTCATAAAAAATGCATTTGTGCATGGAACTGCATTCTTACGCGACAGATCAGAATCTGCTGTTGCTGGTTCAAACCAAATGATGCGTCCAAGCCTTCATTAGTAATTCAAAAATGTCACTTCAGAAATAGTATTACGGCTTGTACTGTTTCTAACAAGTTATTGGATAAACAAGGATGGATGTGTGTGTGTGTGTGTGTGTGTGTGTGTGTGGGCAGGTTTAAGTGGTTTACGAGGACTTTTTTTTAGGTTACACACCGGTAATTACAAGGGTATTATGCTATAAATGTGGTTTATGAGGACATTTCTAGTGTCGCCATAATTCAAATCACTTAAAAAAAACATACTAAATGATGTTTTATTGAAAATGTAAAAATACACAACGTTTTTTGTGAGGGTTAGGTTTAGGGCTAGGGTTAGGGTTAGGGGATAGAATCTATAGTTTGTACAGTATAAAAATAATTATGTCTATGGAGAGTCCTCATAATGATAGCTACACCAACGTGTGTGTGTGTGTGTGTGCGTGTGTGTGAGTGTGAGAGAGAGAAAGAGAGAGAGAGAGAGATGGAGCGTGTGCTATCTCCTGTTGCCACTCCTAAGCAGAGATGCTGTCAGCTTTCTGAAGATCAGCTTTCTCAGTGGAAAGATAGCCATCCAAGTGGGGGTATTTCACCCTATTTCACGGTAGCCGGTACACAGGAGTCTTTCACTATAGAAACTGCAATGTCCTCTGCCATTTTGAACAGTATTTTTTCTTCAATGTGAAAAGTCTGGTAAGAGGTAAGCACCTTGAGTTTGTGTAAATCAGTCTGTTGTGTCTCTCAGCTGTGTTGAGCTGTAATGCTGTTAGTTTAAAGCCGTTTAAAGCTATTTCCTATCTTTAGTAGTGTAGCAGTAATACGAGCGATCACGTAGTGCTGTTCTATGTAAACACTGACTGACGCTGACTTACTTCACCTCACCTAACTGGCTCATATTACACACAAAAATTATCTTTTGCCACCACCTGCTGGCTAACATACACTACCGGTCAAAAGTTTTGAAACACAAAAGTTTTGAAATGTTTCTCATGATCTTAAAAATCTTTTGATCTGAAGGCGCATCCTTAAATGTCTACAAAACTATTTCCAAACAAAAATATAATTGTGCCACCATATTAATTTATTTCATTATAAAACTAAAATGTAATTACAAAAAAAAACTTTTTTAAATTGATGACTTGGACCAAATAATAACGAAAAGCAGCCAATAAGTGCCCATCATAGATGAGAACTCCTTCAATACTGTTTAAAAAGCATCCCAGGGTGATACCTCAAGAAGTTGGTTGAGAAAATGTCAAGAGTACATGTCTGCAAATTCTAGGCAAAGGGTGACTACTCTGAAGATGCTAAAATATAACACAGTTTTGATTTATTTTGGATTTTGTTTAGTCATAACATAATTCCCATAGTTACATTTATGTTATTCCATAGTTTTGATGACTTTACTATTATTCTAAAATGTGAAAAAACATTTATAATAAAGAATAAGTGTTTCAAAACTTTTAAGCAGTAGTGTATGTAATGTCAAAAAAATTACATGTAAAGAGACACATATACAGTAGCTCTTAACATATTTGCACTGCTCTTACACTTTAGTTTAGAATGGCACGAACACAAGCGGAGTGATACACACACAGTGAAGCATCCGAGTGATGATGGTGTGAGACCAGCAGTACTCATGGAACATCTCTCGTCCAATCAGATTTGAGGACCGGAACTAACTGTTGCATATATAAGCAATATCACACGAACAAGAGTGCGATATGGCCCTATATCAGCACTGCTGTGATTCGGCCACAGGTAATCACAGCATTGCTGATTTAGGGCCATATAGCACGATTACTAGTGTGATATTGCTTATGTACAATAGTTCATTGAACAAGTAAATTTTTTAAAAAATTAGGAAAAACTGAGTATGGTCATAAAAAATGCATTTGTGCATGGAACTACATTCTTACGTGATGGATCAGAATCTGCCATTGCTGGTTCAAAACAAATGATGTGTCCAAGCCTCTCAAAAACATCACTTTAGAATGACTAGAATCACAGTTTGGGCTGTTTCTAACATGTTATTGGAGAAACAAGGATGTGTGTTTGTGTGTGTGTGTGTGTGTGTGTGTGTGAGAGAGAGAGAGAGAGAGAGAGAGAGAGAGAGAGAGTTGGTGCGTGTGCGATCACCTGTTGATGATGCTGTAGTGTGTTAGTCAGCTTTCTGAAGATAATGTCATTTTGGTGAAATTCATTTTCTCAGTGGAAAAATAGCCTTCCAAGAGGGGGTATTCCTCCCTATTTCACAGTAGCCGGTGGGCAAGAGTCAATTTTCAATTCAATTCAGCTTTATTGACATGACAATTGTAGTATATTTTAAGGTTATGTAAATACAAACTGTTTAAAATAAGATAATAATACAATAATAAATACAACAAATAGTAGTAATGAAAAAATAAAAGTTAAACATTTAAATACTAAGAATGATTAAATAGAATAAAAAACATATATATATATATATTTAAGCAATATCACACAAGCAAGAGTGCGATATGGCCCTAAATCAGCACTGCGGCCTCGTGCCTGCGGACGAATCACAGCAGTGCTGATGTAGTTAATTAGATTAGTTAATGTAACCTAATTACTTTTGTAGTCAAAAAGTAGTGCAATGCATTATATTTTAAATTATTGTAATCAGATTACAGTTACTGACTTTCAGAGTTAATTACTTTTGAGTACATCCCTTGGGTTACACATATTTCTAAAATAATATTTATTTAGAAACCACTTAAAACATGTTCATTTTTATGTCTGTTTGTGTTTCAGTGACAGCTGAAGGGACAACAACAGTGAAAAATTAGGAAATATAGACCTTATTTTGAAATCATTGTGCAAAAAAAATATATTTTAGAGAAGTAATAAGTAATTTGTAGTGGATTACTATTTTTGAGTAACTTACCTAACACTGGTGACAACTAGCCCCAATCAGCACACACACACACACACACACACACACACACACACACACATATATATATATATATAAACCCTATTCATAACTCAAACTACAACATATGGCCTTAGCCTGCCATCCAAAAAGGAGTCAAATCTTTATGTTGGTTCTATAGAAAAATGAATAGCCCATTTAGGGCTGAATTGGTCACCATAGAGATGTTAACTCAGCAGGTGAAGGATCATAAAATGTGACAAGCTGCTTTCCTTCTACACTGTTGTTATTTACTTAGGTTTTGTTGTGGAAATACTTGTTGTTTTTGTGGGTTTGCATGGGTTTGTGAATTCAATGCAAAAGACGAACTGAATACAGAGAAGGGAACCCAGCTGAGAGGTGAGAAGCCCAGTGTCCCGTACGACCCGAAAAGAACCTTTTTATAATGCACAGGGAATGCACACAATGACCCTTTTAGGAGATGCTCTCCAACATAATTTAGTCTTTCTTTTATTTCAGCCGTCTATACAACAGTTCTTGCCTTGGTGCTCTATTTTAGACATTAAACTGTGATCTGCAGTGGGGTGCAAGTATGAGACCACATTCATAATACAGGATTTATATTCAGTTTATAAATGTTTTTACATAAAATGTAGAAGAATTATTGGTAACACTTTACAATAAGGTTCCATTTGTTAGTTGATGCATTGGGTATCATAAACAAACAATTAACCTTTTTTTTTTTTTTTTTTTTTTTACCATTTATTAATCTTTGTTAATGTTAATTAATAAAAATACAATTGTTCATTGTTGGTTCGTAGTGCACTAATTAATGTTAACTAATACATCTTTTGATTTAAAACATGTATTAGTATACATACAGTATGTAGAAATTAAGATAAAGTAAGATTAATAAATGCTGTAAATGTATTGTTCATTGTTAGTTCATGTAAGGTAATGTTGTTAACTAATGCTTACAAATGGAACCTTATTGTAAAGTTTTACTGAATTATTTAAGATTGTGGCCTATTTCTTGGTCACTAATTAAATGTAAGCAAATTTGTGGCATTGACAATGTTAACTTTGTACAAAAGGTCAGATTACCTTGATGCACACAATGAAAACACGATGCTCTACTTTCTTTAGTCATCTCAAAATAATCAGGTTTTGCACAAACTTGTGGAGTCCACGTCAACTCATGTGCCTGATGTCATTAAAGCAAATTGGGAACTAACTAAATACTAAGAAATTCTGAAATTCATGTTAACATTTCAATTCAACTTTTCACTGAAATTTTGTTATATTTTGTTTTATATTTTACAGATGATTTGAGAATGAGAATTACAAAGAGCATCTTGTGTGCTTCAGTGTAAGCAAGGAAACCTGACTCAGACTTTTGAATCCCACTTGAACAATTCTCTGATGCCAAGGCTGCATTATTAGCTGACCAAATATTTGTGCTGACTAATTTGTAGTGGTATTCTCCTAAAGCGTAATCCATTATCTCCCATCAGGTGCCATTGTCTCTTATCCAAATGAGCTATTTGCATTCCTTTTGTTATTTAAATAATGCGTTTCCTCTAAACTGTGAGAATTAACTTCCTAATGAACTTCACACAAAGGAGAAGGGACCTCAATTACAAACTCTCTCCTCAGGCTAAACTAATGACGCAAACAAGAGAGACACTTGTCATGATTAGAGGAGTATCGTGGGCAGGAGAATAGGCCACAGGATGAGATCAGCTGGAGGGATGCTGTTTGCCTGACGGATTACAAGCAAAGAGGAATACTGCTCGGATGGATACCAACAGAATGACATTTAAGTCTGTCTAAGGATAATGCACTAGTTTGGAAAATGCAACATGACATTCGGTTTTCAGGCAAGAGATGTCTAAAAAAAACCTGCATGATTTTAACAAGTAGACATTAAAAACAAAAAAAGCAAGATGGCGTTTGACATATATAATTGAGAAATAATATGAACATGAATTTTTTTCAACATCAAGATTTTAGATTAAAATATATAGGCCTATGCATAAACAGAAAATAAATATTCAATGTCTTTCAAAAAACCCTTCTCATATTTCCAGTTTGGAACATCTATAGCATTCCCATTTGGTTCAACATCAAAACAAATAAATTAAAAGTCAACCATCAGATTTCCATGACATTCCAAAAGAGGAAAAACTAGACCCCAAACTCCCTCAACATTTGTATTAGAAACCCAATCAGAGCAATGTAAACATTTTTATAAATACGAGAGAAATATAACATGAGTTTAGTAATGTAAAAGTATATTATATAACTGGAAAATGTTGTTTAAAATAATTTTAGATAAAGTTGCCTATAGTACAACAGTCACTACTGTCCAGTGTTGGGTGTAATCTGATTACAAAGTAATTAGTTACTGTAATCGAATAACTTTTTTAGGCAAAAGTAGTGTAATCAGTGTAATTCTTGTAAACAGATAACGATTACTGACTTTTAAATACATTTTAAAAGTAATAAGTACATTACTTGGGTTATACATATTTCTAGAAAAATATGTTTGTGTAGAATACTTTTAAAACATGAATTATGTTCATATGTACGTCTATTTTAATTTCTGTGACAAATAAAGGGTGTGCGTTGTGAGGGAGAAACGTGGTGCTGAGTGTATGGCTTGAACAATGAACAAGGAAATATAGACATTATTTTGAAATATGTTGAGTGAAACAAATATAAACTTCTGTGAAAAGAAAAGTAACTTAAAGTAATTTGTAATGTGATTACTTCTAGATGTGGTATAAATAAAGTAATCTGATTACAATTTTAGAGAAGTAATTAGAAATTTGTAGTGGATTATTTTTTTAGTAACTTACAACTGCCCAACTATGTTATTATGATCTCATGTGCCATAAATTCAAATAACTATCCATTTTCTATCAACATATAAAATCTTTTTGTGTGCCTGTATACTTTTGCATTTGAAACAAATAATTAATTAAATTTCATGTCAACCATTGTAGAACCCTCTCCACACTTTTGTGTCAGGTTCAGCTGAAGTTAACCTCAGAGTGAGGTTGTCCCCTCATTAGTCCTGAGCAATTAGCATAGAAAGTGAATGGCAGGGGGGATTATAACAGATCCCCACCACCACCATCCACTGAGGGTTTGGAACTCAGGTGCCCCTGCTTTCCATTCGACTCTGATCCCTTCCACACGGTGCTAGTGCTGACCTGAGACCAGGGGGGTTGCTCATTGCTCAGAATGAAGGGGTGTCATCTACCTGGTGTCCCCCATAGTGACAGGTCATGGCACGCCAGCCTCATTAAGACCTTCATTACAGGTTCACTAGCAGGATAAGAAGACGTGATGAGTGAGTCCTTTTAAGGTGAATGTGTGTGTACTGAGAAGGAATTAATGTGTTCTACACAAGGAGCTTGACAGTTGAACTATCTGTTCTAGAGAGTGCAATATATATTTAATATATATTAAATTGCTCTTGCAAATTATTCTCCACAATGCAATTGTTTTTATTTGAATTACACATTAATAATGTTTTATTTACATTGCATTTACAAGTATTGATTTGATAGATACATTAATCCAAAATGACAAATTTTTAAGAGAGAAATAAAGAAAACAAGAAAATAGTCTTTTATTTCACAAAAGAAACACAAACGCAGTAGAGCCAGACAAAATAATACAAACTGACTTATTGGTGATTTTCACAAAACCTGTCAAGAAAATGAACTGGCCCTATTTTACTCCAGAATCAAAAGAAACAAATAACTAATCATATTTTGCATGCAAAACAAAGCCTAATTTTAGGGGCATTAAGACATTTTACATTGTGACATTATTTTTATTACAATTATGCATATATTTCCTCAAATTCTAATTACCGTCAACCACTTTATTAGGAACACCTGTACACCTACTTATTCATGCGATTATCTAATCAGCAAATCATGTGGCAGCAGTGCAATGCATAAAATCATGCAGATACGGGTCAGGAGCTTCTGTTAATGTTCACATCAACCATCAGAATGCGGAAAAATGTAATCTCAGTGATTTCGACCGTGGATGATTTTTGGTGCCAGATGGGCTGGTTTGAGTATTTCTGTAACTGCTGATCTCCTGGGATTTTCACACACAACAGTCTCTAGAGTTTACTCAGAATGGTGCCAAAAACAAAAAACATCCAGTAAGTGTCAGTTCTGTGGACGGAAACACCTTGTTGATGAGAGACATCAACAGAGAATGGCCAGACTGGTTCGAGCTGACAGAAAGGCTACGGTAACTCAGATAACCACTCTGTACAATTGTAGTGAGCAGAATAGCATCTCAGAATGCACAACATGTCGAAACTTGAGGCCCAGCCAAGAACAGAAAGCTGAGGCTGCAGTGGGCGTACCATCTGTGTACCTCAGCAGAATAGATATTCATCAGGCCAGACTATGTTTTTCCAGTTTTTAACTGTCCAGTTTTGGTGAGCCTGTGCCCACTGCAGTCTCAGCTTTCCACAGAAGTGGAACCTGACGTGGTCTTCTGCTGTTGTAGTCCATCTGCCTCAAGGTTCAACGTGTTGTGCATTCTGAGATGCTATTCTGCTCACTACAATTGTACAGAGTGGTTATCTGAGTTACCATAGCCTTTCTGTCAGCTCAAACCAGTCTGGCCATTCTCTGTTGACCTCTCTCATCAACAAGGTGTTTCCGTCCACAGAACTGCCGCTCACTGGATGTGTTTTGTTTTTGGCACCATTCTGAGTAAACTCTAGAGACTGTTGCGCATGAAAATCCCAGGTGATTAGCAGTTACAAAAATAATTAAACCAGCCCATCTGGCACCAACAATCATGCCAGAGTCCAAATCACTGAGATAAAAAAAAATAATAATAATAATAATTCCCCATTCTGATGGTTGATGTGAACATTAAATGAAGCTCCTGACCCGTATCTGCAAGATTTTATGCATTGCATTGCTGCCACACGATTGGCTGATTAGATAATCGCATGAATAAGTAGGTGTACGGATGTACCCAATAAAGTGGTCAGTGAGATCATAATAGGTTCTGCCTTTAATTTTTGCTAATTTTAATTTTAAAATCATTGTACAACAGCATATTTTTACTGTGATAAAACAAAAAAACAATGGGAATATTAAAAGTAAAACTTCCAGACACATTACGGTAATGATAATTGGGGTGTTAAATGTGCTTAAGTGTCCTGAAATGCAAAAAAATCTTACTAGCCCTAAATTTAGGCTCCATTTTTTTATGCAAGAATAATTGTATGTTTTTTTTATTGATTTAGGGTTTAATGACCAGGACATTTTCTTGACAGCTTTCGTAAGAACCACTCACATATTATTATTATTTGTATTTTTATAATTATATTAACATTAACTACTATTATTAATTTTTCTACTACTACTATAAATGATCAATATTCAATACATTATTATAGTAAAATAATGTAAGTTGATTTATTATTATAATAATAAACTGACTTCTAAACAAGTCCTTACCATTCTAAATAATTAAATATGCAAATAAACAAACATTTGAGATTTGAGATGAGAATTTTGGGATCTTGAATCCCTGCAAAAAATTATCAGGATAATAATAAATCAAAATGCCAAAAATTGTGGTAACTTGGTATATAAACCACCATTAAAACAAAACGAGAAATTAAAGAAAAATTACAGAAAGATTCACACACAGTTTGAAACTGGTCCTACATTTATTATAATTTTGCAGCAGAAACGATTTTAGCGGAAACTATCGTTACCATAGTAACACGCGGCAATAGCTCTTCACGCATAAACTCTCCGTGTGTCAATCAAGCGCCTAAGCCAATGAGCGAGCGCCCTGTTGGCCCTTCAGCGTTTCCCGTCATCCCGCCCCTCTCTTCGCTACGTCAGCACTCAGACTGAAACATGGCGGTAACCATAGCCAAGTGCCTGGCAGCTCATGTCTGTTTTTTATTAATATCTTTAATATTTCACTCTGCTTTTGCCGACAGCCCTGCCGGAGACATGCCACATCGGCGCTTCGAGTACAAATACAGTTTCAAAGGGCCGCATCTGACTCAGAGTGATGGAAGAATCCCATTCTGGGTTCATACTGGGAGTAAGTTTATGGATGGGTATATTTCTCTCATCTCACATCCATATGGATCACTGTCTGTTATATGTCAGCATTTTTAATCCATGCGCAGACATGTGGTTTAAATGCATTATGAAGTTTAGATGGAATTGCATTCAAATGAACTGAACTTAAGTGGTGCAAGTATTGCATTATTGAATGAAAGATGGTTTGCATTGTGCATGTGAGGTCTCCTGTAGTCTAGTAATTGTAGCAACTGGTGATTTTTTGTAACATGATATGTTGTAATAAATTATACAAACACTTGAAAGTTAGTATAAAAACTGTATGGTGCTTTGCCAGTTGTGCTTTGATGTATTAAGGAAATTAACACCAATATTAACAATAATATGTTGCATTAAAACGGTGATTTTGATGTATATTGTGCAGATATCAGTTTCACACAGTCACTTTTGATGCATAATGCTGCTGATATTGTTAAAACAACAAATGTTATATAGCTTAACAACTGAAACACTTGGAATTCAGTTGTTGCAAAAAAAATGTTCATTACATTAGAATATGTTTAACCACAAGTAATGAAACCAAGGATTTGGGCATCACTAGCTCTAGTTTTTACTAAAGGGTTAAACAAGTCTATCTAGGCACAATTGGAAGAGCAAAGGTCTTTGTTACAACACTTATTGGCTCTCTCAAATTAACCCCGTTAATATCTTGCAGGAGCAATACGTATGCTGAATATGTGGTCTGTAGTATTATTACTGTACTTATTGTTATATTGCTTCGTTTCAATAGATTTAGGCCTTTCTCAATTGAGAAGCATGCTGTCATGGAAATCACTGCTCTTATATTTGGCATTGAGCCAGCCAGATATTGCACACTGGCATCCGATAATGATTAGCTAAATCAGCCTATTTAACTACTGTTTTGCTTTCTGCATTTGCCTAATAATACTTAATACATACAGTAATATAAGGTAAGCTGATGGATTTGTTGCACACCTATTTTAAGACTAACTTTAAGAACATTCTAAGGATGTGCCATCCCAGAATACAGCAGCATGTGTGACTAAAGTTTGTGATCTTAATCGTAGTTTCATTTTTGGCCCAGAGGAAGCATTTTTGTATTAGGCTTTTGCCTTCACACATTACAGGTCATTGTTGGGGGATCAAAAACTAACTTTCCTAACTTGCATTCCTAATTTGAGAGCTTAAAACATGACATCTGTTTTACTAGAAGATTGTGATTTTAAAATCAACATGATGGCCTTAAAAGAATAGTTCACCCCAAAATTAAAATTCTCTCATTTATTCACCCTCATGCCATACCAGATGTGTATGACTTTCTTTCTTCTGCTGAAGACAAATGAAGGTTTTTAGAAGAATATCTCAGCTTTGTAGGTCCATACAATGCAAGTCAACATGGTCCAAAACTTTGAAGCTCAAAAAAAGCTTATAAAGGCAGCATGAAAGTAATCCATAAGACTCCAGTGGTTAAGTCCATTTCTTCAGAAGCGATATGATTGGTGTGGGTGAGAACCCGATCAATATTTAAGTCCTTTTTTACTATAAATTCTCCTCCCTGCCCAGTAGGTGGCGATATGCCCGATGAATGCGAATTGCCAACAACAAAAAAAGAAGAACTCTTAGGAGGGCTGTTTGAAAGTGGAGATTTAAAGTAAAAAAATGGATTAAAAATATATATCTGTTTCTCACCCACACATATCGTATTGCTTCTGAAGACATGGATTTATCCACTACAGTTATATGGATTACTTTTAAGCTGCATTTGTGTGCTTTTTTAGCTTCAAAGTTTTTGATCTTGTTCACTTGCATTGTTTGGACCTACAGAGCTGAAATATTTTTCTAGAAATCGTAGTTTGTGGTCAGCAGAAGAAAGTCATGCGCATCTAGGATGGCATGAGGTTGAGTAAATGATGAGAGAATTTTTGGGTGAACTATTCTTTTAAAGCTAACCATTCAATCATCATTAAAAATTCTCCCCAATTTGGAATGCCCAATTCCCAATGTGCTCTAAGTCCTCGTGGTGGCGTAGTGACTCACCTCAATCCAGGCGGTGGAAGACGAATCTCAGTTGCCTCCGCGTCTGAGACCGTCAATCCGCGCATCTTGTCACGTGGCCTGTTGAGCGTGTTACCGCAGAGACGTAGCGCATGTGGAGGCTCACGCTATTCCCCGCGGCATCCACGCACAACTCACCACGTGCCCTACCGAGAGCGAGAACCACTCATTATAGTGACCACGAGGAGGTTACCCCATGTGACTCTACCCTCCCTAGCAACCGGGCCAATTTGGTTGCTCAGCACGCCCTGGATTTGAACTCGCGACTCTAGGGGTGGTAGTCAGCATCAATACTCGCTGAGCTACCCAGGCCCCCAATCATCATTAAATTCTTAATGTTTTTTTTATCTTTTTCTAATTATATCTTTTATTCCAGATGCCATTCCAAGTTCGGATCAGGTCCGAATCACCCCTTCTTTGCGCAGTCAGAAGGGTTCAGTATGGACAAAATCTCCTGTAAATTTTGAAAACTGGGAGGCTGAAGTTGTATTCCGTGTGTCCGGACGAGGGCGGATGGGAGCTGATGGGCTGGTAAGTGAAATTATTATTATTATTATTATTTTTATTATTATTTTTAATCTGTCTACATACAGTATGTATCAGTGGTTAGGGCAATGTTTAAGAAATCTGTTGGCTGTTCAAGAGCAGAATCAAACCCTGCTGGCTGTGGAGGTTTATGCAAAGGTTATATTTACTTATATTGGTTATATTGATAAGGTAACCTTGAGTTAAGGTTCTAAGCAAGTGACGCTGGTTAAATTCCAGGTCTGGGTGACCTGAATGGTTACTTCACCCAAAAGTTACAATTCAGTCATTGTTTATGCACTGTCATGTTGTTCCAAACCCATATGACTTTCTTTCTTCTGCAGAACACAAAAGTAGGGCAGAAAGTTAGCCTCAGTCACCATTCACTTTCATTGTATGGAAAAAGAGCAGCGTCAACAATCTTCAAATTCCTCTTGTGTTGCACAGAAGAAAGAAAGTCATATGGGTTTGGAACAACATGTGGATGAGTAAATTATGACTATGGACAATTCCTTTAAGCCTATTCCTAGCACCTTTCATAGGATGAAAAGCATTTGCTGTGTTTCATACAGTGTAACTTAAATGGTCACTACAGGCTGTATCACAGTCTCACAGTTGTTATGGCTCTCAATCTTTTGACACTCTTGCTAAAGTGGATGTGGGCTCTGTCTTTTTTTACAATGCCTGCCAGACTGCTGTGTTCGTCTAGTATCTGGTGGCATTGTGATCTGTGCTGCTATGCCACTGTCAGACATCAGGGGCATTTCCATTCTGTGCCTTTACAGATTACTTGGTTAACACACAACGCAGACATTTGCATATTTAGACTTATTTTTAGGTGGTGCAGCGCATTTAATTCCAGCTCACCACACCTTAATTTAGCTGACTGTATAGTGACCACCTTTGTCTTACTAATCCTTTTCAAAACACCTTGCTTATAGGTTAAACAACAAACTGCAAAAACATGAGTCTGTCCATCAATTCACAACTTAGCACAGACAGTTGCTTTTTCACAGTATTGTGGCCTTGGTGATTGACATGTGAAGGACAGTGCATGTGCTGGTAGGGGATATCAGGGAAGACTCTTAATTGTATATATTTATGATGTCATCAGTGTCAGCACAGAAGCAAGGCAATGTGGGTCTCGCTGTAATTAGTGGCATGTATAAGGCAAGCATCACTATTACTACTGCTCACACTTAAAGGGACGGTTCTGCAGTTTTTATTTTATTATTTGTTTGGGCTTAGCTTTACAACTTCATGTCACATTCACTTTCCCTTTTCATTGGTCATACCGTATATGAGCTTATTTATTGTTTCTGCATTACACACAGTCTGTTTTTCTTGATTTGATAACAGTCAAGATGAGTTTCAGATATTTTATCTTAAGTGGGCGGCACTTCTGTTGCACTGAAGATATCATTATATCAGGCCAAGCATCCACAGGTCAGCCTTGATACATTCCTGCAAGTTGTTGGGCATATTTGAAATGTAGAATTAGTAATTATAGTTTAGTGTTGTACAAGTAACACTACTTTCTTTGAATTGTTCTCCAGTCCAGTGGAGCAGACCACACAGATCTCAAGCACCACTTATCAAATTACCCATGCTCACAGAAGTGTGTGTGTGTCTCTCTTCTGTAGGCCATATGGTTCACGACTGTTCAAGGTTTGGAGGGCCCTGTGTACGGGGCTGCCGATCAGTGGAACGGTGTGGGAATATTCTTTGACTCATTTGATAATGATGGAAAGGTGAATGCACACAATTATGATTTTGTATATCATTAAAGCTGCATCAATTATAGTTGTCAGTTATTGTTTTAAAGTTTACTAACTGGCCTGAATGTAATATATTACTGTGACAATCAATCTCTCTCTCTCTCTCTCTCTCTCTCTCTCTCTCTCTCTCTCTCTCTCTCTCTCTCTCTCTCTCTCTCTCTCTCTCTCTCTCTCTCTATATATATATATATATATATATATATATATATATATATATATGTATATATATATATATATATATATATATATATATATATATATATATATATATATATATATATATATATATATATGTATATGTAATTGTTTAGAAAATTAGTTTTTTATACAACAGTAATGTACAAAATATCATAGTTTTTTATATTAAAAGCAGTTGCATAAAAAAATTGCTTAGTTCTTTATATTAAAAACAAAAAATAGAAATATTTGGGTAAATAAAACTGCAACACACATTCTCATTCTTTAATTTTTTATTTCTACAATTTGATATATTACATTTTATTATATTATTGTATTATAAAATATGTAAAATGCCTTTCTTAAAAAAAAATCATTTAGATTTTATTTGGACCCTGATTGTGAATCGTGCTTTTAAAGATGTTTATACATGTTTTTTATTTTATTTTATATATTTAAGAAGTTTTTTTGTTATATACTAAAAAAAAATAGAATAAACTTTGTTTTAAAATGTGTATTTTTCGGACAAAACATCAAGGTAAGAAAACAACAAGATAGAGGTTAATATGTATTTTCCAAGGGCTTTTGATTATCATTTGTGCTTTTGTCTCAGGAATAAACATCAAAGGGGAAATCCCAAAATTGTTTGTTGAATTAAGTTAGTTCAACATTAGAAAATATTATCAGATATTATTTGGTTATGGAAGAGAAAAATGTTTGGTAAAATGGTCCAATAGATTTTATTTTCAAATTATGTACATTTTTCAGACAAAACATCAAGGTAACAAAACAACAAGGTGGAGGTAAATATGTATTTAAGGATTATAGGTTATCTGTTGTTCTTTTGCCCCAGGAACAAACATCAAAGCACCTCAGTAGATTTGTTTTGCGCTGTGTACTTAATAAGGATTATTTCTCTCTCCTGTGTGACCTGGCCATTGTAGAAAAATAACCCTGCTGTCCTGGTGGTGGGTAACAATGGAAAACTTGTTTATGATCATCAGAAGTAAGTAAACATATCCTCCTTGCTGACATAAGCGCTCTCATTTTGTACAACTGAAAGGGGATTCGAAAATATGATTATTTATGAGAGAGAGAGTCTAATCCTCTGTCTATCCTAATCTGAGCGCAGAAACAGTGAAAGCATTAAATTAGATCTGTGAGCCAGCGGAACAGAGCTGACAGCAGCATATGTGTTAATATAGACTGGAGGAACACATAGATACATACAGTGATACATTCACAGACCCTCATTTTATTGTTTAACCTTTTTTCATCATGATTTTCAATAACATTTTCAGAGGGATTTCAATAAGCCATCAAAAAATTTTTAACTTTTTATATTGGATTTTTCTTCAACACGACAACAGTTGAAAAGGAAATGTGTTACCTTTTGTTGCTTTTTTTTATTTCTTTTTTTACTTATATTATGTGTGTATTTGATGATATTTTTCCTTGTAGTGATGGGACAACCCAGTCCCTGGGTACATGCCTTAGAGATTTCAGGAACAAACCCTACCCTGTACGCGCCAAAATCATCTACTACAAGAAAACATTATCGGTATGGGTGCCTGTTTATATTATATTATCATATATTTTAGATATAGAAATCCCGGTCTGACTTTTTGTAAGGTCTGAAAAAGAGGATGTCTGGGGAAAAGGGCATGTTGTCACCCTATAACAAGCAGACATTGCTGCTTTTCCTACGTGCATTACAACTTGTTAACAGTTTTGCCACATCCCTTGGTGAGCGCTGTCCTACATTGATAGGTGGCACACTGCAGGGCAGATGGATGCTCTGACGTTGCGATCGGCATATGTCTTCTCTCTTGTAACGATATTATCCATAACGACCTCCATATCCAGAGGTCGGAGATGGTGAAATGGCTGAGGTATTGGCTATCAGTCATCGAGGCTCGATGGCAGTTGGGGAATACCAATATGGCCGCTCGAACACTCCTGCTGGCATTTTACCGTTGTGTCAGCAATCCAGTTCTTCATATATATGTATATATATATATATATATATACACACATACATATATATATATACACACATACATATATATATATATACACACATACATATACACATACATATATATACAGTATATATGTGTGTGTATATATATATATATATATATATATATATATATATATATATATATATATATATATATATATATATATATATATATATATACTGTATATTAGGGATGCACAGATACCACTGTTTTTTCTCTTCCGATTCCGATATCTGAAATCTCAGTATCGGCCGAAAACCAATCCGATACTGGTGTTTTTTTTGTTTTTTTTTTTTTGTTTTTGTTTTTTTTTGCATAATCTAGAATATCTTTTCAGTATTGTGTGGAACTAATTGGGGGCACTCTTATCTGTAAAGAAACACAAACTTCTTACTACACATTATATCATAATAAATGTATAGCTTATTAAGAAAAACGTTATTGTTTACTAGTCTACTGGATAGTGTAGTAGCAAAATTAACAGTAATTCCAGTCTGTGTTCAGTAGAAAAGGCAATTTTTTTTCTTTTTTTTTGCAAAATGTTTTCAATTTTGTATCTGGATTCAGATCTATTTTTTGTTCAATTTAATTGTAAGATATCAGCTCACTTTTCATTCACAGTTATTTTTTGGAACCCATTCAACTTAAATATTGTTATAATTTGTAAACAAATAATAACAACAATAAATTATTATTATAATTATTACTATTATTATTGATTTGTAGAATTTAAAATACAACCGTAATATATCTCAATCGTGCACCTTTAACTAAAACCCTCGGGCTTTTATTTTGACATTTTGAACTTTTCACGAAGTTCTGTATGTGTCTGTTTGTAGGCAAGTTCACAGTAGTTAAATTCTTATTTAAATTCGCTTCTTATTTAAATGCTCAAAAAACTATTGAGCATCTACTTCTGAGATGTTTTTCGTGAGTAGTGCTCAAATATTGTGCACCGCGTGAAGGCTAAAAATAGCCGCACATGGTGCAATGAGGACAAGGATCTAACTTTTTGGAGAAATGTCCTCTGGTTTGATGAAACAAAAATTGAACTGTTTGGCCATAATGACCATCGTTATGTTTGGAGGAAAAAGGGTGAGGCTTGCAAGCCGAAGAACACCATCCCAACCGTGAAGCATGGGGGTGGCAGCATCATTTTGTGGGGGTGCATTGCTGCAGGAGGGACTGGTGCACTTCACAAAATAGATGGCATCATGAGGAAGGAAAATTATGTGGATATATTGAAGCAACATCTTAAGACATCAGCCAGGATGTTAAAGCTCAGTCGCAAATGGGTCTTCCAAATGGACAATGACCCCAAGCATACCTACATGGCAAAATGGCTTAAGGACAACAAAGTCAAGGTATTGGAGTGGCCATCACAAAGCCCAGACCTCAATCCGATAGAAACTTTGTGGGCAGAACTGAAAAAGCGTGTGTGAGCAAGGAGGCCTACAAACCTGACTCAGTTACACAAGTTCTGTCTGGAGGAATGGGAGAAGCATGTGGAAGGCACCCAAAAAGTTTGACCAAAGTTAAACAATTTAAAGGCAATGCTACCAAATACTAACAAAGTGTATGTAAACTTCTGACCCACTGGGAATGTGATGAAAGAAATAAAAGCTGAAATAAATCATTCTCTCTACTATTATTCTGACATTTCACATTCTTAAAATAAAGTTGTGATCCTAACTGACCTAAGTCAGGGACTGTTTTCTACAATTAAATGTCAGGAATTGTGAAAAACTGAGTTTAAATGTATTTGGCTAAGGTGTGTGTGTAAACTTCTGACAACTGCATATATTAACCTTTTCAGGTTTTCATCAATAACGGCTTCACTCCTGATAAAGACGACTATGAGTTCTGCACCAAAGTTGAGAACATGATCATTCCTGATACCGGATACTTTGGCATCTCTGCAGCCACTGGGGGACTTGCAGGTATCAAATTTTTTCTGTCGGTTACACTTTACAATAAGGTTCCATTCATTAACATTAGTTAATTTATTAAGTATCATGAACAGACAGTGAACAATATATTTTTTACAGCATTTATTAATCTTAGTTAATGTTAGTTAATAAAAATACAGTTTTTCATTGTTAGTTCATGTTAGTTTATAGTGCATTAACTATATGTTAACTAATACAACTTTTGATTATACCAATACAAAACTTTTGATTATACTAATACAAAAATGTGTTACTATATCTTGAAATTAACATTAACTAAGATGAATAAATGCTTAAGTATTATTCATTGTTAGTTCATGCTAACTTATGTTGTTAACAAATGGAACCTTATTGTAAAGTGTTTCCTTTCTGTCTTTAGATTTCAATTGAAATTTGACTCACAAAGAAAATAAAAGTTTAACTCAAAAATTATGTATTGGATAGTTAATAGTCATTAATCTATGTATTGAAAGTACTGTGGAAGAAACTGGTTTGATTTAACTAGTGAAATTAGTTAAGATGGTTAGATAATTAAACTAACTAGGTAAAAATATTTAGTTCAACTAGTTTAACTAGTCCAATTACTTAGTAGTTAGGTAATCACCAGCCCACAAGATTGTTAATAAATATCTCATATTGCAAAATATATATATATAATAATTTTTTTTTTTTTTTTAATCGATAGAAGAATTCATTGAACTGAGCTTATACCAGGCTAGTGGGGGGCACTCCCTGCAGAAAAAATAAATGTTTTCAGTATTGTTGGAAAGGTCTTAATTAGTAAAATGCAATGAGCAAATTTGTTTCACTCAGAGGCCAAACTGCAGTGAGTATTAGTGTATGAAATTCCTACTGACACACACAAATATAATAAACAGAAGTGTCTTTTTGTCACGTTTTTCCTTATTACTTCCTGGAACATACATATAACATAGACAATGACATAGCGTAACTTACAGCAGACTATCCCGATTCAAACGAGCCCAAACACAACATAATATGATGAGCAGATCTTTAAATATTCCTCAAAGACTGTACATGGAAAACGATACACAAAAGGGCACTCAACACATGATGTGTGTGTGTGTGCAGGTTTAAGTGGTTTACGAGGACATTTTTTTTTAGGTTACACACTGGTAATTACAAGGGTATGATGCTATAAATGTGGTTTATGAGGACATTTCTAGTGTCCCCATAATTCAAATCTCTTAAACATACTAAATGTTTTTTGTTGTTTTTTTGTTTTTTTTGAAAATTTAAAAATGCAGAAAGTTTTTTGTGAGGGTTAGGTTTAGGGTTAGTGTTAGGGGATAGAATCTATAGTTTGTACAGTATAAAAATCATTTTGCTATGGAGAGTCCTCATTAGGATAGCCGCACCAACGTGAGTGTGTGTGTGTGTGTGTGTGTGTGTGTGTGTGTGCACGCACGCGCACGCGTTTAGATGCCCTGTGTGAACAAAGTCATGAAATTTTATTCCAACTCAGTGAAATAAGCTACAATTTTCAGAAGAAAAAAAGTTAATCATTCAGTTTTGACTGGAACACAATATAAGGGTTAACTAGTTCAATAAATAACTAGTTTAACTAGTGCTAAAATAAAGCTTAAATAAGTATATACAGTATATATGGTGTGAATACAGTTAGGTGGCCATTAATCAAATAATTAAAGGTTGTTGTTTTTTCCCCCCCATAGATGACCATGATGTGCTGTCATTTTTTCTTTTCAGACTTACAGAGCCTGGGCAGGATCTGGTAAACATTTCTCTACCTACACACATGCACACACATGCATTTAAGTATGATTAAAAAGAATCCGCCATACTTATTTCATAAGTGTCCGCCTCTTACTCCACTCCTCTTGTTAATTATAATTGGAGTATGCGTAAGTGTGTCAATGTGCGTGAGTGGCTCTGAATGTGTGTTTTGTGTGTTTCTATGAAGCCTCCCCCTGAAAAAGAGATTCCCAAAGAGGAGAAGGACAAGTACCAAGAGGAATTTGAAAATTTCCAACAAGAGCTGGACAAAAGGAAAGAGGAGTTTCAGAAAGAGCACCCTGATGTTCAGGGGCAGCCCAGTGAGTAGTTTTCTCATTCTGTCTCATTCAGTTTTGTCTTCAAATTCACAGCTTTGGGCTTTCAACATGTTTGTAGTTGAAGAAATGTGCTAGCTAGATGGATAAAAAAAGAGACTTTAGGAAAAGTTTTTTCATGTGTCAAGATTCAACATAAAGTTGTATTGCATTGAATTCACAGACATAAATAAAATAAGACAATGGTGCACAGTCCTGCTCTAAAATCAGACAGAACTTAAACAGCCTACTGTTAAGCTTATGAACTGTATTAGTTAACAAAAGAATTGTGCTAATAATTATTAATAAATTGACTGTATTCATTTATTTTATTAAATGATTAGAAATCAAATCAATGTACTGTACATATTATTTATACATTTTAATTATTATATTACAGTTATTACTTATCTGGCATTTAGGTCTTATATCATATTGCTTTTGCACTGCTTTATAAAAGCAAAGAGGCACTCAAAACTGTTTTTAAAGAAAAAATGTTTGCTCATCATCTTCAGCTACCATATGATTTCCTCTTCTGGCAGTTGAGGACCTGTATGAGAGCGTGAATGACCGGGAGATCCGTCAGGTGTTTGAGGGCCAGAATCAACTCCATCTGGAAATCAAGCAGTTGAATCGGCAGCTGGCCATGATTCTGGACGAACAACGCCGTTACGTGTCCGTCCTCACAGAAGAGATCTCCAAACGCACATCGCAACCACAGTCAGGACAGGTAGGACAGGCAAAACAATTTATTTTCTTTTTTCTCCACTTTTTCTCCCCAATTTGGAATGCCCAATTCCCAATGCGCTCTAAGTACTCGTGGTGGCGTAGTGACTCGCCTCAATCCAGGTGGCGGAGCACGAATCTCAGTTTCCTCCGCGTCTGAAACCGTCAACCCGCGCGTCTTATCACGTGGCTTGTTGAGCGCGTTACCGCGGAGACATAGCGCGTGTGGAGGCATCACGCTATTCCCCGCAGCATCCACGCACAACTCGCCACACGCCCCACCGAGAGCGAGAACCACACATTGTAGCGACCACAAGGCGGTTACCCCATGTGACTCTACCCTCCTTAGCAACCGGGCCAATTTGGTTGCTTAGGAGACCTGGCTGGAGTCACTCAGCACGCCCTGGATTCGAACTCACGACTCCAGGGGTGGTAGACAGCGTCTTTACTTGCTGAGCTACCCAGGCCCCGAGGAAAAATTAATTCTAAAAGTTTAGACACGCCGTAACCATAATCAAGGCACTTCCTATCAATTTAAAAAAAAAAAAAAAAAAATTATTTGTTTTGCTACTTTCCTGCAGTTACATTTCTGGTTCAGCTTTTGTACTACTCTGGTTAACTCTTGAAATTCAGTATTGCATTACTGCTAATATTGTTGGCTCCTTTATTATAAATTACTTGTGCTTTTCTTTAAATTGTGAGTCAGTTTTAATAAATGTAATGTAAAAGAAACCATGGTTATAGAACTAACATAACATAAAATCTGCATCACGTGCTGTTCGGTTAAAACAACTATAAATACAGTACATCAGCATTGGTTAGTTTGGTCTGGTAAAGCAAAAATATTTGTAATGGCATTGAACACAGGCTCACTAACAGGGATTTGCATATTGAATGACGTGGCATGTGTTTTTCCACGTTACTCTTGAGTCAGATTCATTAAAGATAATGTAATTTATGTTCTGAACTGTCCTTCAACCTAATTAATACTAACTTTACTTTACTTTACTTGCTTTATTTAGGCTCCCAGTCATGAAATGGACACGATTATCAACACACAACAGGAGGTTTTGAGAAACCTTAATGAAGTAAGGTAAGTCCCCAAGGAAAATATTATTCTCCTACCCCGAAAAAGACTGGATTATATTGCAGAAAATTCCCAACCAATAAAGCCTTAAATCTCATGCAATTGTGGAGTAAAACCAGAGGCCTTGGCACATTACATGCCTTTGCAAAAGACTGAATAATGGAACGGATTAGGTTTTGTCTGTAAAGTTCCTGCTTGTTGTGTCGTTACACGAAGATCTAAAGATGTTCCTTGTTAAATCCAGATTAGTTACATTTTGTTTGTTATTCTCTTTAGCCTTTGTAATGTCAGCATTGTTTTTGTTTTGTTTGTGGCCAGTTGTTTGTTTTCCTTCCAGGTGTTTTTGAAGTGAGGTGTAGACGAACAAGGATTAAAGCACAATGACAAAATCAAACAATAAGGCTTTGGGATTAGACCCCAAAACATGGCGTTTAGAACTCTTTTACCGTGCAAGTAGGGGATTAGCCAACAAAAGACTGTTTTTACAACACTTCAACTCTAATGTGATCAAACTATAATGATTGTTAAACAGATTTTTTGTTGTTGATGTCTTAGGAGTTAACCAAGAGATTTGTCCGTAACACATGTATTTTAGATTAAGAGTATTGTTACAGGTAAGTGCACTGTTTTCCCACTTTTAACAACCCATTTAAATTATAGACAGCATATTTCATATTACGATTTAAAGAGTTAGTTTGCTGAAAAATGAAAATTCTGTCATAATTTTCTCAACCTTATTTTGTTTCAAACCCATCTGACTTGCTTTCTTCTGTGGAACACGAGGAGACATTTTGACGCTGGATTTTGGTGCTGCTCTCCCCCCCCCACCGTATTCTACGGAAGAAAGCAAGTCATACAGGTTTTGAACAACATTAAGGTTAAGTGATGACTTAAAGACTTAATTTTAAGAGCAAGCCCATTTAAGTAGACTCTTCTCTTGTTCTTTCATTTTATATCCCTTTAATAAAGTGCAAAGGGTTTTCCAGAAGAGAACAAATAGGGGCTGTTTTAACTACACTATATGGCCAAAAGTTTGTGGACACCATATGTGCTTGATGAACATTGGATTTCAAAACCGTAGGCATCAATTTCCCCCTTTGCTGTAATAACAGCTTCCACTCTTTTGGGAAGGCTTTCCACTATACTGTATGTAGTAACATGGCTGCAGGGATTTGCTCTCATTCAGACACAAGGCTATCAGTGAGGTCAGGAACTGATGTTGGTCGATGGGGCCTGACTTACAGTTGCTGTTCCAGTTCACCCCAAAACTGATCAGTGGGGTTCAGGTCTGGGCTTTGTGCAGGCCAGTCAATATCTTCCACACCAGACACAGTAAACCATTTCTTTATAGACCTCACTTTGTTCACAGGGGCATTGTCATGCTGAAACAGAAAAGGGCTATGCCCAAACAGTTGCCACAAATTTGGAAGCACACAAAGCCCAAGCCAATACATAAAGAAACATTAAGATTTTTCTTCACTGGATTTAATGGAGTAACCAAATTCGTTAATTAGAAGGGGGTGTCCACAAACGTTTGGCCATATAGTGTATGACCCCTAACTATCAACAAGCCAGCTGAATAATGAATCTGCATGACCCAAAACAAGCAACATGTTCTTAATGCTCTCTCATTTAAAAAGGTCAGAAGGTTGGCTATTTAGCATTTATGCAAATATTGCATTTATATCGCTGTTGGTGGAAAATAATACAGCAGATTTCATTAAAAGGACAGTTGAGAGATGACAGATGTCAAAAAGATCAGTAATCTCTGTTGATTGTTCATTTAGGCTAATCCTGTTTGGTGCGCATATTTAAACACTGTTTGGTCCGCAACAAACTAATGCTCAATTGATCAGATTCATCTTATAGATTATATTCATTTAAAGATCTTGACTTTTTCTTTTTAATCATAATTTCACTTGCCTCATCTTAGCCGAACAAAGTTACTTGTCTGATGGCCAAAACGCCTTTCTCTGACATATAGGTCATTTGAAGTGGATAAAGAATATGAGGAGGGTTACTAAATGTTCACTTTTTTTTTTTTTTTTTTTGCCCCGAGGGAGATTTGTGTCTAATTATTTTTTTTCCCCCTTAAGAAACAAATTTGATTTTGTTTAGGCTCCTTATGGGCTTCTGTTTGATGGATTAGATGCGAGTCTTTAAATATATATCCATCATACACGAGTGAAAACACTGTCAGCTTCTGATTGCTTTCTTGTCTTTTTAATTCCCCAAGGAGTCTGTACTTATGACTTACCAAACGTTTTGATTTTCGTCCCTTCATATATATATATATATATATATTTTTATCCTAGTAATCATCTTAGAATTTTGATGAGGATAACCAAAGAAATAGGGTTCAACTGCTTGTGATAATACACGATTAGTAAAAAAAAAAAAAATGCATGTTAAGCAGTGAAATTATCTCAGTTTGAAGATGTGTTCCCGTTTACAAGGTTAAACCAGGCGTTGCTCTTTTATTGTGCAGACCGCAGGCTGCTTGTTTCGATTAAAAATTTCACAATGTATTTTAAGAGAAAGTTTTGTAAAAACTTAGTCACCAAAAAATGGTGACTAAACTGACAACTTGTTTTGAATGCCTCTTCTCAGTGTATTTTAAAGTAATTAAAGATTCTGTCTAAAATGTCCAAATTTTTGTTTTCAAATTCTCCCATAGGTTTTTTTATTTTATTTTAGTCATTAACTGTTACTATTGAAGTATTTGCTAGATTGTTTATCCTAACTACATTGATATAAATGTATTTTTTATAGAAAATTTATATTAAGATCTGAAATATGTTTAAGAAAAGGACTGTTTTAGGAAGATTAATTTAGCAATCATTTTTGCTTGAGCTGCAGGGTAATTTCATTTTTTATATGAAGCTGAAGGATATATGGCCTTTTGGGAGAGTTAAGGAGGTTTAAGAGATTAGATTGGGTCGCAGTCGTTTGCCAGTGTAATCGGGGACACCAGCGTTTGCTTGCAGTGCTTTCAAGCAACCACTAGAGGCAAGAGAACATCTCAACTTTTCACTGAACAGTGAGTGTCCATAATATAAAGAATATATTAATAGAAAATAAAAGAATATGTATTTTATTTGTATTTATTTATTTATTTATTTTGCTGAAAATAAAATTGACAATTGTTGATTCGAAAGCACTTTCAGATATTACAATTCTCTCATTTGGATTGGACATTGCCTTGCTCATTTAGTGTTCTTTTTTTGTTTTTGATTTGGTTTGTTTTTGGATACTTTTTGTGTTTATTGTGTTTTGTTTTGTTTTTTTGGTTAATGTTTTTTTATGCTTTTTTTAATTTATTTTTTTATTTGTTCCAGTTTATGCTTTTTGTTTTCTTTTGGTTTGGTTTTTATTTGTTTCAGTTAATGCTTTGTTTTTTTTGTTTTTTTTATGCTTTTTGGATTTTTTGGGGGGAGTGTGTTTGCTAGGTTTTTGTTTTTTTTTCTGTTTTTTTTTATTTATTTTTCTGTTAGGTTTTTTTATTTATGTTTTAATCTTTGTGTTTATTGTTTTGTTTTTTTGTTTGTTGTTTAATGCTTTTTGTTTGTTTTAGTTTTTATTATGCTTTTAGTTTTTTCTGTGTTTTGTTGTTTTTTTAATGCTTGTTTTCTTTTGTTTTTTTATTTGTTTTTGCTTCGTTTCTTTATGCTTTTTGTTATTGGGTGTGTGTTTTGTTGTTTTGCTAGGTTTTTGTTTTGTTTTTTGTTGCATTTTTGTTTAGTTTTGTTTGTTTTTTCTGTTAGGTTTTTGATTTGTGTTTTAAGCTTTGTGGGTTTTTTTTTTTTTTTTTTTTTTTTTTTACTACCCCTTAGCAAAAACATGGTAACAATCCAAACCAGTATTAAACCTTCTGGTTGCTAAACAGAAACTAAATGCATAATATATAACCTGATATTGAAATAATTTACAGGTATACCTAACCAGATTCCATGACATTTCAGAATTAACATGTTCTTATATATTGAATTATCACATTTTGGTATTATTTATAAAGTAGTCTTCTGCTTTATAAAGATATACATTGGAAAAAATGTGTTATGAAGAAAACATTTTTCAACAAATATAAGAACTGCGATTGCTATGAAAATATGTTTATTTTAGCTACAGAATTTGTCTAAACACAACTGCAAGCTTTTTTTTACTTTGAAGTGTGAAGTGAAGATAACAAGTGCAAATCATCTTCCTGCATAGTCATGTCTGTGCAAGAGAAATACGTCATGCAATCCAGAAAACAAGAGCTTTGTCTTAAGAATCAGATCAGATATTCCGATTTTAAAGCTGTTTTATGCATTTAAAACACAGATTAAGAAGTGTGACCCTGTGTCTCAGAGGAATTGATTGTCTGATAAGATCCTCTTGTATGACATACTGTGTATATATATATATAAATAAAAAAGGCATTTTGTTAAGAGCTTGGCCAGCAGGCATGCAAGAGGCATGCAAAGTCTTTTAATATGTTAACCAATTTCCTGCTTGAGTAGTTGATATCATTACATGTGGCCTCTGTTGCAGTCCTCTTCATATATACAAATGTATTTTACGATGTGAGGGTAGTTAATGAAGAATTGCACTAATGTTGTTTTGTGGTTTGTAGGAATTCGTTGGCAGGCTCGCTGAAGCAGTTAGCAGTGGGTCAACAGCAGGGTAACACAGGTGGCCTGGGAACATATGAGACAGTCCAGCACTTCAATGACATAAAAGAGCATTTACACGAAGTCAAGAGGAACATCGAACATATAATTCAGAAAAATGTGGTGAGCATTTCTAATGGGGACAATGTGTCGATAGGATGGGATAGCACACTTAATGTCGCCTATCAAATAAATATGATTAAAGTGAGGGATAATTAACATTTAGCTGGTCATGATCACAAAATAAGCAGAGGGGTCTTGTTATGCAGAAGGACTTTATTTTGTCATAATGATCGGCTTACTGTACATGTACTTATACTTGCCAAATAAACAAATGGACATACATTTTTTTATTTGAGCTTTTTATGTGAAAAGGAGGAGACCAAAGAGTTATATGATCTGTAAAATGATGGGATTGACCAATCAGAATCAGGTAATTCTGAGAGCTGTGTAATACATTTAGAAAATGTTTTTTTTTTTTTTTTTTGGTCTTTAGAATCCTGCAGAGAAAATGAAATGTCCTGAACTTCCTCCATCACCCAGCTGCCTCTCCACCACACACTTTATGATCTTTATCGTCATTCAGTCCCTCCTCTTCTTCGGCTATGTAATGTACAAGTGAGTGACTTTTCATGTCCCTGTGGTGTTCACCCTATACAAAACTCCTTTAATGGTGCATTCATGATATGAGTTTTGCGCTATCGCTCTAGTCTGATTGGTCTTTCTCGTTGAAGGCCTAAGTTACCTAATTAGATGATATTTTGTTTGCATACTGAAAAAGTAAGATCGTTCAAAATAATAAAAGATATAATGAAAGTGAATGGTGACTGAGCCTTAATGCTTGCTCTTTCTCCCTTTTTCTTCTTCCAGGAGTCAACAGGAAGCTGCAGCTAAGAAGTTCTTTTGATGAAGTAGAGCTCTTGGTAATCACAGCACAACGTGTACATGAGGAATTGTCCATTTTTGTTCATTTCCAGTTTGTTTGTTTTTCTGTTTGCAAACTGTAAATTATTATGCTTGAAAAGTATTTTGTTTGAGGATTTTTTTTGTTTTGTTTTGGGGTTTTTTATCAGAGTTGTACAGGGTTTGAATGGCTGCTCTTTTTCCAAGTGTGTGTTACATTTTACCAAATATGATTTAATATATTCCTTAGATGCCTAACATTATATTTACATTTAAAGACCAGTCCAAGGATCATTTTAAAAACCTCAATCACTGTCCCCAGGCATTTTCTGAACTGTGGTAAAAGTTGCTGCAATATTATAAAGCATTTGAACAAGTCCTTTGGTGCATGCTTTACAAGAAGGCTGTTTTTATTATTATTATTATTATTATTATTATTAGTTTTATTCTTACAAAAGTGTTAAAGCCTAATTGTATTGGTGGAAACAAGCACCTCAAAGGTGAATACGTGTTTTGAATCTTTAAAACATGGGAAATATGTTTTTCTTCTCAAACAATTTACATAAAAAAAAACTATTTGAATGACCTTCGTGTTGCCTCTTTCTGCCAACTTACCAAAACATTTTGTCCAAAAAAATGTTTTTTAAACGTTCACCATAGGGGCTGTTCAGGCGGAACACATTCTCAGGTTAAAAAATGCTAGATGCAGCAGAATGAATGGAACAGAATGCGGGTGTCTCAAAATGTGTTTTTCAAAGTTAACGTTCTTTTTTTTAACTTAACATGGCATCTTAAAGGGATAGTTCACCCAAAAATGAAAATTTTCTCATAATTTACTCACCCTCATGCCATCCAAGAAAGTGTATGACTTTCTTTTGCTGAACAATATTTTTAGAAGAATATATCTGCTCTGTAGTTCCATACAATGCAAGTGAATGATGGCCAGAACTTTGAAAGTCCAGATCAATATTTTAGTCCTTAACATGCTTCTTTTGTTTTTGGCGATTCACATTTTTATGCATATCGCCACCTATTGGGACTTACATTGATCTGTTTCTCACCCACACCTATCATATCGCTTCTGAAGACATGGATTTAACCACTGGAGTCATATGCATATGTTTACTGCTGCCTTTATGTGCTTTTTGGACCTTTAAAGTTCTGGTCAGCATTCACTTGTATTGTATTGTATGGACCTTCAGAGCTGAGATATGGTTCTAAAAATCTTTGTTTGTGTTCAGCAGAAGAAAGAAAGTCATACACATCTGGGATAGCATGAGGGTGAATAAATGATGAGAGAATTTTCATTTTTGGGTGAAATATCCCTTTAAAATGTAGTGCTCGTGAAAGATGATGCCACCATAGATACAACCCCATCACAATAAATCTGGAGTTGGTGTACTTTTTATTTGAATAGATAAGTATATTCTAGTATAACTCTTGTGTCTATGTGCCTTGTAAAAAATTGCACATTTATAATTGGAAAAAAATATTAATAACCCATAACATTTATCTTAAAACATGTTTTGTGCCAACCCTGTTACATTCAAAATGTGCAAAAATATCTAATATCATTGCACTGGCAATGCATTTCTAAGCACAGTTTTCTTGTGTTATATAATTCACATAAAAGGCACATTAAAATGAAAGTGACATATGTAAATTAAGCTGATATGCCAATGAAAAACAAAGAAATAAATTGTATGTTTTACTTATTACGTTCTTTTGCATTACACACTAAACATTTGTCAGATAATGTGACTTACTTATGAATAACGTGAAGTTCAGTAGTCAGTTATCCACGCACTAATGGCACAGTTTACTGAGAATGGCCAAAATTATATTTTACTGTTATACAGAATCCATCAACACGGGTTAATTTCATGGCTGTTTTATCACCGAATCTCTCCAAAAATGTAAAATCTTTTTAACAATCACAACTCGGTTCATTGATTATTTCCATTGTGCAACTTTTCAACCCTAGTTTCCATAGGCTGATTCTGCCTAAGATTATATATTGAAATATAAATTCCCAGCTCACTGTGTAAATGAGAGGCAGAAGTTAGAAGCTGTAGATGTAACTCTGTCTGACAGGAGCGGCCTCATGCAGAAGATTATATAGGGAACCCAGCTGAGAGCTATAGTGCTGCTCTGTGGAAGCTTGTATGACCTGGGCCATTGTTAGGGATTAGATCAGAGACATAGGGCTTTAACACACATTCTCCACCTTTATTCAGCTCTAATCATCTCAAACAACTGATGGTTTAAAGGCTTTTGGTCTATGGTGAATAGAAGCGGTTGAAAACTGTATAGGCATTAGTTTATAATGGATGTATTGACACAAAGTGGTCTAATCCAGTAACAGTATATTTGCTTTTTGGCAGATCATGTTGAAAGCTGTTGTACATAATGGTGCATTTATAGTAAACACAGTAAAGCACATTTCTGCTCTTTAACTTTGTATAGTCAGAACTGTTTGTACTGAATGTTCAACCTCATATCCTTTATAGTGGTGCTTGCTAATGGAAGTATCACTCTTGTATTGCTATATATTGTAAATCCAAAACCCAAGGTTAAGGGTTTGATCCAAACTCTAACATGAAGTATGGTTTGGCATGTAATTTCTCTTGCACCATTGAGCAGCTGTTGAGGAGGGGTATGCTATTAATTTTGTAAGAAATCAGACTTGCTTTTTCCATATGGAGTACAATAAACCTTACATTGAAGGAGTGATCTGTGCCATATCTAGGGATCAGAATACTTAGGGTGGGCTCTTTAGACTTAGGCAAGTAAGCAACCACCTAGCAGTGCCCTAGCAACCAGCAACAAGCTAAATCCTCCTCAGAACACTTATCAAATGCATAGCAACTCCCTAGCATAAGGGCAATTAATTTTGCCCATGCAAGAACCATGAAAATGATCAGGAAATATAAAAATCATGTTTACTTTGCTCTTAGTATATTTTGAAAAATTAGTTGCTGTTTGAAACACTGTTTAAACTCTGTCTGTGCCAGTCTGTGTATCAATTCTGAGCATCCTCTTTGCAGTCATCCATTTGTGACATTAGGGCATTGCGTTTGGCTATGCCGATGAATCATAGAGCTGATAATCCAACAGCCGGTCGCTCTCTCCCTTTCTCTCTCTGCTCTCAATCTGTGTTCTATACCTAGGCTTGATTACGTACTGTACTCTTATCTTTCTCTACCCCACCCCCCTCCTCCCTCTTGTCAGAGGATTACACTGAGAGATACCGTGCAAGTTAAGCACATCTGTCACTCTGTCCCACCATTCTGTGCAATCAATGCAGCGCGTGCTCTCTTGTGCTAGCAGCAGATATTAAAACAGTTGCAATTTAAAACTGCCATTCAACTGTTGCAATTATCAGACAGTTTTTCACCATGAAGCTGAAGTGTGTAACTTTTAAGATGTTAAATTACTCTCTCCTATCCTCGCTTAATTTGCAGAGACAAATGAAAGTTAGCCCTTTGTAGGTAGATTTCAGCCTGACAGCAACATAGACTCGAACAATGGCAAGAGTTTATGGCGGGACAATTTTTGTCGGACCAATGACAGATGGGGGGAGTGTTCGGGAATACCTTTTTGAATACAGTTTTTTTTTTTTGTTGTTTTTTTTTTTTGTGTTGCCACTCCTACAAGTCAAAACAAGAGGGTTGTGTGGATCTATATTATTCCTCTTTTTATTTTTTTTTAAAGAGTGCTAAATGACAAACGGGCCAGGTGCTATTCAGACCGAATGCGTTCTTGCACTAAAAAAGCTATAAGAGAACGTACGTGTCTCAAGATGTGTGTTTAAAAGTTGACGTTCTTTTTAACCTGAATGTGCATCTAATAACCACGTTACAGTGACAAGAAAAATTATGTGAACCCTTTGGAATTAGCTGGTTTTCTGCATTAATTGGTCATAAAATGTGATCTCATCTTTATCAAAGTCACAAGTATAAACAAAGCACAATGTGCTGCGGATTAGACAAGTACAACGTTCAGAAGGAATTTTGGACCATTCTTCCTTATAGAACTGCTTCAGCTCAGCCATATTCTTTGGATGTCTGGTGTAAACAGCTCTCTTGAGATCATTCATATTGATAATATTGGATATATATTGTCCTATTGTGTATTTCTATATATACTTTTTCTATTCGCTTTTTATTTTTATTCTACAGTCTTGTTGCTGTATTGTTTGTGCACTGGAAGCTTCTGTCACGAAGACAAATTCTTTGTATGTGTAAGCATACTTGGCAATAAAGCATATTCTGATTCTGACCCCACAGCATTTCTATTGGGTTAAGGTCTGGGCCCTGACTGGGTCACTCCAAAAGGTGGATGTTCTTTTTTTGAAGCCATTCTGTAGTGGATTTACTTCAATATTTAGGGTCATTATCCTGCTGCATCACCCAACTTCTACTGAGCTTCAGCTGGCGCACAGCCAACCTGACATTATCCTGTAGGATATCTTTATAATCTTGGGAATTCATTTTTCCTTCGATGATGGCAAGCAGTCCTGGTCCCAAATCATGATGCTCCCTCCACCGTACTTCAATGTTGGGATGTTTTTATGATTGTATGCGGTACCCTTTTTACACTATACGTATTGCTGTGTGTTCTTCCCAAACAATGAAACCATAGTTTCATCAGTCCCAAAAACAAATTCCCAGTAGCGTTGTGGAGTGTCATGGTGGTCCTTGGCAAACTTCAGGCACGCAGCAATTGTTTTTTTGTTTTTTTTGTTTTTGGAAAGCAGTGGCTTTGGACACCATGCCTATTTAATGTTTTCTGTATAGTAGACTCATGAACAGAGATGTTAACCAGTTCCAATAATTCCTTCATGTCTTTAGCTGTCAATCTAGGGTTCTTTTTTACCTCACTGAGCATTCTGCTGTGAGCCCTTTGAGTCATCTTGGCTGGACAGACACTTCTAGGAAGAGTAGCCACAGTACTAAATCATCTCCACTTATAGAAAATGTGTCTAACTGTGGACAGATGAATATCTAAGCTCTTCATAAAAATCTTTTAACCCTTTCAATCTTCATGCAAAGCAACAATTCTTGATTGTAGGTCTTTTTTGCAAGGCATGGTCCGTGTCAGCAGATGCTTCTTGTGAATAGCAAACTCAATGTTTGAGTGCTTTTTATAAGTTAAAGTTGCTCTAACCCACACCTCCAACCTCGTTTTATTAATTGGATGCCAGGTTTGCCATCTCCTGACTCTAATTAGCTTTTTTTGTATATATATTTAGGCAAGATTTTCCACATCACTTTTAATGTTTAATGGGATGTGTTTAATAAAGACATGAAAGATTACAATTGTTTGTGTGTTGTTAGCTTAAGCACATTTTGCTTTGTCTATACTTGTGACTCTAATGATGAGATCACATTTTTACGAGCATTTAATGTAGAAAACCAGCTAATTCCAAAGGGTTCACATACTTTTTCTTGCCACTGTAGAAAAACAATGGAAAAAGTGTGCAAATGAACACAAAAATTCATTCTGTGCCTTATGCGCTCTTCCACAAACTTCCTGTGTTAGAGCTCATTAATAGTTTCAGAGATAAACGTCTTTAACAATGCGCCCTGCCAAGGCAACCGTATTGTCACCCAATGTAAATTCAAATTTAGAAATCGATAAGAATTACAACTCACACTACCAATGACCTTCCCTTCAGGAATAATTTGTTTTCACTTCATTTATGCTTCCAATAGCCCCGTAATGGAACAGTTATGGGACTCTGTGGACACAATGTGTCCTTATTGCTTGAAGTGTCTTTACCTTGGACAGGCAATGTCAGCTACCATTTTGACCATGTCAGATTTTCTTTATGGCAGATAATCACCTTCCAAAATGAGAGTGACAATTCAAGGGTCGTTTTTGGGACAATAGCTAAACAGCAACATGAACTGAACGGAGGTACTTGTCAACTGGCAAACAATAGAATTAAACGAGACCTTTCGGTCATTACTTTCAGTTTCTTAACAGAGGATTGTAGGATTTGTAGGATTGAAGATGCTTATGCACTTTGTTTCATTTAGCTTTCTTAAATAAAATTTTCAAATCAGTTCAGGTGTGTGAATTGTTCATAAAAACATTTGCTGCTCCATGTGTGAAAGTAATGTTACATGTTTATAGGAATTCAGTGCTTGAACTGAGGTCTTTCTTCTTTAAACATGTCTGGGGTATGTTAGTTAGGGTAGGGTAGACGCGTTTTTCTGACGTCAGAATTTGTATGTCATATTTAATAGCAGTTCTCTCTTCAAAGGTTGAATCTTCTTAGTGAATAACTACAGAAAACTGTATGTTTAAATGCACTTTAAAAGTTAGATTTCATTCGGACTAAAACAATAGTTCATCTTTTTAAAATGTCAATCGCTTTAGTCTGACTGAAATTCTACCAGTCCGATTTTTGCAAAGTCAGACTAACAGACCTAGATAAAGCGACTGTAGCTCGACTTTGTCCAGCATGAATACACCTTAATCAGACTTCAATTGGCCTCGCTTGTAAAGTGCATGCATGTTCCGAAAGTCAGAGGTGATGCTGGATGTTATTAACATGGCGTATTTGTTGTGCGTCCTTAAAATATTAGATTATGCATTGTGTCATGGATACTTGGACAGACAGATGAAGACTGTAGCTTGACAAAACAAAAACCTGTAAATGTACTGATTATAAAAATAAAAAAAATACTTGAGGCACCATTCAGGGTCCCTCAGATTTCCACATTGACGGAACCCTTTAGAGAACATCTATGCACCCTTTTAAGGTGCCTTGAAAATCAAATTGTTTACTAGAGGAACTTCAGTATATACACTATCGAAAGATACTTGAGGTACCATAAGGTAAGGGTAAGTTCCTCAGAGAACTAAAAGGGTGTATCGAGGATCTCCAGAAGGTTCCTCAGGTTTGGCAAATGAAAAACCCCAAATGGTACCTTGAGAATCTATAAATGTTTGCACTGTATTCACCTTTTCAAAAAGGGCAATTATCTGAGAAACTTTAAGTTCCTGGAAGACCTCTTTTGAGTCGCCAATTGAGGTTCCTTTGTTGACAGTGCCGGAACTCTTTGGAGATCCTACAGACATGATTGGAAGGTGCCTCAAATATTCTATTTATGTATTCAAAGTACTTCAAAATACATTTCAAGAGCATCAAAGCCTTTTATTTATGATTGAGTTACTGATGTAACAATTGACTGTCCTTCTTTAGAGTGTTTACAGTTCTTGGAACTTTAGAGAATTTCTGAGAACTTCTCAGAGAACTG
Organism: Myxocyprinus asiaticus; assembly: GCF_019703515.2. NCBI lineage: Eukaryota > Metazoa > Chordata > Actinopteri > Cypriniformes > Catostomidae > Myxocyprinus > Myxocyprinus asiaticus. The sequence continues at coordinate 8,031,641 of NC_059381.1, forward strand.
GTTCAGAGGGTCCCCAAATTGTGCCTCCATTTTCTTTTCATTTTTAATGTGAATGATGGGGTTAGGCTGCTGGAGGAACCACTCAGTGGGCAGTCTTTAGAATTCTTACAGGAACTTTAGGGTTCCATTTTGAGAGCTGCTTGATAGTTCCTTGGAGAACTGCCATTTTTTTAAAGGGTACATAGAGGTTCTCCAAAGGGTTCTGCCAGTGTGGTGGACTGAGGAACCCAAAGTAGAGCCTGAAATGTTTTCCTTTTTACAATAAGGAATTACTAAACATCTCCTGAGTGTCTGCAAGTTATCATACATAAAAAATTCATAGTTCCTCATCAGTCTTCTCTGATGTCAACAATGCTTCTGTTATAAACAGGCTTGTAATCCCATGGCTGTGCTTCCCTTGGCCTTAAAAGGGGTATAAATGGAAAATCTGTGTCCTTGCTGGCTTCATTGCATTGGTCAGTCCCTTATTAAGTAATGTGATTAGCAGTCAGTGGGATGATACAACGAACATGACGTCAACAGCAAAGGCCAACCTTATCTCCAAATCACAAAATTCATAGTTCTTCTCTGATTGATGTCCCATTGATATTTCTTCTCAAGATAGAGTTTGTTATTGATCAATGCACTGAGTTCTTTCACTTTTTCTCTGTGGGAAAGCACACAGCCATCTGCCTCTCAGTGGAGACGGCCACAACTTAATCCAGATTATGGCTGCAGCATAAACGCTTTTTTTTTTTTTTTTTTTTTTGGCCACCATTCCTAGTCAATAGTGTGTCCTTGATAGCACAGACAGGCAGGTCGGTTAGCCTACCTCCAAACAGACCTAACCACTAAAAATTCAAGGACCTCTGGAACTGGAAACCAAGGAGTTTAAGCAAAATATTTCAACTTGACATTCAGTTACAGACTCCAGTGGTGTAAAAATGGCCTTCTTAATCAAAAGTATGGTCGGAAACCCATTGAAAGGAATGGGTCTTGGAGGAGGAGAGGAGAAAGCAGAGGAGGAGACCCCCAAGGACCCCGCAGCAGCCGCCGGCATGACCAGAGAAGAATATGAGGAATACCAGAAGCAGGTGGTGGAGGAGAAGTAAGTAAAACTGGGCCCACTTGTTCTTCTAGGATGTACAGTGAGTTGTGTACTTCCATGATCACCATTTTGACCTTGAAAAAAACAATGGGGAAATGGCAATGGCATTTATAGTGCATCATTTTTATTGCAATTTTTCTCTTTATGTATATTATTAGTTTCTTAGTGGGATTAACCCAACAAGTAGATTAATCTACTGTTTTTCACTTGAAAGTCATATGTTGTAATTCAACTAAAAACTTAATTTACGTCCAATGCCAAGGTAGTGCTAAATATGGAGAACCACACACCATGATCTAATTTTAAAGACCTCTATGGTTTATTTTACAATAGCGTTGTATTGAAGCTAACTCATCTATCTATGGGTGATGAAAAAGATTATAACGTCAGTAATTAAAGATGAATGTTTAATCACCTCCATGTTAGTATCAGAGACTGCACATCATCGGTGCTAGCTGCTAATCAGTCCTAAGAGCAGGGCTTAGTGCAGGCTATACTGTACCGTTGAGCTGGATAATGCTATTTTTAGTAGCAATCATGACAGTACATGAGTAATGACGGTATCAGAGAATGAAAGCATTATGTATATTTATAGTATGAAATTAAAGTGTTTAATTCATGTTTATTTTTTCATTTATTTTTACTAGGCCACAGCCAGCGGCCATTTTGCTCTGTTGTAATGAAGAATTTTGTTGGTGTTGAATCAAACAATGTAACTAAATAAGTTCAAGCTTGTTGTGTTATCTAAAAAAAAAAAAAAATCTTTGCGATATACTCAAATTTACAGTGTTTATCATTCGATGCAAGTTATAAACAGGCAAAGTGATTACATAACCGAATTATGGGCTACATGGAATGATGCTGTTTGTTATAGCCATGAAAACATTAGCATCCTGGTAGCAATTCTTATGGTGGTATTTTTGCCTCATAAGGATGCATGCAAGCAAAAACGTCTTTTAAAAAAAGAATTTTATTGGTTGTAATTTCCTCCAATTCTACACAGTAAAAAATTGGTAACCTGCAATTTGTTAACTTAAGGAGCTATTTCTACCCTTAAAATTAGTTTTGTAGGTGTAACCTGTATTCAGGTTGATTCAGTGATGTTAAATACTATTTTTCACTTGAATCAAACCAGTTAGTTTTAGATGTTACCACAAATATTTTTTAAGGTAATTTTTTTTTAAATGTATGTTTATGTATGTTGTTAAAAACTGCTCACATTGTTTAAAGTAGAAAGCATAAGTAAAAATATATAAATTTAAATTTTCAATTGCTTTTATTTTCAGCAAACTTAACATGTGTAAATATTTGTATGAACATAAAAAGATTTAACAACTAAGACATCAACTGAACATGTTTCACAGACATGTGACTAACAGAAATGGAATAATGTGTCCCTGAACAAAGGGGGGGGGGGGGTTCAAAATCAAAAGTAACAGTCAGTATCTGGTGTGGCCACCAGCTGCATTAAATACTGCAGTGCATCTCCTCCTCATGGACTGCACCAGATTTGCCAGTTCTTGCTGTGAAATGTTACCACACTCTTCCACCAAGGCACATGCAAGTTCCCAGACATTTCTGGGGGAATGGCCCTAGCCCTCACCCTCCGATCCAACAGGTCCCAGATGTGCTCAATGGGATTGAGATCCGGGCTCTTCGCTGGCCATGGCAGAACACTGACATTCCTGTCTTGCAGGAAATTATGCACAGAACGAGCAGTATGGCTGGTGGCATTGTCATGCTGGAGGGTCATGTCAGGATGAGCCTGCAGGAGGGGTACCACATGAAGGAGGAGGATGTCTTCCCTGTAACTCACAGTGTTGAGATTGCCTGCAATGACAACAAGCTCAGTCCGATGATGCTGTAACACACCGCCCCAGACCATGATGGACCCTCCACCTCCAAATCGATCCCGCTCCAGAGTACAGGCCTTGGCGTAACACTCATTCCTTCGACAATAAACACAAGTCCGACCATCACCCCTGGTAAGACAAAACCACGACTCGTCAGTGAAGAGCACTTTTTGCCAGTCCTGTCTGGTCCAGTAAAGGTGGGTTTGTGCCCATAGGTGATGTTGTTGCCGGTCATGTCTGGTAACAGACAACAGGCCTATAAGCCCTCAGTCCAGCCTCTCTCAACCTATTGCGGACAGTCTGAGCACTGATGGAGGGATTGCGTGTACCTGGTGTTACTCAGGCAGTTGTTGCCTACCTGTACCTGACCCGCAGGTGTGATATTCGGATGTACCGATCCTGTGCAGGTGTTGTTACACATGGTCTGCCACTGCGAGGACGATCAGCTGTCCTTCCTGTCTCCCTTTAGCACTGTCTTAGGCATCTCACAGTACGGACATTGCAGTTTATTGCCCTGGCCACATCTGCTGTCCTCATGTCTTCACGCAGATGAGCAGGGACCATGGGCATCTTTCTTTTGGTGTTTTTCAGAGTCAGTAGAAAGGTCTCTTTAGTGTCCTAAGTTATTATAACTGTGACCTTAATTGCCTACCGTCTGTAAGCTGTTAGTGTCTTAACGACTGTTCCACAGGTGCATGTTCATTAATTGTTTATGGTTCATTGAACAAGCATGAAAACATTGATTAAACCCTTTACAATAAAGATCTGTAAAGTTATTTGGATTTTTACAAAATTATCTTTAAAATACAGTGTCCTGAAAAAGGGACGTTTCTTTTTTTGCTGAGTTTATATATAGCTGCAAGCAGCAACTGTGGGACCAAGCACTGAAATGGGACCCATTGCACAATGCTAAACATGACACAAAAAACACATATGACATACAAATCAAACCCACACCACTTTGCAAGTCACCCCAGGGCAGGATCGAACCTGTGCCTTTTCGATATACATTTCTGTGCACTATCCACTGTATCACACTGCCAAAAGTTTAACAGCTGCCAAAGGGACATATCATACTGAGCAGTGGCGAATTCTCAGGGCCAGCAAAGCCTTCTCTGCTGTCCTAACATGCCTAATAAATCAATATTTTTCATCCTTTCATTCTCAATCACCTTTTTGCCTATGTATTTTTAATCGCTTTCCACTCTTAATTAATCTACAAACAGATAAAAAAAAAAAAATGTATCCAGTCAGAATTTATTCCTTGATGCTTACAAGCAAAGTGTGACAGCTGTTTCACAAATTGCATGCCCGAAGCCCGAAGCAGCGCATGAGTCTGAGCTCCACCCCCTCAGGCCTTCAGAATTTCCACAGAATTCCTCAACAGTGTAAGTGAATAGGCATCCAAAGACAGATTGTCAGATTAATCAGCCAATCAGATTGATTTATTTGTTCTTGGTGGGTGTGGTTTTTAGTAAATGTCCCGGTCAAGGCCTTTTAGCTGGCCTTGAGTGACGCAATAACGCATTAAGTGATGTACATAATTTGAAAGCGAAGAGCGCGAGATCATCATCACTGCCGCTATCACCATTGAGAAAGAGATCCTTATGGATTTAAAAATGCGAGATGTTCTGCATGACTGTGTGATTGCTTAATTTATTAAACAGGAAAGGAGGACTGATTTTCACTTCAAGCAATTTGGTAAGTGCTTTTTGCATTGTTATAGCAACATCAGGAGTTTTCTAAGTGTAAATTAGGCTGCTTGAGCATTCAGTGTCAGATCAAGTTTTGAAAAGTAGTGCTGCGTTCCATTCAACTCGGAAAGTCGGATTTTACAACTTCCTACTAGGAAAAGTGCAATGGAATGCATCTTTAAATCAGAATTACAACTTGTAGGCTCGTGCAGAAATTCTCAACTCCGATTTCGCCAAGATGCAGGGGCATGATGTCACACAAACATGTCGACAAGTTGATATTACTAGTTGACTGCCACGTAATGTATGATGGGCATACGGCATCTTATTCATTGTGAAACTGTGTTTTCTTAATGGCATGAATCACGCTGAAGGCTGAGACTTAAAATGCACGGCCCGCGGCTGATACTGAGATTCGGCACAGTTAAGCACAGATGTTCTAAAATTACGGGCAAAAATAGTTTTTTTTTTTTTTTTTTACTTTTCTTGACCCATAAGCCTGTCACCAAACTTTGAATGAACCTTCAGATCATTTTCCTAATGATTCATACCAAGATTTATTTATTACACTTCCTGTTTTACGTCGACATTGTTAACTTCATGTTGGCATAACTTTTAAATGAAAATCTAAATTCTGTGTAATCATTTATGAGTGGCTCAGTCTGGAGATCATTTTTAGCCATTTATTGGCAAATCGGACGAAGTTCAGAGGGCGTGAAAAGAAAAAACTTTAAATGTCACATTCCAAGATGGTGACCACTGTAATGGATGGAGATTAAATGTAATGGGTCTATTAGAATCATCATGAGGAGAGAAATTGGAAACTGTTTTATTCTGGAGTATAGCTGGGATGATGGTGTTGAAAGCCGAACTGAAGTCCACAAAAAGGATCCTTGCATATGTCCCTGGTCTGTCCAGATGTTGCGGGATATGATGCAATCCCATATTGACTGCATCATCCACAGACCTGTTTGCTCGATAAGCAAATTGAAGGGGATCTAGAAAGGGTCTAGTGATGTTCTTCAGGTGGGCCAACACCAGTCTCTCAAATTATTTCATGACCACAGACGTCAGGGCGACAGGTCTGTAGTCATTAAGTCCTGTGAGTTTTGGTTTCTTGGGTACAGGAATAATGATTGAGCATTTGAAGCAGCATGGGACTTCACACTGCTCCAGTGATCTATTGAAGATCTGTGTGAAGATGGGGGCCAGCTGGTTAGCACAGGATCGAAGACACGCTGGTGAGACGCCATCTGGGCCTGAAGCTTTCCTCGACTTTTGTTTCCGAAAGACGCGGCTCACATCATCTTCACAGATCTTAAGTGCAGGTTGAGTAGCAGGAGGGGGGAGGAGGGGGGTTGCTGGAGGTGTTGGTGTTTGTGTGAAGTGAAGGTTAGAGTGGGTGTGGGGTGTGAGATTGGGCCTTTAAAATCTGGAGTAGAACACATTCAGGTCGTCAGCCAGTTGTTGGTCCACCACAGGGTTGGGGGTAGGAGTCCTGTAATTTGTGAGTTGTTTCATGCCACTCCACACTGATGCAGGGTCGTTAGCTGAAAACTTGTTTGTCAGCTTCTCAGAGTATCTTTTTTTAGCCACTCTGATTTCCTTGTTCAGTGTGTTCCTGGCCTGATTGTACAAGACTTTTCCCCACCCCTGTAAGCATCCTCTTTGGCCTGATGAAGCTGCCAGAGCTCTGCTGTAAACCACGGTTTGTCATTGTTGAACTTTAAATAAGTCTTAGTAGCAATGCACATATTCTCACAGAAACTGGTATATCATGTAACAGTATCTGTGAGCTTGTCTAGGTCTGTTGCTGCAGCCTCAAAAACACTCCAATCCGTGCAATCGAAGCAGGCTTGTAGTTCCCGTTCTGCTTCATTGGTCCATCTCTTTACAGTCCTTACTACTGGCTTGGTTGATTTTAATTTCTGCCTGTAGGTTGGAAGAAGATGAACCAGACAGTGATCAGATAGTCCCAAAGCTGCTCTAGGGACAGAGCGATATGCATCCTTTATTGTTGTGTAACAATGATCCAGTACGTTCCTGTCTCTGGTGGGGCATGTAATGTGCTGTTTGTATTTGGGCAGTTCACGTGTGAGGTTTTCTTTGTTAAAATCCCCAAGAATAATAATAACTTAGTCCGGGTATTGTTGTTCCGTGTCTGTGATTTGATCAGCCAGCTGTTGCAGCACCGCATTAAAACACACTCACCATAATAAACGAGGAAAACTCCCGCGGCGAGTAGAAAGGCTTACAGTTAATAAAGAGAACTTCCAAAGGACAGCACATCCTCTTTATCGTTGTTACATCTGTACACCAACTTTCACTGATGTAAAAGCATGTTCCACCGCCTCTCGTTTTCCCCGTTAACTCCGCGATCCGCCCTGAACAGCTGGAAGCCCGGCAGATGTAACGTGCTGTCCGGAATGGCTTCACTCAGCCAGGTTTCTGTGAAGCACAAGGCAGCAGAGGTTGAAAAGTCCTTGTTTGTGCGGGTGAGGAGATGTAGTTCATCTGTTTTGTTAGGAAGAGAGTGGAGATTCGCAAGATGAATACTCGGCAGCGCTGTTCGAAAGCCGCGCCGACGGAGTTTGACCAGCGCACCGGCTCGTCTCCCTCGCCTGCGTCTCCTCCAACTAAAATGTCCAGCAAAACCTCTGAATATTCAAAAACCGGGAAAAGACTGTCTGGTATAAGCTGTCGAATGTTCAGCAGTTCGTCTCTAGTAAAACTGACTGGAAAATGATTACAAAACACAGGACAAATAAACAAAAACAACAAAACAATAGGAGCGCTCCACACCGAGGTGGCCATCCGCAGCACCATCATGATGCATCAAAAGATATGTGCAAAAAAAAAAAAAAACTACATTTTTTGAACTTGTAGTGGCTCTTTGAAGTTTGTCCTAGAGACTCTAAATTTGGTCTGGGGGCTATTCATACCCACCCCTGTCAGTGTAACAAATTCCATGATTTTCCCATCAAAGGGCTGGAATACACTCCCATTGGGGAAGAAGAATGATAAAAAAATAAGAAAACTAACAAATACAATAAGTGCCTGGCCCCTAATAATAAAAATAAAATTACCCAAAATTAGTTACATTTTGATTACATTGTGTTCATTTTGTAATTCCACTATATTTCACTATAGACACTAAATATTGTTCTTTGTGGGACATAATATATTTATCTTCACTAGTTAATTTAAGTATATGAAGTGTTACATTTATTTTGCTTTTTCATGTTTTAGAAAATATATAAGACAATAAAGATATTCTCAAATAATATGTATCAAAGATTTACACAAAGGGGATCTGAAGTATAGGGTTGTCACTGGTGTGGTCTTAATTCTAATATTTAATATTACTCATGTTTAAAAAAGATGTGATACTAGCATCACCAGACACACTTAAATAGAAATATTAGCATGTTTGAATGCTCAACAGATGATTCATTCAATAAACATACATGTCTGCTGTGAGATCACATCTAAACATCTAAAGATCTTAGTGTCATTTCAGATCAGACATCCATAGGATTTTATTATAGAGTTGTCACTGGTAAAATAACTAAGAACATGGCTTTGCTTTGAGCATATTCATAGCACTGTCTGAACAATGCCACTAAACATCCTGACACTCTTTGTCTCTAATTAAGTTAAGAGCTAAACCCTGGAGGTAATTTAATTCAAATGCTGCAGTGTGCACCGTCATGCAACATTTTTAAACAAACTGTTTGTGCAATGTATGCTTTATTCCACTGACAAATTATACATGTTTATGGTGGTACATTCTTTAATATTAAAATGACAAGATATGGGGCCTTTGTGTTACATAGAATTAAAACAAAAAAAATACATTATTATGTTTTTCTTGATGTGAAAATCTGTTATTTCCACATTTCTGATCCACAGGATGGAGAGAGATGCAGATTTCTTGCACAAGAAAGCAGAGAGGGCCACTCTGAGGGTGTGTTTACGAGATAAATACCGACTTCCAAAAGTAAGTGCCTTTTTGTTACTTCCTTCTCAAATACAAAATGTACTTGAGAAAACAAAAATCCTTAATCAAGCCTTAATTACACTCTTATATGCCATAACACGTTACAAACAGGCACAATTAATATATGAAATTACTACAGTTCTTTTCTTTTTTCATATTAAACCTACGTGACATACTGATTTTGTTGGTACTTGTAATTTCACTTTAAGTTGATTATGCTTGATAAGATATTGCATTAGTTGTGGCATATCACTGCATATATTTAACGAGCCACAGTCTTATATTTATAAGCATAAATAAAAATGTTCAGAATGATTTCTGTTGACAAAAATGAATTCCATGATTATTACTTATTTACACACTCATGTTGTTCCAAACCTGATTTTTTTTTTCCTGTGGAACACAAAAGAAGAATTTTTGAAGAAACTTCACACAGCTCTATTCTATACAAAGCTCCAAAAAGTAAAACAAACAATATATATATATATATATACACACACACACACACACCACTAACTGTCAAAAGTTTTGAAACACTTGACTGAAATGTTTCTCATGATCTTAAAAATCTTTTGATCTGAAGGTGTATACTTAAATGTTTGAAATTAGTTTTGTAGACAAAAATATAACTGTGCCACCATATTAATTTATTTCATTATAAAACTAAAATTTAATAAAAATTAAAAAAAGTTTTTGAAATTGATGACTTGGACCAAATAATAAAGAAAAGCAGCCAATAAGTGCCCAACATAGATGGGAACTCCTTCAATACTGTTTAAAAAGCATCCCAGGGTGATCCCTCAAGAAGTTGGTTGAGAAAATGTCAAGAGTACATGTCTGCAAATTCTAGGTAAAGGGTGACTATTTTGAAGATGCTAAAATATAACACAGTGTTGATTTATTTTGGATTTTGTTTAGTCACAACATGATTCCCATAGTTCCATTTATGTTATTCCATTGTTTTGATGACTTTACTATTATTCTAAAATGTGAAAAACAATTATAATAAAGAATGAGTAAGTGTTTCAAAACTTTTGACTGGTAGTATATATATATATATATGTGTATGTGTGTGTGTGTGTGTGTGTGTGTGTGTGTGTGTGTGTGTATATATATATATATATATATATATATATATATATACACACACACACAATAAAAGTAACATTAAATAAGTCTATACGACTAGTGTGCTATTTTCCAAGTTTTCTGAAGCCATATGACAGCTTTGTGTGAGGAACATGCCAAATATAAAGTTGTTTTTCACTGAAAATCTTCCCCTCCGCTGCAGCTCTAAAATCAAGAGCAGCATTTATGGATACAATAAATTATTGTTTGTTTGTTTATTTATTTATTTGCATATTACACCTACGTGAATACTGATTTTGTTTGTACTTGTAATTTCACTTCAAGGAATTTTATGGCATTATTATCTGTGAAGCTGAACCCTACCTAATATAAATTTATAGTGAAAAACCCTCAACATGATGAATAGCATTAGTTCAACATACCATATTCAATGTTCAGACAATCAAATGTCTAAATAAAACGATAGCTTTCACTTTAGGTTGAATCAGTTGTTTCTCTCAAATGGATTTCCTTATACAGTAGCTTTGGGTTCTTTACACTTCCTGTAAAAAGGCTTGTTAAAAGCCAAAAGATTAAAGCACCAGTTGGCTGAGTTGAACTGAGATCTGTGCAAGCATCATCTTGGCACTCCATATCATCTGTTTGTTTTTAACCCGCTTTGTACTCTCTCTCTCTCTCTCTCTCTCTCTCTCTCTCTCTCTCTCTCTCTCTCTCTCTCTCTCTCTCTCTCTCTCTCTCTCTATCTATCTATCTATATATATATATAACTGCTTTGTGTGAGGAATAGGCCAAATATTAAGTTGTTATTCACTGAAAATCTTTCCCTCCATTGCAGCTTTAAAATCAAAAGCAGCATTAATGACACAATATATACAAATTATTCTGTGCATTTGTATTCCCGTTTGACTCCCTGTGTGCATTTATCCCTCAGAGTGAGCAGGATGATAACATGATTCAGATGGCGGGAGATGATGTTGATGTTCCCGAGGAACTGCTGAAGATGGTAGATGAGGATGCTACGGAGGAAGAAGAGAAAGACTCCATCATGGGGCAGATTCAGAACTTACAGAACATGGACATGGATCAGATAAAGGAGAAAGCCTCTGCCACACTCACAGAGATGAAATCCAAGGCTGAGGAGAAGTGCTCTGTCATGTAGTGATTTAAAATATATATATATTCATTTCTCCCTCCCCAGTGATGAATTGCTGTTGAAGTTGTCTGGATAAGCCATTTCAGAATATATCACCTGAGTTTGCTTGTCTGGGCTCAGTTGTGTCTTTACATATCAATGAGATATTTTTCATTACTTAGGTCATAATATCTGACTAAAGATCAGTTTTAGGGTGTTAACTTTTTCTTTGTTTCCATGAGTTTGGGGGAAAACAATTCCAAATGTTTGTTGTTTGAATAAAGGATGTTATAGTTTTCACCCTCCTTTTTTTTTTGGCATTCTTTTTTTTCCCACATTACTATAATCACAACAGCTGTTGAAGTTGATTTTAAAAAATGAAGTGGATTTTTTAATTTTTTTATGTTATTGAGTTTTATTTTATTTTACTGTGTTTAATTTTTGTTCATGGTATGAACAAAACATGGCTAGTATTCACAAAAGGCTCTCTGAGATAATGGCTGGTTCTACAGTGTTGAAATCTGTGAAATGTAGCTGTTAATATGGGGTCAAGCAAGTAGCTACAGCTCTTTTTTAATTTCTATCAAACATATAATTACTTTTTAAACAGAGACAGAAAAACTCTGTTTAAATGCCCTTCTTGTTTTTTGCACAAGGGATGAGATAAATGTGATGCTTTTAATTTTTAAAAATTTTTTTTACAGAAGACAATCTAGCATTGACACATGCGATATTGTACTGCTTATTAGGATTCTTTTATGTATTGTCATTAACTTGTGTTGGTAGACATGATATGTCAAGTGTAGGTTTGATGTCTCATATGCAAAAGAATGAATAAAACAGACAACATAACATCTTGATTATTTTGCAACATTTGTGTTGCTTGATGATGAGGAAAGTCTATCTATCTCTCTGTCTGTCTGTCTGTCTGTCCCTTCCATCCATCCATTTAATTATCAGAATATAACATCACAGTAGCGTAACACCTCTAAATATAAAAACATAAATGACAAAAAAAAAAGGTGCTCATTGATGTCACAATGGCATCAGTGATGTTAACTGACAGTCCTAGTAGGATAAATAAATGAATTGACCTATTCCTACTTTTCTGATTCTTAATTTCCACATTTGTATTTATTACACATGCTATTTATCTTAGATTGTGGTGATTGTTAGCCTATGATTTGTGTGTGTGTGTGTGTGTGTGTGTGTGTGTGTGTGTGTGTGTGTGTGTTTCTTTGAGTAAATCTCAGAATACCAACATTATCTATTGTAATTAGGGAAAAGCCAAGCAGTTGAAAGGATTTGAGCTGTTTTGGATAGAGGGGGAAAGTGTGTAATCCCCTCAAACCAGCGTGTGTCCTGCGGATTATCAGACTGCTGTCAATCATTTTTCGGAGCTAATTACACGTATCCATTCGTACGCTTGCTGCGTGAGATCATGTTTTGTTCATGTTACAAAATCCTCACATGACCCAAACCACTCTTACCTAAAGTAGTTTTTGGTGGAGATTTATTTGCAGTTTTATCGTGGAATTTCAAAGTTCCAGAGCTCCACAAAAAAAAAAAAAAAAAAAAAAAAAAAAAAAAAGTTAACCTAAAAATGAACTTCATTTGGCAACATCTAAATGATCTGGTTTAATTCAAGTCAAAAATATTATTTAATGTCACTGAATCGGTTACACCAACAAAACTAATTTTAAGGGATTAATGAGATTAATGAGCTCCGTAGGGTAACAATTGCAAGCTGGTGTCATTAGAAGTGCATTTTGGGCTTGTTTGCATTTGGTTGACAAAATTTTAATTTCAACATTCTGTCGTTTGCAGCACGCTTCAAATAAACTATTTATTTTTGGAATTACAAGTCTTATGTTTTTTTTTAGGAGAGAGGGGTAAAAAAAGAAGTTTCCTGCAAAATACTGTCGTTAATAGAGATGTTGTTACTGCTGTTATAAACTATGATATATTTAAAAATAAATCTGATTCAAACAATGAACAAAGTCCTCGGAAATATGTCTTTTTCTTTTTTCTTTCTTTCTTTCTTTCTTTCTTTATTTATTTATTTACCATAATTTTATGTTATTGGTACCGAATTACACAATTTTATTGTAGTAACAATAACTTTACACATTTTGGCAGAACTATAACCTATGGTTAACATGGTAGCCTACATTTTTTTAAATTACATTTCTGATTGCCATTTTAAACTCTGCGTGCGTCCGGAGATCTTGTAATTATGATCTCAGCCTTAAAGATGTAGGTAATCCCAGTCCAGCTTCTTTTATGTCTACATAGTGCCACTGTGATCAAGACATCTGGAGAGGGAAAGATGATTTAAGATTTATGTAAGGCGGTTTATAAAGCCTCGGGTCGAACGCACAATGACATTTTTGGGAGGGACAGTAGCTAGATCTCTTTCTCTCTCTTTCTCTTTCTCTCTCACCGGCAAATCTGACGTTTCTTGACGTGTAGAAAGGGGATGTAACTCACACAAAAGAGTGCTGATCGAGGGGGATCCATAAAAGGCCCCTGGGGGCCATTGCATCCTCATTGTGTGCGGGACCACAACTGGAGAAAGTTGCATCACTTGCCTCTGCTGTGACAAAATTGGAAATAGAATCTTTTTCCAGCATAAGAGGAAATATAGGAGTGTTAATATTGGCAATAGAAAATCAGAAGAAATCTTTCTTTAGAGAAAAGTGAGACTTTTCATACTTTACTACGTTTTTGTTTTTTTTTTATCTTTTTGAAACAAAACGTTCGATGCGGCTTGTCGGATCTCAGTTTCAAGACATGGAAGAGCGTCTCTCACCATCTGCGCGTTTAGTCCGCAGTCCCGCATCCCAGACGAGAATCCACAGCATTGAATCCATTTTGGGATTTAAAGGAGAAAGTATGTTCCACTCGGCGTTTTCCTACAGATCAGGAAGACCCGTTAAAGACACTGAACTGTCAACTACCGGCGTTTTTTCGTCCCCCAAAAAGGACCCTAATAACTCCAAAAACTTTGAAGGTGAGTAAAAAAAAAAAAAAAAAAAAACAAACAAACAAAAAAAAATATATATATATATATATATATAATTATTATTATTATTATTATTATTATTATTAAGAGATAAAACATAAAAAGCTAAAAATATAATACTACAAAAGTATAATAGTAATAGTAATAAAAATAAAATAATAATAGGTTGAAGTTGGTGTCAGTTTTTCAGGGTTTTAAATTGTCTATGAGAGTAAATAAACTTTCATTTATAAGTCATTATGAAACATCAAAATGTTAACACATTTATTTTTAATGCACATTAAAACTATAAATAGCTAGCCTATATGCCTATAGGCTAATGCTATTTAAACAAAAAGAAAAAAAAATGTGAACAGACCTACATTTTATTTAGAATATGAACACACACCCGAAACACAAACACTCAAAGACAACTCTATTATTATTAATATTATTATTATAATTATGCAATTCTTTTATAGGTGTCTGTAGATCCGGTGCCGTGGTCAGTCCAGATCTGCCAGACGGAGATGGCAAATTATCGGACGATGAAAATCCCAAGAAAAAGCACCGGCGGAACCGGACCACGTTCACCACCTTTCAGCTGCACGAGCTCGAGAGGGCGTTTGAGAAGTCGCATTATCCCGACGTTTATAGTAGAGAGGAGCTCGCGCTCAAGGTCAATCTGCCAGAGGTCCGGGTTCAGGTAAGCACTGACAAACAGCAAAAAACACTGACAAACACGCATGCCGTGCTAAAATGATCACAATGTTATTTTGAGAATAAAAACGAAATAAGTGCAAGTTTATAATCTTTCATTTTGCATATAGCCTACACATAAACAATTGATCCTCGCAAGTAAGTTTTTTGCTGTGGTTGCAATACATATTTAATTCATTATTCAAAGAAGGCTTCTGTAATGGCTTTCTTTGAAAGTCGAGAAGGCTTTGGTGCAACTGTGCATTTAATATCTTGAAATTTAAACGAATTGTTTCTTAGTTGCTAAAACAGTGAAATTTCTGGGCCTTTAACTTAGATCAGGGGTTTTCAAACTCTTTGATGCCAAGGACCCCTAAATACGATGAACCCCTTGCGAGGGGCCCCCTTCCAAAAATATAAAGGCAGCTTTATATTTTCATATATATAAACACCCATTTAGACTGCTCATAATAATAATAATAAGCAAAATATTACAAAGACATGTTTCCAAAAATTGTCCAAAACAAAATAATTGGGTTTTATATTGTCATTGTACTAAAACCCAAAACAAGCAAATTTTTCACAAAACTATATATTAGACTTAGATACCTTAGAAAACCCGACTTGTTTCTAGAAAACAAAAACATTAAAAGTTAATTTTCATCTTGTAGTCAACAAACTAAAAACGATTTCAATGTTAAGCAAATAAATTATTTTCTGTGTGTTACCAGAGATATAGCCTTTGCTTATTTTTTATTCTTTAGGAACTACATATTGAATTTAATTGAGTAATTTAGTAGACAACTAAAAAAAATAATAAAATGCCAAATGCAACTAACTGATTTTGGTTCTCAAATATCTGGAGCTTATGTCTAACAAATTCAGATTCATA
Organism: Myxocyprinus asiaticus; assembly: GCF_019703515.2. Classification (NCBI taxonomy): domain Eukaryota; kingdom Metazoa; phylum Chordata; class Actinopteri; order Cypriniformes; family Catostomidae; genus Myxocyprinus; species Myxocyprinus asiaticus. The sequence continues at coordinate 8,047,091 of NC_059381.1, forward strand.
ATCAAATTCAGGACATAAATTGTCATACAAACATTAATCATAAAACACAATATAACTCTTAATAGATTAAGGAAATACAATTTCTAGCACTATCTTTTTTTTTCTTTTACTTTTTTAGACAAGTATGTAGGCTATTTGAAGTGGATCTTTAACAAATTGTAAAAGTTGGAATGTTTTCTTTTTTTTAATAATTTTTCACAATGGAACTTTAAAATATGTGTGTTGCTTTTGCATTGTGAATTAATTTCTCCCTTTGTAACATTCCAGGTGTGGTTCCAAAACCGTCGTGCTAAGTGGCGACGTCAAGAGAAACTGGAGGTGAGCTCCATCAAGCTGCAGGAATCCTCAATGCTCTCCATCCCCAGATCTGGTCCACTGTCTCTGGGTAGTGGTCTCCAGTTGGAGCCCTGGCTCACCACATCTATTTCCTCCTCCACCTCACCTCTGCAATCCCTACCCAGCTTCATCACCCCCCAACAGGGTGTATCAGCCAACTACACCCCTCCACAGTTCCTCAGCTCATCCACGCTCAACCATTCTCTGCCCCATATCGAGGCTGTGTGCCCCCCTCCAGCCGCGTATCAGTGCTCTGGGTTTATGGATAAATTTACACTGGAAGAGGCAGACCCACGAAACACAAGCATCGCATCACTCAGAATGAAAGCTAAAGAACACATCCAGTCTATAGGGAAGACATGGTAGAATAAGACTGATGCAGGGGGACTGAGACAATCAGAGACTTTGGAAAATATGGTGCGTGTCCTGTAACTTGCTGTATAAAAGATATTGGGGCCGTCATTCAAGAATCAAGGAGAAGTGCTCCTGAGATCTATTTGTGGTTAAGAAATCTCCCTGAGTTGTTCATTGTGGATGACAATCTTTGTAAAAGAAATGAATTGGGATTTGTGTACAAGTTTTATTTTCATCATGAGTTGATTTCAAAGAGTGAAGTGATAATCTTCTCTGTAAATTCTAATAGACAATCAGACTCTTTATTGTGACCACAAAAAGTGTACAGGATTTAAAGATGTGTAAAAGAAATCATGTTTACATCATAACGCAAGCATTTTTTTTTTATTTGAACACCTGTCTCCCATTCAGTGCTAGGAAACTATTAGGCTATTGTGCAATACATCAGGCCACTTTCCATGACTGTTTTTTAATACTCTCATATTGTATAGATTAATTTTGTATTTTATATATATATATATAAAAGTCCATTCAAATATTAAATGCAAACTTTCTGTAAAGTAGTTTTTGTCATTCTTTGACATTGATGTTTGGGCTTGTCATACAGCACTATAACACAAAACGTTAACAATGCATATTTGTTCTCTTATGTATGACTTAAATGTATATTTAGTGATTATTTGTTTGTTTGTAGATTTATTATATATTTGCAAGGCCTTTTGGTCTTCCAGTGTAGGCTATATTTAGGATATTATAGCCTGTTCTTTAAAATCAATCTAAGTCTAGTTTTTTCTGTCCGTTTTATGAGCTAGTGATTAAGGTAGATTCTTTATAACAGGCCAAGCTGGAGTGAAGGTTTTTATTTATTTACTTATCTATTTTTTGGTGACTACAAAAGATCCACTGACTATAAAATAACAGTATGGAGTGGTGTGGTGCTTATTTAATACTGATTATGCCGCCTTCAGGTGGCTGAATTTGGAACACTCTTTTCTGCCCCTATACTGGGATAATGGACCAGCCTTTATTACACCCTCTGGTCTTCACAGTTCTGTCCCTAGGCCGAACCGGGGCAGAAAGTTGACATGATCTAACCATGAAGAAAAGTTTTTGCTTTCAACAATGCATTGTTTCTTTTGTATTAGCATAGAGAGCAACTTTTCAAGTCTCTACCACTTTTTTCCATCTGTGAATAAATTCTGCGAGACTATAGCTGTTTTAAAAACAAATAGTGTATACAACTTAGGGAAGGACTTTTGACAACTTACTGAATTATGTTCCATGTGGTGGTCAGGGGCACATTAAAGGGATAGTTCACCCGAAAATGAAAATAAAGTTGGGATTTTTTTTCAATTAAACGCATATAAAGGCAGCATAAAAGTAATCCATACAACTACAGTGGTTAAATCCTTATCTTCAGAAGCGATATGATAAGTGTGGGTGGAAAAGTATCAATTATATAAGTCCTTTTTTACTATGAAGTGAATATGGGGATTGATCATAAAAAATGACTTAATTATTGGTCTGTTTCTCACCCTCACTTATCATGTTGCTTCTGAAGACATGGATTTAACCACTGGAGTCTTATGGATTACTTTTATGCTGCCTATATATACTTTTTGGACCTTCAGAATATTGGTACCCATTCACAGAGCTGAGATATTCTTCTAAAAAAGAATTTTTGTGTTCAGCAGAAGAAAGGAAGTTATACAGATTTGGGAATCCTGGGATGGCATGAGGGTGAGTAGACGATGAGAGAATTTTCATTTCTGGGTGAACTATCCCTTTAAATAGCTTTAATGTGGTTATCTTATTTTTGTTAGTAGCTTTTAGTGTGGCTAACTACTTCTTTAAAAGCAGCTTGTCTGTAGTTCAGCTATTAAATAACGATCAATTACAGTACATTTATTTAGCCAAGTTAAAAAAAAAAAAAGAAACATGATGAGGATTTAATAATCTACATGCTATAATGCTACAATCTCAAATTTAGCATGAATAATTAGCTGTGTTTGCTAAGATTTGAACGCACCCCCAACCCTAATTATTTAACTTCAAAATGTAACTTGTCCCACATTGTTTGTGCCATGGACACGAATTATACTCAAATTGTGCGAACTGTTAATAAGAACTGTTTTATTATATTTTTTATGCGATCAAATTTACGGGAAAAAAGTAGTTTTTTTTTACATTGCTTATTATGGAACCAGAAAAAAGTCTAGCGGCAATCAAAATCACCATGGCGCCCACAAGTGGTTGGTCAGGAAAACTGTGGATAGGAGTTTCTGTTAAAGAGATGCTATACAGATATGGATCCTGTAGGTGCCCACTGGTCACTAAATTTGTTTTTAAAGTATTTAAAGCAGTTATGGCAAAAATAAAAATAATAATAAAAAAATAAAAAAATAAATAAAAATAACATCAGGCTCTATAATTGGACCCATCATTGTGTATGGGCAGCTGAGAGTGGGGAGACAGCTAGACCATCAACAATTTCCTGCCAGTTGTCACAGACAATGCTGAAGTAGTGATGTAGTCTTTAGTGTGTGGTGGAGAGCTTCCCTGTCACCTGCCGGTATCTAACAAGTGACAAGTTAGGAATAAAGCATCGGCTGAACCAGATATTCTGTCGCAGAACAATAGTAATTACTTCATGAATTTCTTTACTGATAAAATAGAAATCATCAGAAATAAATTGGAATTATGCAATCAACTGTCACGGCACCTCAGAAAACAGTGTCTCATAAATTTCCTCACGAGCAGCTTCAATCCTTCACTGTCATAGGTCATGAAAAGCTAACAAAACTTATCAAAAAATCAAAAGCCACAACATGTATGTTAGATCCAATACCAACTAAGCTCTTAAAAGAGGTATTCCCTGTAATCTCTGAACCTCTTCTTAATATTATTAACTCCTCATTATCCTTAGGACATGTCCCAAGAAACATTAAAATGGCAGTTCTCAAACCACTTATTAAGAAGCCACAGTTTGATCCTGGAGAATTGGCTAATTTAGACCTATTTCAAATCTACCATTTATGTCAAAAATACTAGAAAAGTGTAGTGTCCTCCCAACTATGTTCATTTTTACAGAGAAATGGTATATATGAACAATTTCAGTCAAGATTTATGCCCCATCACAGTACAGAGACCTCACTTATCAGAGTTACAAATGACTTGCTCTTATCATCTGATCGCAGCTGCATTTCTTTTCTAGTGCTTTTAGATCTTAGTGCTGCATTCGACACGATAGATCACGACATTCTCTTGAATAGGCTGGAGAATTATGTTGGCATTAGTGGACTTGCATTAGCATGGTTTAGGTCCTATTTATCAGACCTACCACTTGTACATGTAAACAAGGTATTGTCCACTGTTATACCGACGATACCCAAATGTATATTTCTTCTAAACCTGACAAAATTTCACAATTCTCCAAATTAGCAGAGTGTATCAATGAAATCAAAGATTTGATGGCCAGAAATTTCCTTTTACTTAATTCCGACAAAACAGATGTACTAATTATTGGACCAAAAACCTCTAAAAATAAGCCTCTAAAATATAATTTGTCTCTCGATGGATGTACTGTTACATCGTATTCTACAGCGAAGAATTTAGGAGTTATATCTGATTACCAATCTGTCCTTTAAAAATCACATTTCCAGTGTTTATAGAACAGCATTCTTCCACCTCAGAAATATTGCTAAGTTGCAACACATGCTCTCTGTTGCTGATGTCGAAAAACTAATTCATGCATTCATGACCTCAAGACTAGATTATTGTAATCTATTACTGGTAGGATGTACTTCAAGTTTGATAAATAAACTTCAATTGGTTCAAAATGCAGCTGCCAGAGTGCTGACTAGAACCAAGAAATATGATCAAATTAGCCCCATTCTATCGTCGTTACGTTGGCAACCTGTTAAATTTCGTATTAATTTTAAAATTCTGTTAACTACATACAAAGCTTTGAATGGTCTAACTCCGCAGTACTTAAGTGACCTTCTGTCATGCTAAATTCCATCACGTTCATTACGATCACAAAATTCTGGCCTGTTAATAGTTTCTAGAATATTAAAATCCACAAAAGGAGGTAGATCCTTTTCCTATTTGACTCCTAAACTATGGAATAGTCTCCCTAACACTGTTCGGGATGCAGTCACACTCACTCAGTTTAAGTCTAGACTAAAGACTCATCTATTTAGCCAGACATACACCTAATTTATCCATCAACTCACAATTAGGCTGCTTTAGTTAGGTCTGCCAGAACCAGAAACATTTCTTAGAAACATTTCCATAATCTATAACTCTGCAATAAATTGAAGGCCATCTATGCTAACATTATTATATTTGTTATTTGGATTCATATCCTGAGATTACCAGAGCCGGCCAGATCCAGCTCTGTTCCTGCTTGGTGTCGGACTCCACTGTTATGTGTCTCTAAGTGATAACAACAAACTACAGCCAATGCTAGCCAGACATCACTTCGGTCTTTTACGATGGACTTCAGAGGATGAACTGATGCTAACTCCAACTGTAAGACATCAGATACTTCATATGCCACTGCCTGAAACTTGGATTTAGGATGGACCCCACCGAACCTCACCGAAATGACCTGCCGGTTGAACTGCGATGCACCTCATTGATCTCACCTGCATCACCTTTGTCTATCGATGGACCACACTCTTGAGATGGAATACATAGACTATAATTTAACTGCCAACAAAAGCCTTCAACAAAGCCAATATCAGCCAACTAACAAAGGACAATGCATCGATGTGAACTTCTGCAGTTAATCCAGGATGGACTTCAAAGACATTAGTCATTAATTTTACAGTTCATATAAAATCTTGTTTAAACCGGACCTTAACACTTACTTTACAAATGTTAAACCATGACTTGCACTGCACACAAATAACTAATATTGGCATTATATTCATGTTGTTTAGCCAGAGGGGAACTGGCACCCACAGTGAGCCTGGTTTCTCCCAAGATTATTTTTCTTTATTAACCAACATTTTATGGAGTTTTGTGCTCCTTGCCACAGTCACCATCAGCTTGCTCACAGGGGTTCTAAATTCAATGATTATTTAATTATTTCATTTCTATACACAATTTACAATCATATTTAATCAAACTACACAAGACTTTATAGATATTAAAGTTTCATTGTCTGTTAAAGCATGATTTTCTGTGAAGCTGCTTTGAAACGATGTGTGTTGTGAAAAGCGCTATACAAATAAAAATGACGACTTGACTAGACTGCTTGACTAATGGGCAGTTTATGGTCAGTCAACCTCAAGAAATCAATTATGACAAATAGGCCTTTTAAACGGTTTGATTTTTTTGGTTTTTCTATGAAAAGAAGGTGCCTTTTTATCCTCTCACATGACACATATACTAGCCCAGCAAATTAATTGTTAAGATGTAATAGAAACATAAGAAATTCTTAATTTTTTTTTTACTCAAAATTGTCAAGACATTTCAAATGACACACAATGATACTTGTCCACATTGTAATTTTTATAAGCATTTAAATGTCACCTCTGTACTTCCACTGAAGACAGTCAAACAGGTTAAAATGTATTAAATAGAAGTTGATTGAAATGGGACTACAATGGACACTATAGTGTCAGTTATCATGAAGATAAAACAACAGCATAAAAACATACAGAATGTTGACACATGTTTGTAATGTATTTCATAGAGAGATTTTGCATACAAAAATATAACATGCTTATTTATACATTGTTGAATAAAGAGATTTGTATCCGACAGAGCCAGTTGTCAAGCAATGTTGTCATTTTCCAGAACTTCGAATCACAGAAGCATGTCCTTAGCTTGTGTTGTCATCCTCCATGCCTAGATCGTGATAATAATTTCTCGAACTTTAAATGAAATAAGGAAAAAGCATTCTTATGAAAGTGCCAAAAGACATTACTTAAAGTTTGTGACTTTTGTAGTATTTACCTTTTGCCCTAAGAAAACAACTGTTTATCATAGGCAAAACGTAAACAATGTCATACCCAACAAATATCTGTACAATTGTTTAAAATTTTCAAAATTTTGTCAAAACAATGATAAGGATAAAAATGTTTTCTTTTATGTTTATTATAGTCTATTCATTGCAGACCAGCTACAGGCCAGTAATGTGATAAACCACCTTTACACTTTACATGCATTTTGCATGCAAGAACTATAAAACCTGAATCACCTTTACATGTATGTAAAGGTGATTCAGGTTTTATAGTTCTTGCATGCAAAATGCATGTAAAGTGTAAAGGTGGACACTTTACATGCATTTTGCATGCAAAAACTATAAAACCATCTTTACACTTTACATGCGTCTTTTGCAAAAATGCAAAAGCATTAAGATACGTATCATATTAAGAATTTTTTTTTGTCACGTTCTTACCATTTTGGCTCTGTCGCTCTCTTCCTCCATCTGACGCTCTTTCGCTAGCACGCGCTGGTGCCGTTCCAACGCGTCAAGCCTGATACGCTCTCGCGTGATCTCCGGTTCAGTCTGCTCTCTCATAATCGCCCGCAGGAAAGGGTCAGTGTATCTGTCCGGCTGCAGGTCTTGATCTGGGGTCGCCATAGAGCCCTCGCCACCGCTGTCTAGATCGTCCAGCCTAAGCCGCTCATCTGTGCTTTTCTTGCCCATTAAGTGCCCTAAAACAGATATAGGCCTAGGTCATTATACAGGGAGCATAAGAAACTGATGATTACACAATAAATGCATGCAATTAACACAAATATGATATGCATATTATGTTTGATTATGTCTCTAATTAAAACCCAATCATCATCGAATAACACCAAAAACTTAAACTTCCTCCAGTTGCATGGCACTTATTTTCATCCAATTAAGACTCGACTGTTTGTCTGCTCACTACACCCCAGTGGATCCACTTTTCCTCTTCACTCTCAAAGCTAAAGTGACATTTATGAGACTTGTAATCACTTTAGACGTAACTGTCCCTATTAAAAAGTACCACTAGGCTACATTTAATCAAATTATTTCAGTGGCACACTGTCGTGTGATTTCCAATAACTAGTGTTATTGATTGCTTTTTTTTTTTTTTTTTTTTTTTAATATAGGCCTATTGCATTTTTTTTAATTATTATTATTAATAAGTGTTAAATATGTTATTTAATGATTCTTTGCAGCACCTCATGTTCAACAAAGAATCATGTTCTTATCAAGAAACATTTATGGCTCCAAACAGGTTTCTACAGAGATCAAGAATGTTCTTGTATTATAAGTTCTTCAGATCATCAGTGGATTGGGTTTTTGGTCCTTCAAAGCATCAGTAGGCTACATAGATGTTTTTTATATGAAGTAGATATTTAAAGGTCTTGGAGGAACTTCTAAAGGTTATCCTGTGGCTGTTCAGAACCCTTATATTTGAAGGTTTGGGGTTTATAAGGTGCTGGCTTTCATAATGTCACATTGTGATGTTTTCAACATCCAGTCTTCTCGATCACATATTATTGCATCAAATTACTTTAAGACAATTTTACATTTTTTCCCACATAATTCAAAAGCGATATGGCAATTCTCTCATTATTTATTTCATTTAAAAGAAGAAATTGCAAGCACCTTCCCAAAATTAATTAACGCACATTAAGTGAATTAAGTGTTAATTGTAAATACACAATAACATGAATACTGCAGTATAAAGTGTAACCCACAATGACAAACAAAACAAAAAACAAAACACAATTTTCGCTTACCAACTGCCCAGTGGTTTCCGCGTGGATTAACTTTTCCAACTGGTTGCGCACCATCCGATGCATGCATATCACAGATTACTAAAACCAAAATAACTGAAACAGCTAATCTGTATCTCCATACGAAGCACATTATGCCCATAGAAGACTCGGGTCCCTTCACGTTCTCCTTATCAATATCTCGTCCAGTTATGAGTATATGCCCTACTAATGGTGCATGTGCATAATCGGTTAATTTATATGCTCCCGTGACGACGAACACTTAGTAAGTGAGACGATAATGACGCAATAATTTCGTGCACTATAGAGAAATTGTCGTGCCAATGTTTGGATGACGGATTCATGTAGGATAATACGCTGAAAGTTTAATGTCCCCTCCCAGGGATTCTGCGTCAGAGGTATCTTGGTGGGTTAGGGGCTACCTGACATAAAATAAATAAAAAAATTAAAAAAATAAAAAATTTCGAATGTCATGTTGAGCTAACGTGTCATTATCTCAGCCACGGGTTATTATGCTCCCCAAGACAGATTCAATGTGAAGTGTCATCAGTATTTCATTAGATGGGAGTAAAAATAGCTTGTTAATGGTTACTCATTGGTGCAATAGAGTCCCAATTTCTTTATTTAATAGAAGAAGAAGAAAACAAGGGGGAAAGCAATACAGAAAGATAGACAGAGAGAGAGAGAAAGAGTGAAAAGTGGTAATGGTCAGCATATGCCCAGTTAAAAATTCATGCATAGTAGTATAATATTATATTATGAAAGGATTTAAGGCATATTAAGCAATACCCAGTTCCCAAGAAACACTACGATTACCTTATTGTTTAGGCTTGAAATTCAAGGGAAGTAACACCATGAGCACAGAATATATGTGAAACCATATATCATTAAATATAACACCATTTTTGTTTTCTTTAACTCTTCATTTAAAACTGCAAGCCATTAGTATTTTAATGACATTAAAAATATGTAAAAAATCATAGGGAGAAAAATCCCAAAACATAATGGGTTGTGAAGGGTTTTTGAGGAGCAAACTTGCTCCAAATTGTACATCAACACTGCTGATATGATTTCATCCTGATTTGCAATTACTTGGCACTCATCACCGATACTAGTTGTTAAATTCATACTCATCACCCAGCAAACAATGATCGAACGGAGGTTCCTGCAAAGCCCTCCAAACAAACCAACATATACATGACATAAGCCATGAAACAGAAGAAATAAAAAGGATGGTCTCATCATTACATGACAAACACTGCTTTTTATCTCTGCATTCAGTGCCACTGAGGAAAACAATGTCCTTGGCTACCTCCTATATGCATGTATTGTTTTTTTAAATCAGAAAGAGCAGATGGTCTGTGATGATTGCAGTTTTACTTGGATGGAAAAATCAACCCGTGAACAATACATGCATGCAGATGAGGTGTTGCGTGAGTTTTTCTGTGAATTTTTGTAATGATAATACATGAGTAATCCTATTGATATAATTTTTAGGGATATACTTAGGGATATAATATATTTTGAGATAGCGTGACCATCGCAGAGCCTGAAAAGGAGTCCTTCCTTTTTGAAAGGTCTGGTAACCTTTAGAATACAACTGAGACCTTAAGGCACTGTCAGCTTTGTGAACAGCCCAGTATAATGCAGGACAGGTAAGATTTCACATGTTGTTTATGTCATCACTGATTGAGGTTTATTATGCAAATTGTTAATTAAATGAGGTGTGAATGTCAAGGCAGACATTTTATATTATAAAACAGGTGGAATAATTATTTTATGTGGATTGTTTATCTTTGGGAAAGTATTTTGTTGCTTCAAATGATGAAAAATGCCATTTAAAAAAAAAAATAATTTATGTAAAGGTATGAAAGGCATTGTTATAAAGCTTGTTTTGTGCATTGCTATAAAGTGGAATTAAATAAATATGTATTAACTGCTGTGAACAGATTTATCAATTGCAACTCTATCTAAATTTCTCTTCCTACATTTATTTTAATAATGTTGAGACATACCCTATAAATGACAAAGCACAATATAGTTTTTTTTCAAAGAACACTTAAAAAACCTAGAATCAGAAAGTGGCAGACCTGATCACAGTTTGACACCTAAATGTGATTCTTGCCAATGAACACAACATCACTTTCACCACTAGATGGAACTATTTGGTTTCAGTTGAAGCTAACCAACCCAGGGCAAGAGTGTGCTTACCAATAGCACTGCACTTGCTCTTTTGTCTGTGTTGACATGCACTTATAAATTTACTAGGATGATAACTGCAATATGCCACTTTAACCTATGATCAACAATACAAGCATAATGACAACTGAAAATGATCTATGATAATTTGATATCACTATGTGAAGAGATAAATAAAGGTAACTGCAATATTGGATGTTATGTCTTTTAATTTATTCTCAGTAAGACAGGTGATGACCTACATGCTGTATTCTGTATGGATTACATTCAGAGTCACAATTAAAATGACACTTTACGATATTACTTTGAAACGAGAGTTCCAGGGAAATGCTAACGATAAAATAATCTTAGTAATTGTCTGCTTTTTCATACTCGTTAATAGGCTACAGTGGAAACAGACCTTAACTCAGCATGTGTCATTGTGCACTCATTTAAATAGTAAAAGGACTGTCTGTTATGGTGAGAAAAATGTTGCTTTAAAATAATATTTTATAGGCACATCATTTAATGCCTTGTCAATTATCTGCTTTGAAAAGCTGAAACTTTTAGCATGTTAAGGCGTTTAAATTAGCAGTTCATTTTAGTAATGACAGTCTGAAAGCTGATTTATTGAAACACTTTTATATGATTTATAAATATGAAGAACAAACGCACAGAGTGCAGAATGTTCCATACTTTAACTTTTCACATGCTTTTGGAACAACAGAAATGTATTTTCAAACTCAGCCGGTAACCATGACTAAAATGGCCATTTTACGATGTCACAAATGTTTTCGAATACAAGATTGAGGCTCATAATGTAAATACATTCTTAATAACAATGGTAATGAAACAGATATTTGATATCTGGGGTTAATGATAGAATCCAATGCTTCAGGCCCAGTAAGCAAATGAGTAACTCTTTGTTTAAGGAACAGATTAAAAATGAAAAGGTCAGAAATGAAAATATGTCAACACAACTCTACCCTTCAAACAGGGTTTTTTTTTTTTTTTGTTGTTGTTGTTGTTTTGTTTTTTCTTCTCCCCCATGTTAAGTATCTCTGCATTTTATTAACCAGGTGTACCATTCGCACAAGTTTCCACAGGCTACTGCTAACCTTTAAGGTCAATATTTGACCTAAAATAACCAATCTAATACCCACCATACTCACTCACAGCTTGTGTTTTATGCTAATATTTATCCATGTATATGCCCTGAAATAAACAATATGTAATCTCCACCATACTCCGTCACTGCTTGCTTATTTCTGCACGATTATGTCCTCGGATATGGTATCCAGATTTTCTATTTAGACATAATTAATGTATTTGGGTTCTTTATTGAAGACTCTTGCTTATCTACCAGCAAATTGCTGATGTATGCAGCAAAGACTTCTGGGAATCAGTCAGGTTTGATCCTATAGGGACTGAACTGGTTGGCAGCCACAAACCAAATGCATGAACGCATGATGTAAATATTGTCCTAACGTGCGATTATAATGCACTATAATCCTAACATACAGCCATTTACGTATGACAACTGCCTCATATTATTTTTAAAACGGTACCAGAAGTATATTTAGAGATTAAATACGACTTTGAAGATTATAAGGAGTGAAACTCGGTATCACCGCAGTGATTCATGGGTAAGTGTGGCACAAAACCAACAATCCACAAATGTTATGTGGCCATGTCCCATCGGTCCGCCATTATAACGATATTTTAGTAACGTAAGAGCTGAAATACATCGCATGGACGTGTTTAGCGACAAACGCGACTTAAGAGTATGTCTCCAAAACGAGATGAAAACAAACAAAACCAACATCCTTATTATTTCCGTTAACAGGAAGCGAATAAACAACCCGCGCTTTGCGAGAATTCGTTCTTGATGCCATAGAACGTTCTAAAACTCGAATGTTAAAATGTTGCAACTGGCTGCTTTATGACAAAATGAGGAATCAATAGGACACAGGGGCGTCACGTGACTGCGCTTGCATCTCGTGGGGTGGGCAGCAGCAACCTCTCCATGTCTTACTGCTGTAGTCGGCAGGCAGGGGGAAAGCCATGTATTCTCGATCATTTTAGAGCTATGCTGTCATGAGGGCTGCATGCACCCATAGCAACGTTTTGCAAAGCTTTTTCAAAGCACTGCAATGTATTCCTTTGAGTCCCTCTTGCATGCATACTGAATATGTGTGTCATTTTTGGCTCTGCTGAATTTGGTGGTGCAGCAAGAATCATGGCTGGCCTTCTTGCCTTTGAAATTTGCCTTTGCTGCCCTACTGAGAAGAAGAGCCCTCTCATGCAAGCTTTTAATTGAGACACAGCCCCGTTCTTACAATAACCCACAGGTAGGTCAGCATCTGTTCTTTGCTCTTTTAATAGGTATTTCCAGTAGCTGTCATTGTGGATATTCCTGGTTGTACAAGGCCAGGATGGTTGCTGATAATGTGGTGTAATGGAGAGGATACATATGTTGCTGCCGTCATGTTTTAAAAAAAAAAATATTATTATTATTTGAATGGGGCTTTTCGTACTGTGTACTTTGGGTATGTTGGTTTATTTTGCAATAGCTACATGCATTCATGTTTTTCTCATTCCAGTTTTCCAAAGTCATCACAGATGTGAGCAACTCACTGCCTGTAAATGATTCAAGAAACCTCATGTAGGCCACACTGAACAACAATCATTGCCAGGCTTTTCACTATTTAATACAAGAAAAGATGTTTAAAATTATAATAAATGTTTTTTTGTTTTGTTTTTTTTCCTGAGTCATCATTTTCTTTGAGTGTTATTGTATATTATTTATTGTTTAATAATTATTTATAGCTGGGGGGCCTGGGTAGCTCAGCAAGTAAAGACGCTGACTACCACACCTGGAGTTGCAAGTTCGAATCCAGGGCGTGCTGAGTGACTCCAGCCAGGCTTCCTAAGCAACCAATTGGCCCGGTTGCTAGGGTGGGTAGAGTCATGTTGGGTTAACCTCCTCGTGGTCACTATATTGTGGTTCTCACTCTCGGTGGGGCACGTGGTGAGTTGTGTGTGGATGCTGCGGAGAATAGCGTGACCCTCCACACGCACTAGATCTTCGCGGAAACACGCTCAACAAGCCACATGATAAGATGCACAGACTGACGGTCTCAGACGCAGAGGCAGCTGAGATTCGTCCTCTACCACCCGGATTGAGGCGACCATGAGGACTTAGAGCACATTGGGGAGAAAAGGGGAGAAACCCCCCTGCCATAAATACATAAATATTATAATTAAAATGTATAGTTCAAATATACATTTTCTTAGTACTTTTTTATAAAGGGAAAAAAATGTATGTGCAAGAAGCTGTGCTTTCAATATGAAAGATTATCTCCATGATAGGGGTCAGCGTTCATAAGTTCAAGACTGGCCCTCAGTCTGTCTAGTATTTGATAGTCCTCCAGTCTTGGGTTTTGCATTTTTCTGCTTTCTCAAAGGGCTTTTCAAATCAAATTGTTTGCTCAGCTAAATCTGGGGGGCAGAAATTAGAAGCATCTATTGCTTATTTTTATATTGCTTCATTGTATCATGTAGTGTAAACAGAAATGGTGTCATAGGGCCATAATTAAGCAATAATGTACAAAAGGCTGTGCTGTGTCAGGGGTAAAGGGTGTTAGGCACAATGCACAGTGTTGCACATTTTCATTGAGGCATTATTTAGTATATTCAGTAAGTGTCATCCATTCCTAGAAATGTTAAGTCTAAACTAAGTTTAATAGTTGGCCCCTATGGGTGCTGGCAGTGATATACACAGTGTCTGGGTGGACACGTGCCTCGTGCCATTACTACTATTTCTAAATCATGTTTTTTTTTCGGCTGGAATGCTGCCTTGACCAATCAGCGTCCAAGACTGGGAATATTTGTTTTATAACTTAAAAATGGCCTCAAGGAAATTCCTGCCATTTTAGGATGTATAGAATGCATAGCAACTGTTTTAAAATGCTAAATATGCTATAATGTGCTAAATACAAACACGTTTGAGCCCATAGAATTTGAATAGAATGTTATGAATGGAATAGTGTAATATTGCTTACTGAACGTTTCTCTACACACCTGTGTTAAAAAAACAACACACATGCAGTATATGATATGACCTCATTCTATCCTGTTTGGCTCAAACAAGCCAGCGCCTTTGTTCTTCCTGCTTGCTGTCTCTCAGTAAATGTCATACTAGAAAGGCTCCCTTCACCCCTCCTTCCAGTCTCTTCTCATATTCCTTAATTCTTTCTCCAACTCTCTTCTGCCTGTTCCCCTCTCTCCTTAAATCTGTTTCTCTTCCCTTTGGTTGCCTCAGCTGGTTGCAGTCTGAAGTCTCGTCCCTGCACGGATCCCCCTCCCCCCTCAGAGTGCATGCAAAGACAAAAGGCCAGAGCTGCTTGTTGGAACACTGCCCCCTTCCTTCCTGCACCGCCTTGAGTTTGTGGAGGAGAGTCTGACCTATAGAACAGGAACCAAGCTCATAGTGTAGAAAAAAGTCACAAACACAGAATGGGGCCTGGCTGGACTCTTGCATAAGCCTTTCCATGGAGATTACTGGTAGTAGGGGAGAGGAGAACCAGGGTAGGGCGAAAGCCTAGTTTTTCCCGTGTGTGTGTGTGTGTGTGTGTATTTATATGTGTTATGGCCTTTGTTTTGCCTTTTCATTTAGTGGAGAGAGGATACATGGTTGCCCAGAGCTGGAGGATTAGGGGCGACCAGCTGATTTTAATTGAAAGAACTGTTTTTCCCCCTTTCTTACTCATTTTGTTGGAAAAAACACAAAGGAAGAAGCAGGGACTCTGGATAGAAGAGAGGAACAGGGACCATGGAGAGTGTGAGAGTGAGAGAGAGAGAGGGTGAGAGAGGGAGAGGAGAAGGGAGGCAGAGTAGGAAATAGAAGCAGTCCAGTGCTGCAGAATGGGGTAAAACCAAGAGGCACAATCAAACAGAGGTCAGGTACCGAGGCTGTTTAAATTCTACTTGCTATCTCTGTGTGCTCGATGTGTTTTTGGCTTACACAGTGTTTGTGGTATTTCCTGGAATGTGCATCTGTTATTTGTCTTTCATTTTCTTTTTTGCCATCAATCTTTCCATCCATATGAACCAGCTTTCAGTCTCTGGTGTGCATGTTTTTCCAGAAACATTCTCCATAGTGTGTGTTTTTCAGGCCTATCGTTTGATTCAGCTTGGCAAACATGAATTCCAGCCTTATTCTGAACACATACTCTTCAAATCCGCATCCAATAATATTAATGCACACCCAAGGTGATATTTTTGCAGGAATCTTGAAAATTTGATGGTGAAAAAAGGCAGCTCCTGTGTCTCCAGTGTGGCAGTCACTGCAGCACACACATTATGCAGGGTGACCAGAACTGGCTGAAACCGGTTTGAGGCAGACGAGGAGGCTCAGAAACAATACAGTCACTGTGCTACAGGCAGATAGCCGAGTGCTCCATGGCAGTCAAACCAGCAAACGGGGCTTCAGAAATGATACAGCCCTTACCACGGGCATTGAAGAGACACTGTTTGCATACCTGAAAATGCTTATGTATGCCAGAGCTGGTCTTACAGAGAGGAAAGCAGCCATTAGGCATTGCTGCTATGAGAACTGAGCAGATATGGGGACCAGCTACAGTGCTGGGTCACTATATACTGTTTTTCATGGTGGTCACCATCGAGAATGGCCTTGGCTTGTTGTCCTTCCTGGTGGATCGGTTCTTGATGGGCCCAGCCCAAAAAGTGGATTTTTTTTCCCCTCTCTGCTGTCAGGGAGGAGGGAAGTGGTGGTGTTTTGTTGGGGGGGGGGGTTGAATAGGAAGAGAGACAGAAAGAGAGGAAGGTAGGAAGGAAGGAAAGCAAATGTGTTTTGCTGTAAAGTTGTCGGAATACTCTGGGTGAGGAGTGGATCATTTGCATGTTTCCAATTCTATATGTTTGCATGTTTGTTCACAGTTTATTGTGTGGCGTTGTAATAGTTGGACTGTTGTGTTGTACAGCTTCCTGATATTAAAGGCCTTGGATTGAAACTGAAGCTTAAAATCACATTTGTTTTCCTGTGAGGTACACCCTTGTTTGAAATTGGGCAGCTTGGCCAAGGCTGTATGGCTGTAAATGTGTACAGGCCCCATATTGGCATCCACAGCTTAATGCCTTTCATTACAATTCTCTTGTCCTTATTTCTCTCCTTCTTTTTCTCTCTTTTGTTTTCTTGCACCTTCTCTGCTTACATGCCTAACCACATTGGCTCCATTGTGTGTGGGAAGGCCGTCTTGGCCCTGCATACCCTGTGCGTGCAGATGTTATTAGCTGTAATGGAGGCAGGGCTGCAGTGCTCTCTTCCATTTCAATAAAAGCAGCAGCAGCAGGAGTAAAGAGTGTTGGCTAACCTCACTAGCACAGCCTTTTTTTTCTTTGTGGTTTTTGTTTTTAATTCTTCAACACCTTTAATATGAGAAAATAGTAATTTGTTTAAATGCTATTGTATTGTTTTATAAACTGCTTTTGCAATAGATGTATTCATGTCCCAGCTTAGTAAAATGAGCAAGAGCAAATAATAATAATAATAATAATATTTAAAAAAATGCTAGTTTAAAAGAGATTACTGTTTGTTTAGGCCTTAAACAAAAGCAGTCTTAAGCAAGCTTCTGTTGTCAAGGAATTATGCTCAACAAAATATCTAGACAGAAACTATAGAATATCAGTTCCAATTCATTTAAAATCTTATTTACGTGCATTTAAACTGATAAATTTGTGTCTCAGAAGAGTTGCTTTTTTTTTGCATCTACAGGCGCGGTTGGATATAGCATGCATTAGTAATTAACATGAATAGGTATTCACATCTCTCAGTAGCTGATTTCAATTTGTTTTTGTATTGTATGCATGCACAGTGAATCATTATTATAATTTAAATGAAATGAGCAGATAAAATTAGGTATTACAAATAATAAAGGCCTGTTTTAGACAACCATCTAGGCGTAATTTACTGCAAATTCTGGATTGGGGAGGGCAAATATAATAGTTTAAGAATGGTCCACTGAAAAAAACATATTGATCGACCACTAATCTGAATTAGGGGGAGGATCAATCAGTGGTTTCGAATATGAAATTCTGATATCTATTATTATGACCCAGTTTTATGATATCAGAGATTTAAGAAGATTAAAATGAATTAAATATATAATTATTATTATAAATATAATTATTATTTAATTACTTATTTTAAACAATACATAATTGTATTTTATCAAACTACACAATGATGACTCTAAGGGGGCTTTCACACTGGGCACGTTTGCTGCGGTCCGATTCCGAGTGCGACTGATCCCGGTGCCCCCCGCAGCTTTGGTCTGGTTTCACACTCACTTGATTCTATCGAACCCCTGTCCATTCATCTTACGTCATCACAAACACGCATGGAGAACACAACGCGACTCATCATACTTTTTGTTTTTTTGTTATTTTGGTGCCATTATGCACAGCAGAGTGAACGACAACTGCGTATGTGTGCGCTTCATGGTGTAACTCATCAGATGTCCAGGGGAAGGCGGCTTGCTGCTGTTCGCAAACTGCGTTTTTTGAGGAGACAGCTGATTGCAAGGAATTCATTTGCATCTTTGTTTACACTGCACGCTTACTCACGCTCGTGTCCAAGGTGAAGTTATCGCCACTGTCATCTCCTATTATACCCTATATTTATAACCTATAATAGTATTTATATATAGTATTTATAAGGTGTATAGATAGATAGATAGATAGATAGATAGATGTCGTCATCGGCTAAAACGCATGCGCAGGTTACTTTACTTCCTGAACGAGTGCACACCCGAGTCCGAGTTGCTTTTACATTCACGCGAATCGCGCTACAGTTCCATTGTAACTGAACTCAGACCACCTCCTACAGGTAGTCTCGGGTTCGGTATCGAGGTGCGCTCCCCGGTCCGCATGACAGCTTTCACATTACCAATTTTTCATGCGAACCGTGCTCTGTTTCGAACTAAACTGCCAGTGTGAAAGCACCCTAAGACATTATAGATATTACAGTTTTATCTTCTGTTAATGCCTGATCTTCTGTAAAGCTGCTTTGAAACGATGTGTGTTGTGAAAGGCGCTATACAAAAAAAAAAAAAAAAAATGACTTGACTTGATATAAAATGAAATAAAAATGCTGTCAGTCAGAAAATAGCTTTATAATATGGTCGTTTAATAGAACAACTGAAAGGCTGTTATGGCTTGAGAATACGTTTAGTCCAGGTTGTGGTCATTTTGTATAGGTTTTGTGTAGTGCGAAAGAACATAAAGTGATGCAGAATGTTATTTGTTTTCATGTAATCTTGTCTTGTATTTAAGCTATTTCTCAGAGATTTTAAATAGCAGTTCCTGCTTTTGATTCACACAGTCGAACCCGGCAAAGACTCTATTTTATTTATCTAATTGTAATAGAAGTGTCTTATTCTATGTGTCCCAAAGGTTTTGCCCTCAATCTCCTAAAACCATGGGTGACATGAAAACCCCAGACTTTGATGACCTGCTTGCGGCCTTTGACATTCCTGATATGGTCGATCCCAAGGCCGCTATTGAGTCTGGCCATGATGACCATGAGGGACAGATCAAACACAGTGTACAACATGAAGAGGACTCCCATGTCTCCTCTGGTCCAGATGTTGGGGTTAGTGTCATAGTCAAGAACGTCAGAAACTTTGATGCTAGTGAACATGCTCTTTCAGAAAAGGATGTCCACCCCACTGTCGGAAATGGAGTACACAATGGTTCCTTGCCCATGTCACCCAATAACAGATACAACAAGGAGAGCGATAAGCTCCAGAAAAGTGAAATTCATGGGATGGCAGGAAATATCGTAACATTCAACCAGTTCAGTCCCATCTCTAGTGCTGAGGAGTTTGACGATGATGACAAGATCGAAGTAGACGACCCTGCAGACCAACAAAATAATTTACCTGTCATACCGAACCCTCTAAGTGGTCTAAGCTCGAAGCCTGAAGAGCAGCATATGCAGCACTCTAAGCCTGTAATGGCAGATGCTCCATCAAAGCCTAAAGCGAATGGCAACCACAATCATTTGAAAGTTGAAAATATTAATGCCAATGGTCACTCAAATCTACATGACTCTCAAAAACTAAGAAAAACTGAGGAGCAGCCCAAAGAAATCTCCAGGTCCCAAGAAGCTAAAGAGCAAAGAGAACCAGTTGTTGGGTTGAGCGCAACCAGCCTTTCCCAATCCAAGGCCAAATCATCTTCAAAACTCTCATCCTGTATTGCTGCAATTGCTGCATTCAGTGCGAAGAAAGCTAGCACAGAAGCAACATATCCAGAGTCCCTTTCCACACCTCAAGATTCACCCAGAGAGGCTAAAAAGATCTCCAAAGTTACAGAGAAACTTCCAGAACTGGAGTCATCTCTGGAGCTTCCAAAGAAGGTGCTCTCAAAACAGCCAGAGAGCCCTTGCAGTATTACAAGTGAAAGCAGCAGCAAAGGGTCTCCTTCATCTCCAGCGGGATCCATCCCAGTCATTCCCAAAGTCCGCATAAAAACCATCAAGACCTCTTCAGGGCAGATCAAGAGGACAGTGACCAGAGTGCTGCCAGAGTTTGATGCTGAAGGCTTGAGGAAAGGTATCGATTCTCCATCAAATGTTGTCTCATCCCTGCTGTCCTCATCAACCTTGCCTTCAGTCTTCTCAACTTCCACCAGAACAGCTCTACCCACCAATGTAGTAGCAACTTCTGCTGGCTCTGCTATTGAGGTAACGAAACAAATGACCATTAAGCCGGTGGCCACTGCCTTCTTACCTGTCTCAGCCGTTAAGACGGCAGGCTCCCAGGTAATTAACCTGAAACTTTCCAACAATACAACTGTGAAAGCCACAGTCATACCGGCGGCATCCGTTCAGAGTGCCAGCAGTGCCATCCTCAAAGCTGCTAATGCCATTCAGCAACAAACTGTCATGGTGCCTGCGTCCAGCCTAACAAACCTAACCAACTCCAAACTTGTGCCAAAGACTGTCCACCTCACCAACTTGAATCTTCTGCCCCAGAATGCATCAACAGCCGAGCTCCACCAGGTACTGACCAAGCCCCAGCAACCCATCAAGCAAGCCCTGTTGGCCCAACAACAACAGAAGAAAGTGTCCCGGGTCCAGGTTTTAACCAGCTCCCAGAGCTCGGTGGTAGAGGCCTTCAACAAAGTTTTAAGTGGCATTAACCCTGTGCCAGTTTATGTACCCAACCTCAGCCCTCCCACTTCAGCATGTATATCTTTACCGTCCCGTGGATACAAATGCTTGGAATGTGGTGATTCTTTTGCCTTGGAAAAAAGCCTCACTCAGCATTATGACCGTAGAAGTGTCCGCATTGAGGTCACTTGCAACCACTGTGCCAAGAATCTGGTCTTCTACAACAAGTGCAGTCTTCTGTCTCATGCCAGGAGCCACAAAGACAAAGGGGTAGTCATGCAGTGTTCACATCTCATCTTGAAGCCAATTCCAGTTGACCAGATGATCCTTGCACCATCAGCCATTTCCAGTTCCCCCAGCACATTAACTAACATTGGATCATCAATGGGGGGAAGTCAAGGGAAGGGAAACCCAAACACAGTGATCTCTGCCCCCTCTACGGCTCCTGTTGTGGCTGCCATGCCCTTGGACAAGGACACCTCCAAAGTTTGCAGATCGAGTTTAAAGTGCTTAGAATGTAGTGAGACATTTCAGGAAGAGTCATCTCTTGCAATGCACTACCAGCAGGCTGCTGAGTCAGGTGGACAGGTGGGTATATATATTATTTGTGATGTAAGAACATTTTCAGTATTTTCTTAGTGACTGTTTGCTCCCAGGTGTAAATAGCACCTACCACACATCACGGCTGTTTGCGCCCCAGTAGTCTGGGGCAAGGTTATAATAGTTTTGTAGTTTTTATTTAGTTTTTATTTCTATTTCACTTTCAATTTTTCACTCGAATTTAGTTTAGTTTTCATTTTGTTTGTTAGCTCTTTGTTAGTTTTAGTTTTGTTTGTTAGTTACTTGTTAGTTTTAGTTTTTTAGTATTTATATTAAGGCATAATTGGAGAATGGGGAAAACAGGCATTTATGTAATGTGGGATGTATTGCTGGACTCCCCAATGTCTAATTTGTAGATAATATTATTGCGGTTGCCCTCCAAGTAGGATTTCGCTTGGGGCCCCCATATCCATAGAAACGGCCCTGCTGAAACTACACTTATGCAATCAACTCAGTTCTCTGCGACAGAAATGTCATCTGCGCTGGGTAGGAGGCTATTGTCATATGGTAGTTTAATTATGTTACATACGGTAGTCAAATAAAGAAAAGCCACCATCTCCATCATCTACAGCTCACACTTCTTTGGATTGAGATCTACTTTTTCGTGTTATTGCAATTTGCAGCAAGATCTACCATGCACAATATGTACATTGTCACAAAACTAATATTTCTGTAGTTGTAAGTGAAATTTGACAATTCTCAATACAAGCTTTTCACAAGAAATAATGACACTAACTAATTTGTAATGTATATTTATTCAAGACTACCAAACAGTCAGCAATAAAATAACAATACAGCAATGACTAGAAATATATTAAAAGTAATAGAACAAAAAATACAAAATTAAGAAAACAGTGCTTTTGTTAACAGCTTTAAATGTTTTTAACAGCAGTATCAAGCATTCAAGTAAACATTCTGAATGAAATGCAACAAAGAGCCTAATTACTACTGGTCTTCACTGTATAATGTACTCTATAATACATTAATACTTTTTTAAGCTAATAAAGTTGTCCAGTCAAAAACAGTGAGTTGTTTGATATTAACAACCACTGGCGTAGAATTGGGGGAGATGGGGGGCACATGAACCCCCCAATGCTGTGAATGGGGTGATCATGCATCTGTCGTTGTTTATATATTTTTATGTGTGGCTGTGAGTCTGTCATATTGTGACAAAAAACTGAAGTCCCCCCTCCGTTGTACGAGTTGGTATCGCCGTGTCACGTGGTACCTGTTACTTTTCACAGGGCTGGCCTGGATGCATGAACTCACATTCATTTATTATTACTGGATGAGGATTTTTAAAAATGCTTTTATAGATAATGCTGAGGCGGATTTTCATTCACAGGTAAAAATAACTATCCAGTGTAAAATGTCTCCAAATGGATATAAAGTGTTCTTAGATTTAAAAGCGGATGAATGGAGGATTCAGATTTGAAGGGTCAAGCGCCACCTGCAGGAATAAAACTCACATGTCAGTGGCTGACAACGTGCAATTTCGGTCTGTCGGTCTGTTACCCACACAAAACTTTCGTATGGATTTAGAAAACATGAAATATATCACATGAGTCATATGTGGAGTCAGTGAAGATGTTAAAGGCATCCATAGAAATTATCAGTTGTTTTTCATGGTGAGGAAAGCAGACAGGCATTTCAGATGGTAAGAATTGTAATTTTCTGAAAGGGAACATTTTTTCTGTAACATTAACCGTAATGCTTTTTCTGAATGTTTGATATGATGCAGTGTATAAATATTTAAGAGTATGCTTTGAATTAGGGATAACAGGATTATATAGTTCTACTATTAACCGTGATTAAAAATATCACGGTTAATTTAACCATAAGAATTTAGAATCCATGGTTAAAAACTGTGAAATGCTTTATTTACACATGGCAAAAATATTATATATAGTGTATAAATATATAATATAAAAGTTTTTCGTTAGACTAAAAAGGAAAAATCTTGTGCCTGTGTGGGTACTGGAGCTGTTGCTATGGTTACGTATGGTGGCTGCATAGTGCTTTAATGGCCAGGTGTCCCGAACTGAACATGAACTTTCAATTTATGTGAAACTGAAGCTTAAACACACAAATTCCAAAATATAACAGAGGAATTCGATCTACCAGATTCATATCCGTCAAACATAAATTCAACAATAAATGTCAATTTTAGTCATGATCGGACTTTAAATTGCCTGCTGTAAGCAATGTTCTCATTATTATGCACAGGTTTATTTGTAAGGTGTTGTGGACAGTATTTAGAGTCTGTTGCCGATTCTTTATGTTGGAGTGTCTGACAGAACAACGCATTGCTTTAATAAACTGATGCAGAAGAAAAAACGGTTTAATGCCATGAACTACATGTTGCGCACCTACAGTAATCTTACATTTACACACTTTTGAAGCACTCTGTTTACACTTAAGCACATCACTGAGCTCGGTATGCGCATAAACGGTGTTGTGCCCTAGATTGGAGCGTCTCTTATTACCTCTTTTGTGTGTGTGTGTGTGTGTGTGTGTGTAGGCCTATTTATCAGTTTTCTTGTTATAGGGTTTCTCTAAGCATCCACATATCCCCCAGAAATACGTTCACTTAGACGTTTAGACAGTTGTTATATAATATATATTTTTTTGCATCAGTGCTGTTGCATAATAACAAAATGTGCATATAATTGTAAAACCGGTTAACCATAATTTTTTTCTCAGACGGTAATTTAGCCGTCAAAAACTCACACTGCAGCATCCCTACATTGAATATACTTTTTTTTATTTATCTGTGCATTAATTTGAACTGTTATTACGCATTGTGTAATGTTTTGTAATGAAATATTACGACCCCCCCCCCAAAAAAGGTGGGGCATGTCACGACGGTTTTAAGGGTTTAAAAACATACCACAACAAAAATGAAAACTAAATCTTATTTAAGATTATTTTTATTTTATTTTAGTTTCAGAGCCTTGAATTTTTTGTTTAGTTTCAGTTTTTCCAATTATGTTATTTTGTATTTTTATTTGAGTTTACTAA
This sequence comes from Myxocyprinus asiaticus, assembly GCF_019703515.2. Classification (NCBI taxonomy): domain Eukaryota; kingdom Metazoa; phylum Chordata; class Actinopteri; order Cypriniformes; family Catostomidae; genus Myxocyprinus; species Myxocyprinus asiaticus. The sequence continues at coordinate 8,071,512 of NC_059381.1, forward strand.
AATTTTTTTTTTTTTTTTACAATTAGTTTTAGTTTACGATAATAAACTTGGTCTGGGGGAACCACGGAAATTTACGACAAAGTGTCGCTGCAATGGCGTGGAGAGTAAAGACCGGTGTGAATGTGTTTTTTTGAGTTAAATTCGCCTTTTGTCCCACTCTTCTGCTCATCTTTTTTCCCTGTCTTCACTCTTAATATTTCCTTTAATACTACTTACAATAATAAATAAAAATAAACATCAAAGTTGACTTCCTCACAGTGATTTGGTCACAGACATTTGTTTGGATGGGGAGTTTAGAGAAGGGTTTGGTCTGAGTAGGGAGCAGGGTCTGTTGGTCACACAAGTTCCCTTCTTGGTTTGGTGTGCAAAGAGCGGTCACTTTCTTAAACAGTTTGGCATTGGTTGTATCTAGATTGTATTACTCCTTTTGCGAAAGTGTCACGAGACTAAGGTTAGATTAAGGACCAAAACATACTCTATGCAAGTACGTGAACACAGATGCATCATGCGACACAAACCCGATTTCACACGTCGTTGCATTCTGAAATGTTTCAGACCGCAAAACATAACTTTACGCAACTACGTGTTGTATTCTCAACGTTGCCACAAGGGGCGCTATAGCGAGATTAGTGTGAACTGTCCACTTCTATGGGGAGTTTTCTCTTTCAATTCAACTACTGTCATGGCAGAGCAACAGTTTGAAGAGAATACTGTTTAGCAATAAGTTAAAGTCAATATATTTATAGCAACTTACCTGAATAATAACATATCCAGTTTAATGGCACAGACGTTTGAAGGTAACTCTATCGCTCCCTTGATTACTGAGATTTGTTCCCGCCATGGTAACACAAGAATGCACGTTAAGCATGTTCAACCGGACCTTGTGTTGGCAATGCGGTGGCCAAGCGCTCGCATCTGCATTCATGTACTTGCGTAGAGTATGTGTCGGCCTTAAGGGGTAGGATTATGTGTAGGGTTAGGGTCACATTTAGGTTTGGGGTAGGGTTGGTGTTGTTTTCTGTGGGACTCCCCCCAAAAAACCCACAATAAACACACTGCAGTGATGCCCCGATACTGTATGTATTTATTTATTCTCAGTGTGTTTATTGTGGTTTTTTTTTTTTTGTTTTTTTTTTGTTTTTTGGGTACACAAGGGTGCAAATAGCAACTTCAATATTTTAACAATGTACAATCTTTCATTTTATAGAAGATGTTTTTTTTTTTTTTTTTATACAATTTTAATGTTGTTTGTTCTTTTCCTTCAATTAAAACAGAAAACCTGCACCATTTGCCAAATGCTACTGCCAAACCAGTGCAGTTTTGCCTCCCATCAACGGATCCATCAGCACAAGTCTCCATATATCTGTCCTGAGTGTGGAGCCATCTGTCGATCTGTCCATTTTCAGTCCCATGTGACCAAGAACTGCCTGCACTACACACGCCGAGTTGGCTACCGGTTAGTACCCCGTTTCTCCCAATAACTGTCACGGCACAAAACAATCTCCATGTATCCTAAAAATGTCTCCATGCCTCCCAGAAATGGCTTTCCTTTCTATGTAATTAAAGGAAGTTTTATTTATTTATAGCTCATAATATATAATGACAACACTAGGTGAATTTTAAAGGGACAGTTCACCCAAAAATGATTTTATTGCACATCTTTCCATACTATAAAAGTGAATGGTAGAATGCCTCATTAGGGATAGTAAACGACAACAGAAATTTTCGTTTTTGGTTGAACTATCCCATTAACCTCACTCAAAGTTCTGCAAAACTAGGTAACAATCTTTGCAGGCCTCAAATTATTTTTTTCCCCTTATATCTAAGTTGCCTCAAAAGCTCCTATCTATGCATAAAAATGCATTGTACTACAAAGTGTCCTTAAGTGTTTAATTTGTTTTGAGTGGAACATGAAATGAGTGCTCGTCATGCTTTCACAATGGCAATCACAGAGCTATTCACTGTAATTATTCTGCCCTTCACCCATAATTGATGCCGCATTAAAGGTGACTGGCATCGATTATGGAAACAAAGAAAGGCGAATTGGTTATTTGCATGAGTAACACTCTTTTTCTTCCTTGGGCATAGCTGTGTACACTGTTGTGTCATCTTTGCTGATGTTGCCGCCCTCAAGTCACACATTCAAGGATCCCACTGTGAAATCTTCTACAAATGCCCCATCTGCCCTATGGCTTTCAAATCAGCCCCGGGTACACATTCCCATGCCTACACCCAGCACCCAGGAGTTAAAATTGGAGAGCCCAAGTGAGTCTTCTCTCTGTAAAACCATTTAATATTTAATATAAAATGGTGCTTGTTTGAAATTACAGTGGAGTCCAAAAGTCTGAGACCACTAATGAAAATGCTTTTTTATATATATACACTGGTGGCCAAAAGTTTGGAATAATGTACAGATTTTGCTGTTTCAGAAGGAAATTGGTACTTTAATTCACCAAAGTGGCATTCAACTGATCACAAAGTATAGTCAGGACATTACTGATGTAAAAAACAGCACCATCACTATTTGAAAAATGTCATTTTTGATAAAATCTAGACAGGCCCCATTTCCAGCAGCCATCACTCCAACACATTATCCTTGAATAATCATGCTAAATTGCTAATTTGTTACTAGAAAATCACTTGCCATTATATCAAATACAGTTGAAAGCTATTTGGTTTGTTAAATGAAGCTTAACATTGTCTTTGTGTTTGTTTCTGAGTTGCCACAGTATGTAATAGACTGACATGTCTTAAGGTCAATATTAGGTCAAAAATGGCAAAAAAAGAAACAGCTTTCTCTAGAAACTCATCAGTCAATAATTTTTTGAGGAATGAAGGCTAAGCAATGCTTGAAATTGCCAAAAAAAAAAAAAACTTAAGATTTCATACAAAGGTGTACACAACAGTCTTCAAACACAAAGGACAACTGACTCTAACAAGGACAGAAAGAGATGTGGAAGGCCAGATGTACAACTAAACAAGAGGATAAGTACATCAGAGTCTCTAGTTTGAGAAATAGACACCTCACATGTCCTCAGCTGACAGCTTCATTGAATTCTACCCACTCAACACCAGTTTCATGTACAACGGTAAAGAGAAGACTCAGGGGTGCAGGCCTTATGGGAAGAATTGCAAAGAAAAAGACACTTTTGAAACAGAAAATCAAAAAAGAAAAGGTTAGAGTGAGCAAACAAACACAGACATTGGGCAACAGATAATTGGAAAAGAGTGTTATGGATCTTAACCCCATTGAGCTTTTGTGGGATCAGCTAGACTGTAAGGTGCGTGAGAAGTGCCCGACAAGACAGCCACATCTATGGCAAGTGCTACAGGAAGCATGAGGTGAAATGTCACCTGAGTATCTGGACAAACTGACAGCTAGAATGCCAAAGATCTGCAAAGCTGTCATTGCTGCACGTGGAGGATTTTTTGATGAGAACTCTTTGAAGTAGTTTAAGAAGTTCTGAATTTTTTTTTCAAATTATAATAGTAATTTTTCATGTTATTAATGTCCTGACTATACATTGTGATCAGTTGAATGCCACATTGGTGAAAAAAAGCACCAATTTCTTTCCATAAGAGCAAAATCTGTACATTATTCAATATTTAGGCTACCAGTGTATATATAAAAATGTTGCAGTATTTTGTTTTGTAAAACACCTTATAATCCATGTTATTCCAGCATGGTGTGGGAATGTTACTGAATGCTGGCTTTGTTTACCATTCTTACAAAGGAGTTAAAATGGTCAATGTTTTCACGGTCCCAAATTTGCTTAAATTACATTAGTGAGCGAGAAATAGTGCTTAAATATTTCTTATTTATTACATTATTTCTTGTTTTTATTTCAATCATTAATTTTTGAGAAATATTTTTTCTTTGTTTTAAATTTTTCAAAATCCTAAAACTATGATTATTTCCAGGTTTAAATGTAATCCCAGATTTTCAAAGTGGATTTATGGACACCACTGTGTTGGAATAACATGATATTTTCTTTCTTAAGTTGCTATTGTTTATTCCTGTAATTTTTAAGTATGGAGTTTAGGAGTTTTAAGATTATTTGTTTTGCTGTACCTTATTTTTAGAAATCACACAGTTATAACAGAACATATTTATAATAGAAATAAAGAGAATTATAATATAGACATTATAATAAAAATTACTTGAAAATGTTTCATGCAAATGCTACTTTTGTTGACTGTAGACATTCTTTTGGGGCTGTATGCTTTCCTTTTTGGAGGCAAAATGCTTCCAAATCAATTTGTTACTGTGCTTACTTGGTCTTTACACTGCTACTGTTACAAAGCAGCTCACAATAATTGTTGTAGTTCAGTAGACAGTAACTCAATAGGTATGTCAGATTTGTTCATTTAGAACACATACACCACTGACCTTTTCAAGTGGAGAAAAAAATTATGCATGGTGACTTTAATTACTGCGTCCTTTCTATAAACCCAACCATCCTCCCATGAACCCTGTCATGTTCATCAACACTTGCTAATGGAAAGAGCAGATGGTTTGTTTGCACTTCCTGTGTTATCTGTAACCATGTTGGAAACATGATCAGCTGGCTCACTGACAACGTGAGCATTCAATGCAGAATAAGTAGGCATCCTTCTGTGTGGTAGTCTCAGTGGTCATAATTCCTTCAACACAAAAATATCTGCAACATTTATGTTAGAGAGAGAGAGAAGGTGCCCTGAGCTATGGTATTGGTATGGTATGGTACCTTTAGTCTAACCTAAACTATTGAACTTTGTAATGGGAATTAAAACTTATACCAACAAGAAACAAAGCACGTTAGAAAGGACACACTTCATTGAAAATGTTTTTCTTGTTATTTTGCAGGATGATCTACAAGTGTTCCATGTGTGACACCGTTTTTACCCAGCAGACGTTGCTATACACGCACTTCGACCAGCACATATCTAGTCAGAAAGTGTCTGTCTTCAAGTGTCCTGACTGTGCCATGCACTATGCCCAAAAGCAGTTCATGTTGGATCATATTAAAGTAAGAGAATTAAATCAGGCTTAAAGGGATACTTCTATATAAAATCTCAAAAAGAATCCATTTGCATTGTCACAAACTCATATACCTTGAATGAAATGTTTGCATTTTCATTCAGTGGTGTTTTCTAAAACAGTTGGTATAAGAAAATTCTCTTTTATTCTCTCAAGTCCATGCATGGCACCTTAAAGACCATCGAGGGTCCTCCTAACCTGGGCATCAATCTCCCGCTCAGCTCCAAACCTACTAATTCAATGAGCCCCAGCCCCAACAACAAGGAAGGTGGCTCTGTCAACAGCCTGGAGAAGGGAGAGAAGAAGCCATCACCCCCGACAAAGAAGAACACCAATGGGACAGACATTCCCAAAAAAATCCAATCTTCCACTTCCTGTCCTGGCTGGACCTGCAGGGAGTGTGACCGGCTGTTTACACAGAGAGAAGTCTTCATCTCGCACATGAAGAGAGAGCATGGGAAGGTGGGGTAAAACTATAGTAAAGCTCAACTACTGAGGCTTAGGCCACTTACACACTAATTAGTTTTGTCTGAAAATGCATTGATTTTGCTACGTTTACACCTTACCAAAATCCACACTGGAACTGTTTTCCTCCTCTGAGAGCAGAGACTTTCGAAAACGCTTCCCATAACAGTATACTTTGGAAAATTATGATGTTGGTAAACTGAAAACCGAGCTTTCAAATGAAAATAGATTAGTTTGTAGAATGAGCAGCCATAGTGTACACTTCTAGTGTGAACACCTCTACTTAGCATGCATGGAAGGAAATATTCAGATACTCGCAAATGGATTTTCTGACTAAAATGGCCATTTTTCTTTCTCTGTCTCACTCCAACACCAGCAACTGAAAAAGCACCCTTGTCGACAGTGTGATAAGTCCTTTAGTTCCTCACACAGTTTATGCAGACACAACAGAATCAAACACAAGGGCCTGAGGAAGGTCTACTCATGCCAGTGAGTATCGTGTGTTTCTTGATCCTTCAGAATTCCTTTAGTTGCATCTGTGCTTGTGAATTCAATTCCAGATTACTTACTCTGGATTTTTAAATGTAATTCTTAAAAACCACTTTACCAGCTCCACTAAAACAAATCCTCCTGATTGTCTGCAATACTTACGAGAGTCAAACAGATCTGATGACTCTGTTTCCCCAGACACTGTCCAGAACCCAGTCGCACTTTCGCCAGAAGATTGCTGCTTGAGAAACACATTCAGCTGATGCACGGCATCAAAGACACAAAGACCAAGATTCCAGCAGATTCCAGCAACATGGAGGTCACTGCGGGCAAAGAGCAGGTAAGTAAACCAGACAAATAGTGTATTTAGTAGGCTATCTGTTTTCGAGATAGACCGATATATCGTTTTACAGATTAATCGGTTCCAATAGTTGCTTTTTGGAACTATCGGTTACACAAATCTATGCCGATAATTGCCAGCGTTTTTTAAAATTATTTTTTATTCCAGCGTGTTCCTCTGTGGCCAGCGCTGGAGGTATTGTTCTACAGTTAGAACAATTTGGTTTTACAGTATAACAGTGACCTCTAGTCACTGACTGACAATATTCATCCATCTTTTTATCCTCACTTCAATGTAAATTTCTGTTATTTTGATTAGATAAATCAAGTGTTCTAAATTGAAGCTAGGGCATAAAAAGAAGTATGCGACTATGGAAACGTACATCGTTAGCACATACATTGTGTCTCCTACTTCATATCTTGTGAATAATAATAATAAACCTCATCTGGTGAGATATGTATATATATAATCCTTAATGTGGTGAATATATAGGCTATATAAGGCTTCATTTGGTAAATACTTTGCATTTTAATGGAGCCAAGTCTCCATTATTTCAAAATAAGAGTCCCAAAATAAGTAAGTGTATTTTGGGCTTGTTCTTAGTCTCGCCTTATGCTCCTAATCTTCATTTTTTGAAGATTGAATAATGGTTACACAATAAATAACTGCATCTGGGACTTAATTTGTTTACTATTGAAGTCTCTATGTCTGTGCCCATCAAAGGAAAGGCTAAGCAAGTTTTTTAACATTTAATAAATCGTATCACTATCAAAAACTATCAGCCAATTAATCAGTTATCAGCATTTTCCACCACCTTAAGGGGCAGTCACACTACACATCATGATTCAGTCACTCCCATTCAAATGCATCCGAACGTGGGAGACCAGAAATGCAAGCTCATGCGAAGAAATTTTGTATGACGCTACCCATGCGTATCAAAGTTCAAGTTTGGTGAACTGCGAATCTGGATGACGAAAGGGCGCAGGACAAATAGAAGATCGAAACGTCACACACTGACCTTTTGGCTCAGTTCAAAGGATATATACAGTTGAAGTCAGAAGTTTACATACACCAAATACATTTAAACTCAGTTTTTCCACAATTCCTGACATTTAATCGTAGAAAACATTCCCTGTCTTAGGTCAGTAAGGATCGCTACTTTTAGGGCTGCCCCCGACCAAAGATTTTCCTAGTCGACTAGTAAGCATTAGTTTAAGCCATTATTTGACTAGTTGTCACATGTTTATGATATTAATTTAATTACATATATATATATATATATATTTTGGGGGGCATTAGAAAATGGTTTGAGTTCCAGGGCTGAGAAAGAATGTTATAAGTAACATTGCTAACACTGTTCTACATTACAGAGAAATACTAAACCGTAATAATGAGCCTTTAAAATATAAATTTTACAAGCGCACGCACAAAGCGAGCCGCAGCGCAAAAACGCTATGCCTAATGACGCTGAATGTGTCGGAAAAACCAGCAAGGAGACTGTCTGAACATTTTGTTAGTTTATATGAATGCTGCAAATGACCTCAGACATCTCAGCTCAGGAGGTGCTTTGAGTTCAGTTCACTTTATTTCCACAGAGCAGTTTATTGTGACCACAATCCTGCAGCCTATACATCTGTGATTAAAACATAAAATATACAAAAACACGTTCACCTCGAACCATGATTTATATTTCAGTGATTATTATCATCGTTATAATTATTATTTTTACATTTATAATCGTTTTTATGTCTTCATTTATGTAAGTAATATTCCGCCTGCAAGTTTAGATGGATACTTGCCTGACGGTAAATGGAAAGGTGGTTACTTATATGTATATATTATTTGTTCAATCACTTTATTATTTTAATTGCTTTTTTGTTTCGTTAGGAGTGCAATTTGAATTTAGAAATGTATTTGATTTAAGTTTTTCATTTTTTACATAAATGAATTTGATTTTCAAATCAAAATCACTAAATCAAGAATATTCACGATCCCTCAGCCCGGGTGTTGCCATTGTAATTGGATATTGAGATATACCTATATCTATCTATCTATCTATCTATCTATATATATATATATATATATATATATATAGATACTGTAATTATACAGTTGTGCTCAAAAGTTTGCATACCCTGGCAGAAATTGTGAAATTTTGGCATTGATTTTGAAAATATGACTGATCATGCAAAAAAAGTGATCATATGAAGCCATTTATTATCACATAGTTGTTTGGCTCCTTTTTAAATCATAATGATAACAGAAAACACCCAAATGGCCCTGATCAGTAGTTTACATACCCTTGAATGTTTGGTCTTGTTACAGACACACAAGGTGACACACACAGGTTTAAATGGCAATTAAAGGTTAATTTCCCACACCTGTGGTGTTTTAAATTGCAATTAGTGTCTGTGTATAAATAGTTAATGAGTTTGTTAGCTCTCACGTGGATGCATTGAGCAGGCTAGATACTGAGCCATGGGGAGCAGAAAAGAACTGTCAAAAGACCTGCGTAACAAGGTAATGGAAATTTATAAAGATGGAAAAGGATATAAAAAGATATCCAAAGCCTTGAAAATGCCAGTCAGTACTGTTCAATCACTTATTAAAAAGTGGAAAATTAGGGGATCTCTTGACACCAAGCCAAGGTCAGGTAAACCAAGAAAGATTTCAGCCACAACTGCCAGAAGAATTGTTCGGGATACAAAGAAAAACCCACAGGTAACCTCAGGAGAAATACAGGCTGCTCTGGAAAAAGACGGTGTGGTTGTTTCAAGGAGCACAATACGACGATACTTGAACAAAAATGAGCTGCATGGTCGAGTTGCCAGAAAGAAGCCTTTACTGCGCCAATGCCACAAAAAAGCCCGGTTACAATATGCCCGACAACACCTTGACACGCCTCACAGCTTCTGGCACACTGTAATCTGGAGTGACGAGACCAAAATAGAGCTTTATGGTCACAACCATAAGCGCTATGTTTGGAGAGGGGTCTACAAGGCCTATAGTGAAAAGAATACCATCCCCACTGTGAAGCATGGTGGTGGCTCACTGATGTTTTGGGGGTGTGTGAGCTCCAAAGGCATGGGTAATCTTGTGAAAATTGATGGCAAGATGAATGCAGCATGTTATCAGAAAATACTGGCAGACAATTTGCATTCTTCTGCACGAAAGCTGCGCATGGGACGCTCTTGGACTTTCCAGCACGACAATGACCCTAAGCACAAGGCCAAGTTGACCCTCCAGTGGTTACAGCAGAAAAAGGTGAAGGTTCTGGAGTGGCCATCACAGTCTCCTGACCTTAATATCATCAAGCCTCTCTGGGGAGATCTCAAACGTGCGGTTCATGCAAGATGACAAAAGACTTTGCATGACCTGGAGGCATTTTGCCAAGACAAATGGGCAGCTATACCACCTGCAAGAATTTGGGGCCTCATAGACAACTATTACAAAAGACTACACACTGTCATTGATGCTAAAGGGGGCAATATACAGTATTAAGAACTAAGGGTATGCAGACTTTTGAACGGGTCATTTTATTTCTTTCTTTGTTGCCATGTTTTGTTTTATGATTGTGCCATTCTGTTATAACCTACAGTTGAATATGAATCCCATAAGAAATAAAAGAAATGTGTTTTGCCTGCTCACTCATATTTTCTTTAAAAATGGTACATATATTACCAATTCTCCAAGGGTATGCAAACTTTTGAGTACAACTGTATATAGTGAAGGAGGGAACAAAACAAATTTATTCCCAGACAACGAAATACCCGACCGGCAGAGAATGCACAGATGTAGGTCAGTTTTCAAAGAGATGTTGCCCTTCACAACTGTTGTAAAGCCATCTTTCAAAAAGTTGAACAACACACGTTTTAAATGCACTTAATTGTTTTCCAGTTCATTTGAATTTTTAGTTAAAATAAATACAAATTGCTTTATTGTGTAGGCTTAACCCTAACCCTGCTTAACAAAAATTACCCATAGTACCACCTAGCATCCAACCAGCGGTAATACTGGTGTTCGTCGGTTTTCTTGTGGAGTTTTTTTTTTCTGCAACCAACTGACCAATCAAAACTTGGTTGACCAAGACTCTTCTCATGGACCAATGTTTGGTCGACTATTAGGGGTCAGCCCTAACTACTTTATTTTAAGAATGTGTAATGTCAGAATAATAGTAGAGATAATTATTTAGTTCAGCTTTTGTTTCTTTCATCACATTCCCAGTGGGTCAGAAGTTTACATACACTTTTTTAGTATTTGAAAGCATTGCCTTTAAATTGTTTAACTTGGGTCAAATATTTTGGGTTGCCTTCCACAAACTTCTCACAATAAGTTGCTGGAATTTTGGCCCATTCCTCCAGACAGAACTGGTGTAACTGAGTCAGGTTTGTAGGCCTCCTTGCTCGCACACGCTTTTTCAGTTCTGCCCACAAATCGGATTGAGGTCAGGGCTTTGTGATGGCCACTCCATTACCTTGAATTTGTTGTCCTTAAGCCACAACTTTGGAGGTATGCTTGGGGTTATTGTCCATTTGGAAGACCCATATGCGACTGAGCTTTAACTTCCTGGCTGATGTCTTGAGATGTTGCTTCAATATATCCACATAATTTTCCTTCCTCATGATGCCATCTATTTTGTGAAGTGCAGTAGTCCCTCCTGCAGCAAAGCACGGCCATAACATGATGCTGCCACCCCCATGCTTCACAGTTGGGATGGTGTTCTTCAGCTTGCAAGCCTCACCCTTTTTCTTCCAAACATAACGATGGTCATTTATGGCCAAACGAAAAATTGTTTCCCTATGTGCACTTGCAAACTGTAGTCTGGCTTTTTTATGGCGGTTTTGGAGCATTGGCTTCTTCCTTGCTGAGTAGCCTTTCAGGTTGTGACGATATAGGACTCGTTTTACTGTGGATATAGATACTTGTCTACCTGTTTCCTCTAGCATCTTCATAAGGTCCTTTGCTGTTGTTCTGTGATTGATTTGCACTTTTTACACCAAACTACGTTTATCTCTAGGAGACAGAATGCATCTCCTTCCTAAGCGGTATGATGCCCGCGTGGTCCCATGGTGTTTATACTTGCATATTATTGTTTGTACACATGAACGTGGTACCTTCAGGCATTTGGAAATTGCTCCTAAGGATGAACCAGACTTGTGGAAGTCCACAATTTTTTTCTGAAGTCTTGGCTGATTTCTTTTGATTTTCACATGATGTCAAGCAAAGAAGCACTGAGTTTGAAGGTAGGCCTTAAAATACGTCCACAGGTACACCTCCAATTCAGTACACCTAATATCAGAAGCTAATTGGCTGATTGTCTAAAGGCTTGAAATCATTTTCTGGAATTTTTCAAGCTGCTTAAAGGCACAGTTAACTTAGTGTATATAAATTTCTGACCAACTGGAATTGTGATATAGTCAATTAAAAGTGAAACAATCTGTCTGTAAACAATTGTTGGAAAAATGACTCATGTCATGCACAAAGTAGATGTCCTAAACAACTTGCCTAAACTATAGCTTGCTAATATTAAATGTGGAGTGGTTAAAACATTTTTTTTTAATGACTTAAACCTAAGTGTATGTAAACTAAACTGTATTTCAAAGCTGTGTGTTTTTATTGTTGCAGGAAAGTGAGTAGATGGTATTTTATAACATTTTGAATAAGATATAATTTTTTTATTTGGAAAATTTTTATTTAATAATACCAGAAGCCCTCCCGTGTGACATCATAACCTGGTCCATTGTGTTGTCTGAAAAAATGTAGCATTTTCAAAGCCTAGTGTGTCCGCCCCTTTAGTTATCGTGATCGGCAAAATCCACTATTGGTCAACTTCTAATCAGTATTGTTCAATACTGTTGCAAGGGCCATAGATGGATGATTTCCAGCAACAACAAAGGTTGTTGATCCAAGAACATGGCCTACTTAAAACCCTAATTGAATAATGTTATGCGAACTTGTGAAGGTGGTCTTATTTCATGAGAATTACCGTGTCTGAGGTTTTCAGTAAATCCTGTTTAGTGTTAATATATAGTGATTAAAGTATATGTATATAAATGCTGTTGATTTAAACCATGATGTGATCTTGCTTTTTAATGTAGATCATTATAGAACATTAAGAGTGTTTGTTACAGGGTCAGAAATTAAGATGGCAAATATTGCTCCTTAATTGTAAAATTAATTTCTGACACTGATTTGTTAGTAAGTGGAGTTCCTGTAGCTCAAGTGGTTGAGCATGTTGCTAGAAACAGCAATGGCATGGGTTTGATTCCCAGGAAACGCATGTACTGATAAAATATATACTTTGAAGGCACTGTAACTTGCTTTAGATAGTGTCTGCAAAATGGTTAAATGTAGTATGCTAGATAATTTTCCATAAATATTATAGGTTAAGAGATGTTTTGAAGAAGCATTGTGTTTCTCTCTCAGGTACCCAGTCCTAAACGCAAGCTCCACTCTGACGATGAGGATGCTGTGGGAGAAGATGAAGTGAAGGAGGACGGAAAGGGTGAATCTCCCGTTCAGCAGCCCAAGAGCTCTTCTTCACAGCCTCTAAAAAAGCTCAAGATTAATGTTTTCAAGACACACAAATGCGCAATGTGCAGCTTTACCACCGAGGACATTGTGCGATTTCATGAACACATTCCACAGCACAAGACTGACGTCTCGTCTTACCAATGCCGTGAGTGTGGCCTGTGCTACACCTCGCATCACTCTCTCGCCCGACACCTGTTCATTGTTCACAAGTTGAAGGAGCCGCAAGGACTCGGGCGTCACAATGGGCAGCAAGAGAACACTCCAAACCCTGAGGCTAACGACAGTATCCCGGATACACAATGTAAAGTATGTTCTAAAACTTTTGAAACGGAGGGAGCCTTAAACACACACATGCGGACACACGGAATGGCCTTCATCAAGTCCAAACGACTGAACACAGCTGAGAAGTGAGAGAGAGGTAGTGCCCCCTTGTGGATGCATTGCAAAAATATTTTCTTTTCATTTTTTATCTGTATTTTGTCTTGTTTTCCAGTAAAAACATGTAAACATTATCAATGGTATAATAAGACTTGTTTTCAGAAATATATTTTGAATTAAGTTCATTTTTCATACCCCATTTGCAAATTGTTTAAACCTCACTGTATTCACCTTATGCGGCAGAGAATCTAGCGTGCAGCCATCTTAAGAATTTTGTCTTTGATCTTCCGGTCTAGCGTATTCTGTATAGATTTCTGTGGTGTTGATGTCAATGTGTAATTACCTATCGAAGTGGATTTACAGGTTATAGAGTTGTCAAAAGCCATCATGAGTATTTTAAAGTGTTCAGGGGAAGTCATAACAACTGGAAGCAGAGCGGGAGATTTTAAAACAAGAGTAGACCTATTTCATTCATAAATAAAGATCCTACCTTCACTCTGTGGACGTACTGATGCGCCTCTGTGCTCACGAAACTCCAAGAGACAACATTAGTCTTTAAAAATATCTCTGTACGACACCTCTGACCATCTTCTCATGTCATTCACTCATCGCGTTATAGTTAAGGGTAGGGTTGCACCAGCTGTGCTTAAGTTCTCACGTAAGTTAGGACGTAAAGATCACACTAAGGGCTTAGTAACTACTAGTTAGTTTGTAACTAAGTCAGTGCTTAATTTGGTTTCACCACCTGTTCTTAAGGCAAGACTTAATTAGTTGGTCGTAAGCTCTCCGTAAAGTCATGTGTAGTCGCATAATATGACGTTTACATGTATTGATCCAATAAGCAGCCTTCAAATTTGTACACAGAAGTATTAAAAAGCCATGCATTTCAGTTTTATCTCATTACGGTTGATGTTCAAACCTTGTAACCCGTAACCGTCAGCTGTAATAAATTAAATCCCCATTAAAATACAATACATAATAAAAGTAGCTACATTGATAAATAGTATATTTGCCCTGTGTAAATGACAATAAATAGTAACTGTATCTAAAATAAATATGGGGTTATAAATAAATACTAATACAACAGGCTGGAAAAATAGACATTTATTCATTTGAATATCTTATATATTTCGTTTATGTTGAAACTTGACACGCATTCTGAATAGGGCACCATTAGATCGGTTTCATGCTGAAGAGCTGTCTAAAAGTACGTTTTTTTTCTCTCTTGTAAATTTAAACGAGTGTAAATGCCAACATCATCATATATGTCGAAAGGATTGAAGACTATCACGCAAAACATGAGCTCATTGTCATTAAATGAGTCTGCTTCTTTATTCCATCCGTTACTCCTGGTCGGAGGCTTCCATAAATATTTAGTTTATACTTAGGGTTACATCCTACCTAAATTTAATGGTGCAACGCTCAAATATTTAGGAGTGCGTAAATTGTGACTTAGTGCCCATTTACGCCACAACTAGGCTAAGTTGTAACGTACGTATAGCTGGTGCAACCGGCCCCAGATCAGCAGATTTTTTGAGTGTTAAACCCGAAAGGGGAAGGTGTGCAACTGTATACACACACACACACACACACACACATACACACACATACAGTACTGTGCAAAAATCTTAGGCACATAAGATGTTTCACAAAAGCATTTGTCTTAAGATGGTTATATCTTCAGCTTAAGAGTGTCAGTAGGAAATATAAATGTTAGACTCCAAAACATTACATTTGCAAATATAAAAGATTAGAATAGAAGAACAGGGAGCCCTGCAACAGATGTCATGCCCCCCCCCCCCCCAACACTGAACATTGTGTCTGTCTGAGAATACATATAGAGACAGAAGCATTTGAGACAGCCTAAATAGATAGAAGAACTGTGGCGAATTCTCCAAGAAGTTTGGAACATCCTATCTGCCAACAACCAAGAAAAAACTGTGTCCAGGTGCACCTAGAAGAATTGGTGTGTGTACATTTAATTTTATATTGCGTTTACAACTATTGTAATCACATTTAAGCCTCTTAAAAATGTGGGATAACAAATTAATTTTAAAAAGTAAATGTAATTTCGTTTATGTAATGAACTTGCATGTAAAATAATACGAACTGTCCTATTTGAAATTTCATGTCAACTAGACATAAAAATTAAGCAGAATTACATGAATAACAATGAAACACTTGTATCATGAAAAAGTTCAGTGTGTCATAGCTGTCTGAATGTGATCTGCCAGGTTCAATTTACCTCTGTGGTTGTCGGACAAAAAAAACGAACATTAGAGTGACAGAAAAAACACCTCACTAGCATTTTCACGTTGTAAAGGGGGGATGTAGACTCACACCATCAACTGTTGTTGAAATATACTTTCTGTGCTCTCAGACGTAATCCATTTTGATCGACTCTTCTCAGTAGCTTCAATGCAAACAGGAAGTTAGTTGACAAAATTCGGGAGAGAGGGGCGCTGAAAAGTGGTGGGGCTGAATAAGGTGAATGTTGTTAGAATTATGCTTAAAACAAGAAAAGAACAGTTTGCCAATGGGGTAAGAAATATGAACTTAATTCAAGATATATTCTTTGAAAATAAACTCGGAATTAAGTTTGTCTTGTTTAAAGAATGTTTAGATATTTTTACTCGGGGAAAAAAAGACAAAACACTTCAAAAAATTATTTATTTTTGTAGTGTAAAGTTTTTTGTTATGTTTGTACGTTTTAATAGAGACTGTACAGAAGCGTTTCATGTCATATCTTCACTCTGGACTCTTTGTATGCTCATCTGTTGTTCATACATTTACATATATACAAATATACATACATACATACATACATACATACATACATATATATATATATATATATATATGTATATATGACGTGTAAATCTATACGCACAAAATGTGTGTTTAAAGATATGTAATATATTAAACTCTGATTTATGTGTATTTAAAATATGTATGAGAACATTTTGTATTCTTTATGATAGATGTTTGTATGGGTGTTGTATAGATCTTTTTTATAGATTGTTTTTATTTCTATTTTAGACTCGTGGGAGCAGATACTGTCTCAATCGTAGGATATACATTGAGTACTTAGTTTATTTGCGGTGTCCCATTTCTCAAACTGCTGCTAAAAGTGCACAGAATGTCACAGATTACATGTTCTATCGGTGAAACCGGTTTAACTTTAAGGACAATCAGTCCAAAATGTACAAGATAACCGAATATAGAGTCTCTAAATGCAGTTGAAAATTCAATTAGACTGGGGAATTCGTCTGTGAGCGAACGCTTTTACTTGATTTGAATTTCTGTTCTGTGAATTTGTCGTCCATTTAAAATAATATAACCCAACACTACATAAGAACAAGACACAAAACAATAGCTCTCTGAATGTATATATCTCAGCCATTGCCAAAAGGTTGTGTTGAATCAAGGTGCACTTTTAAACTTGAGGGTGTCTTAAAGGTATAGTTCACTTAATGTTTCTGTCACCATTACCTCATGTTGTTCCAAACCCATTTGACTTTCTTTCTTCCATGAAACACAAAAGGATTAGGCAAAATGACACCCTCAGTCACCATTTACTTTCATTGTATGGAAAAATAATGCATTGAAAGTGAATGGTGACTGAGACTAAACGTCTACCTAACATCTCCTTTTGTGTTCCACGGAAGAAACAAAGTCATACAGGTTTGGAACAACATGAAAATTAGTTTAAGTGACTATCCCTTTAATACCAGTTTTTTGGTATCCTCACTCCATTTATTCTCAGGCAGCTTGTTCTAAATCATAACTTTTAGTTGAGTTATGTTTGATGGTGTTTTTGTCTTTCATTACACTACAGTATGCAAACTTTGGCCTTTAATCTAAAACCTTATTTTTATTATTATTTTTTTTTTTATTATTATTTTTTTTATAAAAAACAAAAAACAAAAAAAGAAAGAAACATTTTTAAAGAAGGATATTTATAATTAATGTGATACAAATTTACAACAATATCAATGAAATGAATCCTGAATATGTTCTTCCCCTTTAATTTAGCTTTTATGGAGCTTTTTATTTAAACCAAAGTTCCTCCACTGTATGTTTGCCCCTAAGTAGCACACCCCACTCTTAATTGCGTCTTTCCTTGTGCTTATATCCTAAAGTGTGGTCAAGTGCCTCTGGCGCTCAAAAGCCAAATGTGGATTAGCCATTTTTGTGTTGGCCAATAACGTCACGGAACATCCTCAAAAGTGTGGTGTTCCACTGAGTCGTCAAAGGAATATTTCACCCAAAAAAAATTAATTCTGCAATGATTTTAATTTAAATGTTTAGGGTGAACTATGCCTTTAAATCACTTGAAGCTCTAATAAAAGAAACATACAAATCCTGCCTTATAAATGAATGTTTTGGTGAAACAAGGTGTTCTTTTGTTTATTTTATCCAGTGTTCCACTTAAAGGTATAGTTCACCTATAAATGAAAGTTTTGTCATCATTTACTCAGCCTCATATTGTTCCAAACTGTTATGAGTTTCTTCTGTGGAACAAATAAAAGAGATATTTTGTGTACAATGGAAAAGAGCAGAGTTATCCTTTTGTTTTCCACCAAAGGATGAAAGTCATAAGGTCTGGAATGACATAACGGTGAGTAAATGATTACAAAACTTTAATTTTTGGGGTAAACTATCCCTTTAAGTCAGCTGTTTGCTGTAGCATTTTGATTCAGCTTTTTTCATTTTAAAGAGGAGAGCTCAACAACAGTTGTGAAAGTACTTTGGTTCTGTTGTTCAATGTTTGTGATGTTTTCATTTGTCCTGGATTTCATCTGAGAATGCTATTATTTTGTTTTCTTTTTGGGATACATGAGTACTGTTGAGGACGCATATGTGCATGAGAGATGCCATTCACGGTGGTTGTTCTGTTTTATAGAATGTCTTGCTGCTGTTCGGTCGACTTGTTCTATGTTTGTGCAGAAAAAGTTATAATTAATAAATGATACATAAACAAAAATATTTACTATGTCTAAAGGGGATAGACTTTATCTTGTACTTATTGTTCTTGGTTTGCTTTTAATTTGCTTAAAGGAATATTAAAGGCAGAAATGTGAAACTTATAATTTTATAAAAGCACTTACATTAATTCTTATGTTAAAACTCATGTATTATTTGAGCTGTAAATTTGTTTAAAATCGACATTTTTTACAGTCGTTTAGGGTTTGTTGACATTTAATCATCATGAAAATGAAGTTGCAAAATTGGCTATAACTTTACACAGAAAGGTTTAGTAAGCGATTTTATCACACTAAAATCATGTTAACACACATATTGTGTGTTAAAACAAGCAAGTACAACCAACCCAATATTTATACAATGATCAATGGAAACATGTACACCGGTGGCCAAAAGTTTGGAATAATGTACAGATTTTGCTGTTTCGGAAGGAAATTGGTACTTTAATTCACCAAAGTGGCATTCAACTGATCACAAAGTATAGTCAGGACATTACTGATGTAAAAAAACAGCACCATCACTATTTGAAAAAAGTCATTTTTGATCAAATCTAGACAGGCCCCATTTCCAGCAGCCATCACTCCAACACCTTATCCTTGAGTAATCATGCTAAATTGCTAATTTGTTACTAGAAAATCACTTGCCATTATATCAAACACAGCTGAAAGATATTTGGTTTATTAAATGAAGCTTAACATTGTCTTTGTGTTTGTTTTTGTGTTGCCACAGTATGCAATAGACTGGCATGTCTTAAGGTCAATATTTGGTCAAAAATTGCAAAAAAAACAAAAAAACAAACAGCTTTCTCTAGAAACTCATCAGTCAATCATTGTTTTGAGGAATGAAGGCTATATAATGCTTGAAACTGCCAAAAAAATGAAGATTTCATACAAAGGTGTACACTACAGTCTTCAAAGACAAAGGACAACTGGCTCTAACAAGGACAGAAAGAGATGTGGAAGGCCAGATGTACAACTAAACAAGAGGATAAGTACATCAGAGTCTCTAGTTTGAGAAATAGACACCTCACATGTCCTCAGCTGACAGCTTCATTGAATTCTACCCACTCAACACCAGTTTCATGTACAACAGTAAAGAGAAGACTCAGGGGTGCAGGCCTTATGTGAAGAATTGCAAAGAAAAATCCACTTTTGAAACAGAAAAACAAAAAGAAAAGGTTAGAGTGGGCAAAGAAACACAGACATTGGACAGCAGATAATTGGAAAAGAGTGTTATGGATCTTAACCCCATTGAGCTTTTGTGGGATCAGCTAGACTGTAAGGTGCATTAGAAGTGCTGACAAGACAGCCACATCTATGGCAAGTGCTACAGGAAGTGTGGAGTGAAATGTCACCAGAGTATCTGGACAAACTGACAGCTAGAATGCCAAGAATCTGCAAATGCAAAGCTGTCATTGCTGCACGTGGAGGATTTTTTGATGAGAACTCTTTGAAGTAGTTTAAGAAGTTCTGAATTTTTTTTTTCAAATTGTAATAGTAATTTTTCATGTTATTAATGTCCTGACTATACATTGTGATCAGCTGAATGCCACTTTGGTGAATAAAAGTACCAATTTCTTTCCATAAGAGCAAAATCTGTACTTTATTCCAAACATTTGGCTGCCAGTGTATACTTTTATTCACCAAAGTGGCATTCAACTGATCACAATGTGTCAGTTATATACAATATAGTCAGCATATTAATAATGTGAAAAATTATTATTACAATTTGAAAAAATTGTGACATGTGTTATTTAATGGAGACGTATGCGGCATCGTTCTCGAGCGTGCCTCGGCCACTCTCCCCTCACAGACGCGCGCTGCTCTCCTTTGTCGCCCTTCACGGGACCACGCCCGCTCTTAGTTCCGTCCGTAAATCTCATTTTGAAACTTTTCTGAGCAGCTTTTGAACAACACCTCGTGTCTGATCTCTCCTCAGGACGGCCACTGACAATCACATGAGCAACTGAAAGCTCGTGCTCGTGTCTTGATTGAAACGCGCACAAAGCAATGTACGGCTGTCACGAAAACTGGAAAATGCTCCCTTTGAAAGTTCAATTAATTCAAAAACTCTGTTGGTTAAGCCATTAACTGATTATGCAGCAAGTCAGCTGCCTACATGTTTGGATGCAGCCTTTGCATGGCCACTACTGAAATAAAATGCTGTCATTGCGGTGAAACTTAACCGTTATTTTCTATTTGATAAATAGTGCAATTTTAATGGTATCATTGTTTAGTTAGGGACTAGGCATGCAGAGAACATTTAAGATGAAGTCATCAGTCGATATTGCTTTTCTCTTTTCCTTACTTATACAGTATATGAGGCCTTGAGGACACTGAATGTAGTCATATGATGCTACTTTAATGCTGTAATATTTGGATTGTTTTATTGTCTCATGGGAAATCTGGAAATATTTTTAGTTTAGTTTTTCAGGCCTGGAAAAGTAATGCAAATTAATATAATCTAAAATAAATAAATAAAAAACACTGAACTTTTATAATTAAATATTGAATACTTTTGTAGTTTTGATTGGCTCTAAAATATTTTATTGGCACATTGCACGCACAGAAGCCTTCATATACATGTATTTAATGTATTTTCTTTCAAGCTGCTTTTGGTTCAATAGCCTAAACTATCTTTAGTATTTTGTCTTTCTTTTTCTTGCCTAAGGCCAAAGACTATTTAGCAGAGACACGCCACTTATATTAAAATGAATGGGAGAAATTGGAATGTCAACGGATGTAGAACGGATGTCCCGCCTTACAGGTAAAAGAGCCAATCACCTTTTAGAGACTGTCATCGCCTGTCAATCAACTCGAGAGCGAGCATGCGCGTTAGCTATATAAGTCGGGGAAATTTCGTTTTTTTAGTCATCTGAGGTAAAGAAGCACAATTTATGATACCAGTGTTGTTAGATTTTACTGCTGATTTAAAATATGTTTTTGATCGTAATCTTGACCAACCGTTTTAAAGATTTCGGTCTTTTCCCATTCAAGTAGATAGAAGCTGCACTTGTTTGCCGCTTGTTTAAATAGAAAAATAGCTGCCAGGGAGCCTTCCAAAGATGGCTCTGAGTGGACTGACTTGCTAAAAAGACCATGCTAAGACAAATTAGGGGGTGTTTAAAATAATTCTATAAATGCGTAAAAAAAATAAAAAAATGCAGAATCGATTTGTTAATTGAATCGAATTTCATTGTGAATCGAATTTAATCATTCTAAATTTGCAAAAAATCTTTTGAATCAAATTGAAAACATATGAATCATGAACTGAATCTATTTACTTTCAACCCAAAGATTCACACAGCCAATTTTAACGTTTATGGATTGGCCACCATTCACTTCCATTGTAAGTGCCTCACTGTAACTCAGATTTTATATTTTTTTAAAGAAAAGGAGGGACGAGTTGAAATAAATTTTTGTGCTAATCAACATTATGCCACAAATGCTGTTGATTGAGCTTAACTTGCTTTGAACCCGGACAGTTCCTTTAAAAGCAATTCTCAGCTGGCCACTGATCTTGGTTACCATGGATACAAGGGAATTAAGAGTCAAGATTCTCAGAAAAAGGCTTCAGTGTGAAATGTAGCCGTGTGATTGGTGCTTTCCTGGTGACAGAGGTGACACTGACGTGTAACTGGTGGGTGTAATTCTCCAGTAGAGAATGGATGAGGGTAGAGAAACCTTTTTATTTTTATAATTTATTCTCTCTTTTCCTGTAAAAAGAACCATGTTGTGTTATAGAAGAATGTAATCTATTACTGCTGCATCCATATTTAGATTATATTTTCCATGTAAAGCACACCAATGAACTCTTTCCAGGCACTTGATGGAAGCGGTGTGATACATTTTTTACCGCTATGAAAATGTTTTTTTTCTTCTGTTTAACCAGAATTATGTCTCACTGGGAGTGTTAATGCCTAACCCAACCATGACAGAGAAATATTTTACTGCTCAGTTGTTGTTTTTTCATAACATGGGACTTAATTTCTGAGTTATGTGTAATGCAAGAATCTACTGTTTTATAGATGGTTCTATTTAAATGCTTTAGGCGAAATATAAATAGAAACAAACGAGACAAATGTTGACACACCGTAAGAGGATACAGCTATAAAATGAATGCACATAAAATAGCCCAGATCATTTGTTTTTGGAAGGATTTGATAAAAAATGTTTGAGCTCATATTGAAATTTCTGACTTTGGAATCAATTGCCGATTTTGGTATCTTGGCAAATCTGAGCACAGTCTTACACATTATTGTAATCACTTCTGAAATTAGTGGAGACGCATGTGAGATTACTAGAGATGCATGAGACCTGTAAAAGTCTCCATTTGCTCTACTTTGTGATTTTATTTTATTTTTTCCTATTGGTTCTAAGTTTTACACAATTTTATAATTATCTCCAAGAGAACAGAGACCTCATAATCCCTTTCACAAAACAGTTCATTTCAGTCAGATAATTATTGGCCTTCCAGTGATAAAAGGTTAATTATATTTGGTCCAGATGTGATAACCAGCCCTGGATCAGAGCATGGACTCTTAATTTTCATGGTCATTTTGTATGGTGAGAGAGCATGACCAAAACCTGTCATACATCTAGCTCTTTTCCTGATCATGTGCCCATCTTTTATTTAAACCAGTCAAACAGCTAAAATGAAACACTGTGTGCAACATGTTACAGGTAAGGTGGACTGCTGTCACTCTGATGTGCCTGCTCTTTCACCAAGCTGCATTTGCCTGGAACGTGTCACTAAAATGCATGCAGGACACCATGACATTCCTTATGGAATTAGAGAAAGAGACACCGAGCCAATATGCAGTGCTAAGTAAGTTGCACTTGTATTAATTTTTTTATTAATTTTATTAATTATGTTGATGATTGGATATTTTTGTGAGGCCTGTAATGGGTCTGTGCATAAATGTTTTCTGGTTTTGCTTTACTTTTCCTTCCAAATTTAGGTCACTTAATTCTTTTTTTGTTTTTTTCCAGTACAATAAGTATTGATTTACTTGTTATTTTGGCCTTTGTGTGTGTGTGTGTGTGTGTGTGTGTGTGTGTGTGTGTGTTCTTTGTAATGCCATGTAGTCAATCAATAGAATTATGTATTAAACACCTTAGGACTCTTGTTACTTATTTAAATGTACTTTTAATAAATGGTTATCAATTATTATTTTTTAAGTCATTATTGTGCAGTTTATTGTTTTTTTTTGTTATTATTTACTTTATTAATTATTTGTAAAACTTTATTACACGGCTCTCTGGAATACTCGATTTTTCAATTTTGCCATCTGTGATATTTTACCAGTCATCCGGGTATTTCGAATCATCTTACCTACTTCTCGTATCATTCTGCGATATTTACAAATAAGTTAATAAAATAATTGTGACTCAGATCAACATTGTATGTCAATTTATTTATTTATTGGTAAGTAGTCATGTAATTAGGGGGGTAATGAGCAGTCAGATGGATATTTTTTACAGTATAGCCTAAACAAACACCTTACAGAACTCCAATGCAAACCGGAGGTGGAATTTAGCTGTTTCTGGAGACTCCATAGTCTCTTTTTCCCCAACACACTCTCACGGCCAAATCGTCAAGATTCGTACGACTTTTCTAAAGTTGGCTAATTCGTATGATATCGTGGGACTGCACTCGTTTGAATGCTTATGACTTTCACTACAGCCAATGACGTCGCTGGACATCGTTTCCATCTAATACCTGACAATTACTTGCTTCTGTCACACACAACAGCTTCCTATCATGTTTACACACTCTACTGATTGGTTAAGTTTAGAAAAGGGGTTTGGGTAAGGGCATAATATTAATAAGTATGTCTTTAACGCCTCGTGCGCCGAACTCGCGCTTACTTCCGCATTACACGTCCGACTGTACATTATCCCTTACTTAACAATAACATCATGTTTCAAACATCTTAGAACTCTTGTGTTTGTTATTTATAATGACTTTTTTATAAAGGGTTATCAATTATTTGTTCAAAGTTTAATTCATAAAAAATAAGAAAACTTTATACTATGTTTTATTTTCAATTAAATGTCCTTATTATAATTATGATCCTACCTTTTCTAAAGCGGTGCACGTAAACAGTGTTGTCACATGGCACCTGTTACTTTTCTCAGCGCTGTTCAGGACGCACCAATCACAGTCGTTTGCAAGATTTTAAAAATTATATATTTTCTGGAGATTACGCGGGCGGATTTCCATTGGTATTTTACGTTCAATCCTTGAAATTAATAGATTTAAACAAAAATACTTTTTGTGTACAAAATAATTCCTGTCAAAAAGTAAAAAAAAAAAAAAAAGAAAAAAGAAAAGAAAAGGAAGACATTAAAAATTGAACGATTGTGTAAGAGGTGCAGGATTTTTAAGATGCTGGTGAAACTCCCAATAAATATTTTATTTTGCACATTAGAGAAGAGCATCAGGATTAGAAAATAATATTTTGTCAATAAGGCATTTGTGTTTAAAAAAAAATAAAAAATCATTAATTGTAGGCTAAGCATAAAGCCTATTGTGTCCATGAGGCCTACTTTTTCACATAAAAACCTAAGTACATATAAATAAGAAATATGAGAAAAGATTTTCTGGGAGTGAGGGGTGTTGGAAATCAGAAAGTGGGGGAAAATATCAATGTTCCAATGTTCCATTCTCCCCATAATTTGTTCATCTTGTGATGTCATTTTGCACATGTTAATTTCTAATTTATTCTACCCTTTGGTTAGATTTCCTTTTTTTTTTATGCTGGATAATACATTTTACTGAATGTCACTTTATGTCCCTTGGATATTATTTTCTCGAGGTAAATCTTTTTGAAAAAGATAACATTTGATTTTGGCCCATTAACCTTAGGTTTATCGCATCCCATATTACTGCATATTATCCGAGTTTCTTTCGCACATCACATTTTTCCTCCTAACCGTGCAGTGGTCTGTTCTTAAGTTGTTTATTCTGCAGAAATTCTTAAAACAAAAGGCTAATATTTAATATGGAGGGGCAGGAAATTATACTTGTTATTTTAGGTAATAATGCTATTTTGTCTATATTACCAGACTGACTTTCTCGCATTTTCTTTATAACAACATTTTGAATATGATCCTTGCTTTTTGTCCCTATAACCAAACCCTTGCATTTTAGTATTTCATTTTATTCATTATGTATTTATAAAGGCTTATTTTACTTTTTAAATGTAGCATAATATAACTTTCTTCTGTTTAAATGTATTCTGCTGTTTTCCTTGTGCATTTGCTGATGTAGTGTATGATGCATTTGGTAAGATGGGCAGTGATGTTGAAGGGGGTAATGTGAACAGACTGGGATCTGTGAGAGAGTGTCGGTCTGTGGAGGGCCCGGACTTTAGGGGACAGTACTGCCAGGTCTTTCTCAAACAGGTACCCTAGCACAAACCATGCAAATGTTTATATGAGACTTGCTCCATTATTTTGAGTTACTTTTTTACCCAGAAACACATTTAGAGTTTTATGCATTAAAGTAAAAAGAAAACTTTGAGCTTTCTAAATATGTAATAGTTACTCCGAACCATTGCAAAGATATAATCATTCAAATATTAGCTGAGATAATCCATTTCAAATGCTTTCCTTTTTACTTTAGTGCATACCACTCAAAGCGAGTCTGTGACTCAAAATGACGGAGCATGTAAAATATGGTGATTCAATTCATTATGACTAAACATAGTACTGTATCTTGAATCGAGATGTGTTTGTTTGTTGTCACAGGACAGGGTGGAATATTTTGTGGGTGTTTGTGTTCCAGACTCTTGTACAGAATCAGAGGTCCAGAAACTAATGGATTATGGTGAGTCACGTTTTGCGTTTTGCATTTAATGCATACATGTTCTATGCTCATGCATGCACTATGTTAGTGCATTGTTGTGTGTAGTTACATGTGCACATCTGTATTTGAGTTTCTATGTGTGTTTGCAGAAGCATTTGGGCAGGGACGAATCTCTTTGCTTCCTCCTGTGCCTTCAGTCTTAATGTCTGATTCCACATTGGGCATATTTATGACTCAGTGCTATAGTGATTCCCCCCATTTAGACCTGTCTGCTATAAACTGTCTGTGAGTAACACACACATACACACTTAGTATACGCATCAGACCCACACCACATGTACTCACTCAGACAATCCATTTCAAATACTTGATTCTATCCCAACAGTGATTTTCCCAACAGTTTTTATATACTGATTTTCAGAGGAGTAGTTTAAAGTAATGTTTATAGCTTTAAAGTAAAGCTATAAACAGACAGTCTATAATGAATTCTGTCATCATTTACTCACCCTCATGTTGTTTCAAACCCGTATTCTTTCTTCTGTGGAACACAAAAGGAAATGTTAGGCAGAATATTTATAGCATCTTTTTTCCATACAGTAAAAGTGAATTGCGACTGAGGCTGTCATTCTGCTTAACATCTCCTTTTGAGTTTCATATGGGTTTGGAACAACACAAAATTGAGTAATGTGGAGAATGTTCATCTTTAGGTGAACTATCCCTTTAAATTGACACACCTGATCATTCCTAGTGTTTGTTTCATTTTAAAATGCATTTTTGAAACTAATTCTAACAGTCACACATGAGAGCAATAATCTATTCAAAAACTATTCCGGTGATGCTTTCAGGATTAACTTTGTGTTTTTGTCCTTTCAGGTTTGTGTGTAGTGTGTTGTTGGCACTTCCTCTTGTAGCTTCGATCTATGTGGCCTTAATCAAAAGAAAGAGACTGCGAGAGGTAAGGCCTGGGGCTGGCCTTACTCAAACCTCAAACACCATCCAGTACGGAGCTGTCTTGGCTAATGGCTCAGCCACCCAGGATGCCACACAGACAAGTGATCAAAATGCAGAAAATTACCAACAGAACTTCACAAAGAGCAAGTTCACACAGACACACACTTTTCTTTCTTCGTATCTTAAAATTGAAGTGTATGTAATTTCTGCGGCACTACAGCCACCAAATGGAATTGCAAATTTTTTTTATTTCAGTAAAAAAAAAAAAAGATGCTGTTGTACAATGATCAGCAAAAATGAAAGGCAGCAGAGTATTTCTATGATACTATGATAAATACTTTGCAATTTAAATAATATATAATTTTTTTCACTTTGCGACAATGCGAATATCATAGTGACCGTATGTTTTCGTATTGAGAAATGGGGGCTAAAATGAGCGTAACTGTCATGAAAATAATATAACGATAACAAAATCTTAATGGCAGTTTTCTATATGCAGAATACTATTTTGTTACTAATTTGGAGTAAAATAGGACCAGGACATTTTCTTGACAGATTTCGTTAGAATTACCCAAACTCACACCATTGGTTGAGACAATGTTGCTGTGTGTGTTATGATAGCACCACAGAGCCACAGCGTTTACCATTTTGGGGGAAATCGACATTCAAATGGTTTACTTAAAGTTGTCTCTGCAAATTAAATCGGGATAGGAGAAATACTGAAACATCTAAAAATGACACACATCATCTTTAAACAAAATGAATGTGACTGTTTTTATTTTACCCTTGATTTTTATTGGTTTCCAGGTGTGTTGTCATGCCTGCATGGATTCTCCATTCAGAACAGTAGTGAAGGTTTGCTGTGCACAGGAAGTTCTGGAAGCAGTTATTCGTCTCTAAATGGTATCCGTATCCTCAGTTTACTCTGGATCATCTCAGGACACACGGTACAGCTCAGTGTCTGGAGCAAGCTGGGTGAGAACAAGGAATTTTAAACAGAGAATCAAAAAGATATTGATCTCTAACAAAACAAAATTAGATTTTGTTTTGTTTCTTCATAGACAATGATAAGAGATGGAAGGAAATGGTAGAGAGCAACCCTCTGTATGTGTTTGCCTTCAGTGGACCAGTCTATCTAGCGGTTGACTCTTTTCTTCTGTTGGGGTAAGACCACCTGATCATCAGCTTTCACACTAGCCATAAACAGTGTTGGGTAGTAAATGACTAAAAGTAGCAACCCAACCTAACAAATTTTTTGGTAACCCCCCCCCCCAATAATCAAAGCAAGAAAGTACAACCCCCCATGGTTGTACTTGGTATAAATATTATGATCAATGGAATCATGTAAATGCTTCACACTGCAACACCCCCAATGTTCAAGCCAAATCTACACCATTGTGCCAAACATCCTGTAAAATAAGGAATCGTCCTGTAATTAAGGGAAAAAATTGCATTCCGTATGAAATCCATACATGATGCCGTTTGTCCCGTATTTTAGCATCAGACACCCAAACTGCTGAGAGTGTTTCACAAATCGAGAGAAATGGACCTGAAACACACACCTTTCATGTGAGTTGTGTGAGATATCGGCTGTTGCTTTACACAGACGCTACACTTGACAGAAAAGGCTGGGGGAAAGATCAGTGACAATCAGTGGACGTCTTCTGTTGTGTTTTCTGTCAGAAATCATTTTGTCAAAATCATATAGCATTCGAGTGCATGGTAATTGTTCCCACCATTGGGATTTTAAAACACCAGTAAATGCACCTATTCATGACATGTCATTACATTTTATTACATATGTCAGAGCTCGTTCTGGAAGAGAGAGAGAGAGGTAAGATAAAACTGCATTACTGCATTAATTAAAAATAAAAGTGCAGTTGTACAGATTTAGTTAAAACACTTAACATGATTTTCTTACATTTCCCTTATGATAAACACTATTTACTGCCAAAACAATGACACTAATCCAAGGAGAAATACACTATTTTCATGTTAAGCCTTTTCTCTCCCTTTCTCTCTTCTTCCTGGTCGTTGTATTAAAGCATTTTTCATTTTAAGTTTAGTAGGGGACGTTCACACTGAATGCATTATTGCATCCCTCCATGCTGTTTTTCAATGTTAAACAGCGTCTCGCTCAGGAACGCCTGGAATATGGGTAATTCCTACAATTCTCGAGTCCCCATTACAAGTGTGTGGTGTATTTATATTGTTTAATTTCACCCGATAACAATTTTGATAGGCTTGTTAAAAAGAATAAAGACTTTTTATAATGTTACAAACTTTTGTGGGCTTAAAAGTTGCTCACAGGGGTTCTAAATACAATTATTATTTAATTATCTAATTTCTATACATATTTTACAATAATATTTAATCAAACTACACAATGATCACTGTAAGACATTATAGATTTTACAGTTTCATTTTTTGTTTTTGTTAAAGCATGATTTCCTGTAAAGCTGCTTTGAAATGATGTTTGTTGTGAAAAGCGCTATACAAATAAAAATGACTTGACTTGACGTCATTTTAGTAAAAGCATGTTTTATTTTTCAAAAGTTTCAAAGCCGGAATGTCACCGAATTGTAGGAATGACCCATTTACGATATGTACAGAGTTGCAGTTCCGCAGCTCTCTATACGTAGATTATGCAGTCTACAGTAACATTAAAGTACCGTCTATAGTAACAGACAACACCCCAATCCTGGGTTGGTCCGTGCAAAATAGTTCAATTGATCAGACATCTCCATTGTTTTTGTGCCACATATTACCGAATCATAGCTAATATTAATGTGACACAAAAACCATGAATCGGGTGATCTGATTGCAGAATTAAAATATCATCTGAAAGTTGTATATTTAAAAATGTATTCTTCCTTAAAGGAATAGTTCACCCAAAAATGAAAATTCTCTCATCTTTTACTCACCCTCATGCCATCCCAGATGTGTATTACTTTTTTCTTCTCTTGAACACAAATTAGATTTTTAGAAGAATGTTTCAGCTCTATAGGCCCATACATACAAGTGAATGGTGGCCAGAACTTTGAAGGTCCATAAAGCATATAAAGGCAGCATAAAAGTAATCCGTAAGACTCCAGTGGCTAAATCCATATATTCAGAAGCAATATAATAGGTGTGGGTGAGAAATAGATTGATATTTAAGTCATTTTTTGCTATAAATTCTCCTCCCTGCCCTGTAGGTGGTGATATGTATGAAAAAGTTAATTCGCCAGAACCAAATTAAGAAGAATATGATAGTGGATATTTATAATAAAAAAGGATTTAAATATTGATCTGTTTCTTATATCCATCATATTGCTTCTGAAGATACACTGTAAAAAATGAGTGTAATTTAAATGGTAAAAGAATGTGAAGATGCTTTATAAAATAACCTTTAATTGGCTAATGGGCAATTACCTTAATATATACGGTAAACAATAATAATATATTTAACAAGACATTACATGTCATTTTACAGTAAAATATTAAAAAAAATATATGTTTTATAAATGTAAAAGTATGATTTTACCATTTAATTAAAGGTACAAATGTATATTATGTTTAACAAGAGAATACATGTACTTTTTACAGTAAACTATTGTTAAAACGACTGTGAAAAATAATTATCGAATGTTCCCAGATGTCCCTGCGTGACCCATTACGTTTCATTACATTTTATGAGAATAGTTATGTTTATTCTTATTTTTAATATCAGTAATGTACATTGGGGCATTATGTGTTATATTTTATGTTGTTTAGTTCATGTTATTGCATTATATTAGTGTAACATGTGTTACCCTGATGGAGTTTTGTGTTTGTGTGGGTGACACTGTGTACTGTCTCTACATGTTTATTGGTCATTGCTCCTGGAAGGGCCTGTCTTGATAAATTTCATGTCAATATGTGCCCTTTTGTAGTCACTATGGTGATTAACAATACATTTTATAGTGAAAAGCAGATTTATACAGTTCTAGAAGGATAGCTTGTCAGGTATATATCATTTTAAAAAAATGACAGAAGTCACAATTTTATTTCTTTACCGTAAATTTAACAGTTTTCTTTTACGTGTACCGTAAAGCAGTTAACATTTGTACTGTATTTTTTTACAGTAAATATATCGGGCAACTCCAGCTGCCGGATTTTCACCGTAAATTTAACAGGATTTTTTTAGTGTATGTATTTAACCACTGGAGTTAAAAGTAGCTTGTATGTAGTTCAGCTATTAAATAACAATCATTTACAGGAATTTAATTAAGCCAGGTAAAAAAAAAAAAAAAAAAAGAAACATGATGAGGATTTAATAAACCACATGATATAATGCTACAATCTCAAATTTAGCATGAATAATTAGCTGTGCTTGCTAAGATTTGAACGCACCCCCAACCCTAATTATTTAACTTCAAAATGTAACTTGTCCCACATTGTTTGTGCAACGGAATTATACTCAAATTGTGTGAATTGTTAGTAAGAACTGTTTTATTATATTTTTTTAAGTGATCAAATTTACGATTTTTACCTGCCGGATGATAAGGCAACCTGAGCCATATCTAGAGACTTGCGGGTGACCTCTATAGACTTCAGCCAGCAAACAACCACCCAGAACACTCTAGCAACCATTCACATTTTCTTCAAAAAACATACAAATCTAGTTGCCTTGTTGATATTGGTGATATCTTGTGTTTGTTTGAATCAGTGGTCTTCTGAGTGCTAAGTCCCTGTTAAGCTCCATCCGGAGGTCAGACAACACTCTTAGCACTGGTCTGGTGGCCCATTTTCTCCTCAAGAGGTTCAAAAGGTCTGTTTTATCTCTATTGTTTCCATGTTAATTCTACATCGAAATGTTCTGGATGGATTTTCTGTTGAACCGCTGCTTGAATACAAACATATTCTTTCCATGCATCTAGGATTCAACCTCTCCACCTCTTCATCGTGTGTCTGACCATTGGACTCTTCTCCGTTGCTCAGAGTGGGGTCTTCTGGTTTATAGCTGAGGATGAGATCTTCAACTGTAAGAAATACTGGTGGTCAAACCTGCTCCTCATCAACAACCTTTTCACCATTACAGACATTGTGCGTCTTATGAAATTTCTGCACTATACTTTACCTGCATTGCATAATATTTAGATAATATTTTGAGCATGACATTTGTACAAACACAAAATATCTTCTTTTTTTAAAGTGTGCACCCTGGACGTGGTATCTCTCCATTGATTTCCAGTTCTATGCAACAACACCTCTTTTGATATTCATGTATAGACTGTAAGTTCAGCCTTTTTGCATGTCTCATAAATATATTAACACTTCAAATAAAATGCATTTACCTGTATAGTTGGATATAAATATAAGTAGGTTTTCATTAAGCAGATGCTTGTCTCTATAGTGACTTACAGAATATGTCGCCTGGGAGTGTCTTGCTCAAGGACACAATGGTGATGCTCAGCAGTCATATGGTGACTCATCAGCTGGGCTGTTCTGACACCGCTGCTGGGTTGTCGCATCAGGGTGGGGAAGGGGTGTATAGTTTCAACTGTCAGTGAAAATGACCCAGCCACTAACCCATGAACTTTCAATTAACACTTTTTTTATTATTTTTTTTATAGCAGTTATTAATTTTGTTTAATGCTAATTGATACATATGTGCGTTTTTAAAAATAAACGTTGTATACATGAACATTAGTAAATGCAATATGAACTAACGTGAACTAACAATTGTATTTTCATAAACGGACATAAACTGAGATTAATAAATGCTGTAATAAAGTGTTCATTCATTGTTAGCTGGTGACAGTAATGCATTTATTAATGTTAACAAATACAACTTTACGTTAGAGTGTTACCATAATCTTTTTTTTCCTTCTTTCTGTTGATTTTGGGGTGAAATATGACTGACATGTTCTTGACAGGGTTTGTTGATAGCCAGTTGTCAAACTATCTCTCTTTGCTTACTTCCAGGAACAAAAGGGTGCTTGTCGTTGTGTCAACAGTTCTCCTCATGGTCTCTAGTGTAACTGGAGCCCTAATCACCGGTTTCCTGCATCTCCCTGTGCACCAGCCGACCACACTGTAAGAGATAATTTCTTAATTACAGCTTTAAACATAGAAAAACACTCCCAGTGAGACATAAATCACACAGGTACAGCACACATTTATAAAACACTGTGATTAAGGCCTCTAACAGCTGCCAAATGAAATACTGAGACATTGAAACTGCTTCAGAGCCCATAAGCAAGAGTTTGGACCCCAATTAAATTTTTTTGTGCACCTAATTTTTTCCCCATTGCTTTTAAATGGGAGTCATTTTTAATCTGTATTGATTTGAATTTATTTTGTTTTCAGAGCATATGAGAGCTACTTCCAGTATTACTACAACAAACCCTATACAAGATATGGGCCATATCTACTGGGTATTCTTGCTGGAATTTACATGACAACCAAGAAAGAAACACTTATAAAAAAACAGGTGATGTCTTTAAAATCAACATGAAATCAAAATTGACCCTGTTTTCTTAATTAATGCATGTCCGTGGTCTTATTGTGCACGATTCATCATATTTTCCAAAGAAAAAAAGCTATATATATATATATATATTTTTTTGTCTTAGTAATCTCTTTCATTAAAATGTAAACTTCCTTCTCTGAAATGACATTACTTTTCAGTTGATGTCAGCAAGCCCACTTTTCATGATCCAATCAATTCCTAATGGATAAAATCAAGTCCCACCCTAAATTTTTTTTTATTGTTGAATATCCTGTTTCAATATGTCACATTACATAAGTAAAATGGGTTGTGAGTGCTGTTTCATGTTGACTTAAAATATTGATGGTATTTATTAAACAAACTATCGAAGCCCATGTCCGCCACATAAAAAAAAGTGTTTTGGTAAATCAAAATTATTTTTTATTTTTTTTATTTTTCCCCTTTTCTCCCTAATTTGGAATGCCCAATTCCCAATGTGCTTTTAAGTCCTCGTTGTCACGTAGTGACTTGCCTCAATCCGGGTGGTGGAGGATGAATCCCAGTTGCCTCTGCATCTGAGACTGTCAACCCGCGCATCTTATCACATGGCTTGTTGAATGGCTGCGGCATCCATGCTCAACTCACCATGCGCCCCACCGAGAATGAACCACATTATAGCAACCATGAGGAGTTTACCCCATGTGACTCTACCCTCCCTAGCAACTGGGCCAATTTGGTTGCTTAGGAGACCTGGCTGGAGTCACTCAACACGCCCTGGAATATGAACTAGTGAGCTCCAGGGGTGTTAGCCAGCGTCTTTTACCACTGAGCTACCCAGGCCCCCTGGTAAATCAAAATTATAAGAAAAAAAGTCATAATTATGAGATAAAGTCATATCTATGATTTACTAAGTCATAATTATAAGATTACTTTTTATCTCATAATTATGACTTATCTCAAAATGTGGACTTTTTAATCTCGTAATTATGATTTGTATCATAAATATGACTTGGCTTTATAGAATTTTGACTTACTATATCATAATTATGACTTTTTATCTCAAAATTATGACTGTATATCATTTTATATATATATATATCTATATACACGCACACTACATTGCGGAAATGGGCTTCCATAATTATCAGATTTTATGGGCAACAATTTTCGTTCACATAACAGATTGGTCATTTGTTGCTGTGTGACAGTGGCAGGCAGTCATAGGTTGGCTCTGCTCGCTGTCAGTCATGGCCCTGGTAGTGGGATTGGCCTACGTATTAAGAGAAGTCCCGCCCCATCTGTCCCTTCCCCATGCTGTTTATCAGGGGATGCATCGCTCACTGTGGGCCCTGGCTCTGGTGTGGATCATCCTGGCCTGTGAGGAGGGATACGGAGGTAAGACAGTGGAGTTTACTGACAGTGTTACTGACAGCTCCTTTTTTAACCATTTAAAAACAATGATGGGATAGAAGAAAAGATAGGAAGAAGGTTGCACAGGTGAAGGAGAAAAAAAACACAACGGAAAAGTTGAATTTAACAATAAGAAATAATTGTATTAATCACCCATCAACCATAAAAATGTATAAAGTTCAAATGAAAAGTATTTATTTGTCTCTGCAGGGATTGTGGATAAAATTCTGTCACTAAGCCTGTGGGCTCCACTGTCTAGCATCAGCTTTGCCTGTTACCTGATTCACCCCATCATTATTATACTGTACAATGGAAAACAGGAGACAACCATGCATTACACAGACCTTAACTTTGTAAGTATTCCCTTCAAATTAACCAAAATAATAGTGTGTGGGATTGTTTAAGCTATTATTTAAAATGACAAACTTCTCTTTACATTTTTAAAAAACTACTTATGTTTGATTATAGAACCATTAAATCAAAGATGGTTTAGAATTAGGCCCTAATTGTTAGAAATGTTTTAGGGTAGGGGCCTGGGTAGCTCAGTGAGTATTGACGCTGACTATCACCCCTGGAGTCGCGAGTTTGAATCCAGGGTGTGCCGAGTGACTCCAGCCAGGTCTCTTTTGCAACCAAATTGGCCCGGTTGCTAGGGAGGGTAGAGTCACATGGGGTAACCTCCTCGTGGTCGCAATCAGTAGTTCTTGCTCTCAGTGGGACGGGTGGTAAGTTGTGCGTGGATCACGGAGAGTAGCATGAGCCTCCACATGCTGTGAGTCTCCGCTGTGTCATGCACAACGAGCCACGTGATAAGATGCGTGGATTGACTGTCTCAGAAGTGGAGGCAACTGAGACTTGTCCTCCACCACCCGGATTGAGGTGAGTAACCACGCCACCATGAGGACCTACTAAGTAGTGGGAATTGGGCATTCCAAACTGGGGAGAAAAAGGGATAATAAAAAAAATTTAAAAAATGTTTTAGGGTCATTGACAAACAAGGTTGTCAAATGTGATAAAAATTAGAAATCACTTAATCTTGTTTGAAACACGTGTCAAGTTTGTAGAAATGTAATCTTTGTGTCCAATTTGTGTTAATTTTTGAAAAATATTTGACATTTATTTAATGACTTTAAAAATGTAATGTGTTGTAATCATCAAGTGAAAGATACAGTATTAAAGGACTATCTTTTCACATTGAATACTAAAAAGATTAAAAAATAAAATTCAAGGTATCATAATGTCAATATTTTTTTTCATGAGGGTCTAAAGACGACCTCTCTGTTTTATGGTTTTCATCAACATAAACAACAAAATGACACTATATGTTGGTTACACCACATGACTTAGATTTTGTTGACAAAATATTTGAAAAACGTAATCATTTTTTAAAACACAATTGTTTAACTGCTTATTTTTAAATAAATATAATAAAAGATTAGTCTACACTACTCATGCCAGCATTGTTTTTTTTAAGCTTCTAATGAGACTTTGATATATATATATATATATATATATATCATATATATATGTATGTATATGTGTATATAGCCATCTCTTTACTGTTTATGAACGGCTTCACCACATTAAATTTTTTACTTTAAGCCCCAGAATTTTTTTTTAAAAATCAAGTTGAACTAAAAAAAAATATTAAAACAGGTTCATCATAAAAGAGGTGTATTCAAGTAATTGTTTTGTGTGAATTGTATTTTTTATGCATTTTTTAAATAATTAAATAGATCTGAGAAAAAAAAAAAAAAGTCACATTATAGAGCTGTTCAGCTTGAAGTCCAAAAACCCGGATGAGAATTTGCCATGGGTTCCCTCTGGATTTTCCTATGAGTTTTTATAATGGGGTTTTTGAACTTATGAGTAAAATAAGGCCTGTGGTACACATTACTTGACGAAACATGTTTGTTTTACAACATAAATTACACACTGAATAGCTCTATTGACCCTTTAACAAATGTAGCATAAGTAGTTCATCTTACTATTTTTTTTTTCTCCCCCCCTTCAGCTCTGGCTACCTTTATTAATTAAAGTTTGCTCTTCTCTTTCCCCTCTGTCCTCAGTTCTACCTGTTTTTAGGTCACCTGCTGTTGACTGTTGTTGCAGGTTATGTGTTAACTGTGCTAATCGAAAAGCCGTATCTCTTCCTGATGAGGACGACACAGTAAGTCCTCGAGCACTGGTGGTGTAGTGGGCTAAAGCACATAACTGGTAGAAGGTTGCTGGTTCGATCCCCACAACCACCATCATTGTGTCCCTGAGCAAGGCACTTAACTCTATGTTGCTCCAGGGGGACTGTCCCTGTAATAAGTGCACTGTAAGTCACTTTGGATAAAAGCATCTGCCAAATGCATAAATGTAAAATGCTTCCTTCAAACCCGACTCACTGGAAGGTGAAGGTTTTCAAAAGAGCAGAATTAAATATATTTATTCATTTGTTCGTCTGCACATTTTCTCATTTAATTCTACATGAAAAATACAGCTATAACAGTGTATGAGCAGTGTAATATAGAACTGTGTGTACAAAATGAAAAGATGAGTTGCAAGTTTTATACATCAATTATAACGTACATTGTCATATAGTCACACTATAACAGTAAGAGTAATAATGACCCTTACAAAAAGTACTGTGACAGTAACATGGGACAGTGATAGAATCAGATGGCAGGCTAATATTATGGTACATTGATATATAGTGTGGTACTAAATGATATTCAATGTAATGAACCATATTCAATGTAAATACCAAGGTATTTACATGGCATTTTAAGTTATCGAGTACCAATAACTTGCAAAACAATATACAGTAAATACCATAGTGCTCATAGAATGTCCATTGTCCAAAAATTCTATTTAATACCATGGTAATGTCTTGTACTTTTTGTTTGCTTGTTTTCCAATCATCCAATTTGGTCCTTTTTTATTTTTATTTTTATTATGATCGTGTATCAAAATCAAATGTAACAAATGCATTAAAAACAATGAATGTAATACAGTGTTTATACATTAAGGGGGAGCATAAAACAATTCTATATGAACATATTGAAGAAGTTGCATGCTCTAACAGTTTTAATTGCCTTCTGATTTAATGCATCTCAGCTGCAAAAGTGGAATTGATGTCACATGACTATATCAAAAGTAGGAACAACTCAAAACAATTACCAGACATCAGCATCTAAAGTGTAGTTAAGGTGACCACATCTTAGGAAATGAATGGTAAGTAGCAAGAAAGCTTTTCAAAAAGCAGTAACCATTATTATCACACATCTAGCTTCATACAAATTTTCTCCATGTTACTGAACAATTGGGGTGAGTTCTCCTACAGTACACACTCTGAAAATGTGTATGGTCACATTTAAGTGTTGTTACCCACCTGCTGGTATTAGGCAAGCCATAACAATTTAATTATACTGTATGTGTATCAAGGCAATCAACATCAAGAGGCCAATCAACTGTTTGACTATAAATCATAGAATTGCTGTAGTCTTAAAACGTTATGGAACTCAGTATAAGTTTTTCATTTTGTTAAATTGTATTGTCGTCACGCTGCACCTACTCCATGTTTTAAATGAAAGTGTAGGGGAGACTGTGGTGTAACACGGGGTGAGTTGCACCATGACTAAGAAATAGCCTGAAGCGACAAAAGTTGTAATCTGTAAAAAAGAAATATAGAGCATATTGAGTATAATTTGATTTGCGACCATATTATTATGTTTAATGACAGAACTGGTATCTTGTATCAGGTTATTGCATCACTCCATTGTCTGACTGAGCCGATCACTCAACTAAGCCATAGTGATGTCCGAATCGTGAATGAATTGTTATTAAAAACAATCAATATGCTTAGGGGGTGTTCACACAGAACCCGTTATGGCATCAAAAAAGCTTATGGCACAAGTTGCTGAAAAAGCAGTCAAATACGCCCGTCTACCACATATACATGGAAAAACAATTCCAAAACAGCTCAGACAGATGCAAAATGCACAAAACACGCAACACTTAAAAAAAAATTAGATTTCATATTTTACAAAACAGTGATAAACTATTTACCTTACATAAATTAACCCCACAAGCACAAAAGATTACAATATGCTGCTAGGGGACTCCTCTGGACACTTGATGATGAATCCGTGAATCAGTTTTTATAGAAGCGGTTTATTGACAATCACGTTTATATCTTATATTTAGCCTACAGTAAGTGTTATTTATTGATGTAGTTAGCTGTTTCAAGGAAAAACTCAGAGGAAGGTTACTTAAAGGGATAGTTCACCCAAAAATGAAAATTCATCATTTACTCACCCTCATGGCATCCTAGATGTGTATGACTTTCTTTATTCTGCTGAACACAAACGAAGATTTATAGAAGAATATCTCAGCTCTGTAGGGCCTCACAATGCGGTCCCAAAATTTTTAAGCTCCAAAAAGCACATAAAGGCAGCATAAAAGTTATCCATAAGATTCCAGTGGTTAAATCTATATCTTCAGAAGTGATATGATAGGTATGTGTGAGAAACAGATCAATATTTAAGTCCTTTTTTACTATAAATTCTCCTCCCTGCCCAGTAGGTGGCGATATGCATGAAGAATGTGAATCACCAAAAACAAAAGAGGAAGAATTTGAAAGTGAAAGTGGAGATTTATAGTGAAAAATGACATAAATATTGATCTGATTCTCACCCTAACCTATTATATCTCTTCTGAATAAATGGATTTAACCACTGGAGTCTTATGGATTACTTTTATGCTGCTTTTATATGTTTCTTAGACCTTCAAAGTCCTGGCCACCATTCACTTGCATTGTATGGACCAACAGAGCTTCTTCTAAAAATCTCCATTTGCATTCAGCAGAAGAAAGAAATTCATACACATCTGGGATGGCATGAGGGTGATGAGAGCATTTTTATTTTTAGGTAAACTATTCCTTTAAGCCTGTATGATAAATAAGCATGTAACAGGCCAGACAGTGCTCCCCTTGTGGACATAACCTAACAGTTTTCCGTAAGAACATAAATCTAAATCACATACTGTGAAAGCCGAGTAGAGTGAATCATCAGGGTGGCGTACTGCATTTTGTCTAGAGCACAACATGACCCATACACTAAAGCATGTTTTACTGGCACTGTACTTATATAAACATTTAAATAATTAAAACAAAAATCTGTGATAGTGTTACTCCAGCTTAGTCATTTCGTTGGTGGTCTTGTCCAAAGAAATGAATAACTTCACAGTGACTTTATTACTCAGAATGTCTGACATTTGTAGATGGATGCTTCTTAGATCAGATTTCATCTTCACTTATTGATTTGGGTGAATTGACAAATGACAAATTTAAATACTGCAAAAGTAGCCTATGGCATAGAATCACTTTATTCATCAATATGAGCAGACATTGAAATTTGACTTATCCATGGTTGAAAATCATTTTCCAGCTATTTTCATTTTTATATATACAGTATATATTTTGGGTAACACTTATGGTTCTATTCATTAACATTATTAACATTATTTAATGCATTAGGTGTTATGATTAATGAACGATATATATATATATATATTTTTTTTTAACAGCATTTATTCATCTTTGATGTTAGTTAATAAAAATACAATTGTCCATTGTTAGTTCATGTTGATTCATAGTTATTAACTAATTTTAACATATACACACTTTTATTTTAAAAATGGAATATGTTAACAAATGGAACCTTATTGTAAAGTGTTACCATATTTTGTTTAATCATCAGAAAAATATATTTTATTTTTCATTGCTGATATGTATTTTTAAAAATGTTATTCATATTTTTAATAAATATGTTTATAAATATGATATATATATATTGTATATCTTAAAATACACTAAAAACATAAAAATATATATATATAAATTTTTTTTCCATATGGGTTTGAATTCTTTAAAATGTTGACTTTTGTTTTTAATTCTATAAATATCTTAGTTCATCAGATGACATCCTTTAACTTTGCATTCAATATAAGTGGTGACCGCATACAGTATGACTGTGGCGTAAAGTCTGTATCTACATTGTCTAATGTAGTATGGCTATTTCTGTGGCCATTACGTGCAAAAGTAGACAGCTCATTGGTTTACTGTTACTGTGAATAGACAACACAATTACTTGGTATGTGTGTGTGTGAGGATGAGATTAATTTAAAAATAAAATAAATTGCTCTCTTAATATAACTGCCTGAATTCATCATAAATTTGGTCTTCCAAAACCTCATGCTGAAATATAGCATTATTAAACTTCTAATCTTAAATGGTTGCTGTATACTTCCTATGAATCAAGTTGTTTCGTCATTTGACTAAAGTATATTCATCAAAAGAGTGCCTTTTTTTAGCTGTTTGTGAAGGCAGCTGGAACGTAAGAATGAGAAGTAAGTCAAAGGGTGCCCCATCTTTGGGTGCCCCTTTTCACCCCCCATGCACGTACAGTGATTCAGAGGTGGTGGCAAGCCATTCAGATGCCCTGTGCAACAACACATCCTAGTGAGGTTATATTTAACTGACTTTAGTAAGTTGACACTCTGGATGTGCTCCATATCTCCATTCACTCATGAATGCTTCAGGTTCTTTGCGAGAACTGGACTAAATCTCTAAGCATTTGTCTGGACTGGCAATAACAACACAATTAAACCTTTACAGTGGCTATTTTTCATAACCACAGAGCTTTCAGAGCTTTTGCAGAGCCTTTTGGATTTAAGAGTGTATAGAAATGTTGTCTGTGTTCTGTTCAACAAAGACCATCTTTTAATAATTTATGTGCAGAAAACTGTTGGTAAGTGTCACCACTGGCAAAGCTGATCTGAGAACAATTTATAATTAGAAGCTGGTCATTGCCAGGATATTAGCATTTTTCTTGCTTTTTTTTTGTATACATATTTTGAGGGGAAATCTGCAGAACATATTTAAACAGAGTAAAAGGAGTTACATGGAGCTGAGAGTAAGGCATGCTTATTGGTACCTGAACACATAATGAAATTAGCCAAAATATTTAATAAACAAACATGCAAGGGATGGGGAATGCATACAACTTTTATGAATGACAGATGTTGCATGTAAAGAAGTGCATGGTGCTGCATGCATGCTAATAGGTATCAGTATAAAGAGGACTATTTATATCGGCCAGAGCAACATTAACAAACTTTAAACTAGGATAAATTCTGTACTTTCTGTTCTTCCATTGTTTTTATTAGTGGGATCCAATGGGATGGCAACTAAAGACGTGTGAGTGGGGGTCAGGTTTTTTTCAACACAAGAATTTAAAATCTAAAAATGCAAAAAGGCTTCTGTGAAGGTAAGGTTTAAGGGTGAGTGTAGGGTTAGGGTATATAAAATATAAATAGCTCAATATATAAACAATAGAAGTCAATTGAAAGTTTCTCCCATTATAGAAAAACAAACCTGTGTGTATCAGTGTGTGTATGAGTGTGTGTTTGTATACCAGACCCATATCTGCCAAGCAACTGTTCCATTCAGACTTGTATGGGAGCACACACACATACACACAAGAAACATCATCATGCCTTGTTAAAAACAGAGGAATGGTCATGCTGAGTTTATAAGACCTACAGCCTCCGCACCTGTTCCTTTTTCCAACACAATGCTGTCAATGACCTGCCCATAAATTTCTCATCATTACAAAATAACACAGTTTTCCACTACACACACTCTCCCAAACACACTCTGAATGAGGTAACGTTCTCTGTTTGGTGTTCTATTTAAACACAGTGGCAAACCAGATGAGAGGAAATTCTCCTCCAGAGTGAAAGTCAGGTATATGTTTTCTTTCTGTGGAAAATGTCCAAATATTAAACCTAACCCTGGCATAACCTTAACCCTAGCAGTTATTTGTTTGATTTGTTTTATTGCATTTTTGTTTAGTAAGTGATTTACTTAAAGGGACAGTGCACCTGTTGGGTATTTTGAGCTATTTAATTTGAACTATTTGAGTTGCAGTAGTTTCGTGTCTTATCCTTGGAATGATGGGTAATGTAGTTCTTCCGGATAGAGTTATAAACAGAACCCAAAGTTGTAACCAAGACACACTCTCTGGTAAAAGTGAAACTAAATGTGTTCCCGACTCTGTTTCATTTGTGAGTAGTCTGCACAACGCTCCAAGAAGCAACAAAGAGCTGGCGATGAGGATGATCGGACCCTTGCAATGTTTTAAAGTTGGAAGCAGACATCTCTTGTGCTAACATAACAGCATTGTCCCAATACATTTGTTGTCATTACATTGATGGGGGAGAGGAGAGTGACAAGGAATTAAGTAATAGAATGACTTAGTTAAAAAATAGGCCTTTTGGGGGCCTTGGTAGCTCAGCGAGTAAAGACACTGAATACCACCCTTTGAGTCGCGAGTTCGAATCTAACCAGAGTAGTATCACATGTATTACCATCAGGGTAAGAAAAGCCAGTGACATTTGCATCGAGGACTTTAAACAAAGAGGAGATGAAATACCCACAAATTGAAAAAGAGGCCTTTGCCATGTTGATTTTTGGTCCCCACATAGACATACCATCCCTTGCAGCAAGCGGAATAAAACGCTGGGTGCTGCTTCTGGGTGCTCACAACTACAAGATCAAGTACCGCCGATCAGCGGCACATGCCAGTGCAGACAGCTTATCAATGCTTCCACTTCTAGTCTACTCCTCAAGCAGTAACAGTTAACCACAGATTTTTTTACTTTCTGATGGTTGACCACGGCCCTATCTAGAGTTGGGTTACTCGAGTTTGCACTCGGACTCGAGTCCAAGTCACAAGTCCAATTTTAATGGACTTGGACTTGTTACGGACCCGGATGCATTTTTACTCGGACTTGACTCGTACTCGAGCCTTTGTGTCTCGAGATTTTTTTCCGAGTCCATCCGACTCCATGACATTTGTGATGCAATGAAAAAACAAAAAAAACAAAACAGAAATTAATGAACACACCTCTGTCTGCACGCAGCTGTATTTGCCACTGAAGTCGTAGACGTAGCAGGAGTTGTTTCAATGTTTAAGCAAACACATGCACACACATACGCACGTGCACAGGCACACTCATCAGTCAACCAATACGCTTGAATGTTACTAGAGACTACTGTAAAACATCGACTACCTAAGTGGCTGGCACGACGAAAACATAAAGATGGGTATGTATCCAATGTAATAGAAACTAAACAAGGCAGTTTCACATGACACATGACCTGATAACTGGTTAAATTGCATGTGGCGTTTGTGCAGCCAATTCAATCCTTGCATTGTGGTTTCATTATG
Organism: Myxocyprinus asiaticus; assembly: GCF_019703515.2. Lineage (NCBI taxonomy): Eukaryota > Metazoa > Chordata > Actinopteri > Cypriniformes > Catostomidae > Myxocyprinus > Myxocyprinus asiaticus. The sequence goes on from NC_059381.1 coordinate 8,115,632, forward strand.
GTTAAAAACTTAAAATCAAGAACTTTATTGAGTCAAGTCACCAACATCATGTGTCTCACAGTTTACTAAAAACAGCATATCGAAATAAAAATACATAAAAATTGTATTCATATTGGATATTACATCTTTTTAAGCGTAATGTATCTACACATGTAGGCTTCTGTAGTCTCTTGTGGTCCACGCAGTGTTGTCAGCTTGAAATGGTCCATAATAGCTTGATGAATTAACTGTGAAAATTTTTAAATAGTCAGGGGGGAAAGCGTTATTGCTAAAGCAGACAGCAACTCTAAACAGATAAACAGCACCTATTTATTATTGATTGACTATTTTCAAAGCATTGACGAGCTGCTTAAATACATTCTTTTACAGCATTTGTCCACCATTCACAACATTCAACCCTGCACAATAAAATATTAGGATATTTTGGGCAGTGAAATGTTTTGTTTATAATTTAATTATAGACTATAAAATAAATGTATTATTTGATGACAGAGTTTGTGTATGAAGCTAAACTTCATGTTATGAGATGAATTTAGTTGGTTATGACGTTTTTATTTTACATTTTTATTTTATTTATTTATTTATTTTATTGTAAACCACCGGGTAACTTGCACGTCTTTTTTTAGCCTATATCTCTGACATTTTTGAAGGACAATTCTGTTAAATTTATGACTCAAAATTATTATTCTCCATGTTTTTGTGGTTAAAGAAGAGCTCAATAAAATTTCTTTGGTTGGTATTTAAAGATTTCAGACTGATTGCAGACCAACGTGGCTGCTGGTCAAGCAAATATCAATTATTATTTATTTTTTTATCTTCTGCGGCAGCTGCTATGAGATGCACATGTACGCATTAGGGATTTACAATGCAAGTGAATGGGTGCCAAAATTTTGAAGCTCCAAAAATCACATAAATCAGCATAAAAGTAGCCTAATCCATGTGACTCCAGTGGTTTAATCCATGTCTTCAGAAGAGATACAGTATGATAGGTTGGTTGAGAAACAGATCAATATTTAAGTCCATTTTTACTATAAATTCTCCTCCCTGCTCAGTCAGTCTCCACTTTAACTTTCACTTTCTTCTTCTTTTGTTTTTGGTGATTCACATTCTTCATGCATATTGCCATCTACTGGGCAGGGAGAAGAATTTCTAGCAAAAATGGACTTAAATATTGATCTTTTTCTCACCCACACCTATCATATCACTTCTGAAGTCATGGATTTAACCACTGGAGTAATTCACTTGTATTGTATGGACCTACAGAGCTGAAATATTCTTCTGAAAATCTTAATTTGTGTTCTGAAGAAAGAGAGTCACACACATCTGGGATGGCATGAGGGTGAGTATATGATAAGAGAATTTTCATTTTTGAGTGAACTATTTCTTTAAGTAGCACATGGGGGGCCACATTGTCCTCCTTCTGAAATACAGTGTTCCATCATTGATTTAGTTCTTGTATCTTTTAAGCCCAGAAATAGTTGTGTTCCCATTCTAATGCAGTATGCACAATTTTCTGAAGTTTGTGACTGGTGGAATGTTCTGCCTGAAGTATTGCACTACAAAGGTTGATACTTTTCTATCAGGCATTAGAAAAAACTTGATAAAGCATAATTATAAATTATTTTATCATCTCTACTTTCCTGGTAATTTATTATACAAATTAACACACTCTCTACATCAGGGGTCGGTATTATATAAAAAAACTAACAATATTATTAAAAAATATTTAATTTAAAGTTTTATTCTATTACATTAATACTTTTAAAGCTACTCAAGTTATTCAGCCAAAAGTAGTGAGTGGTTTTCTTGTTTCCTTGTTATTGTTGTTTGATTAATAGCCTTTATATGACATAGCCTACTAGACAGTGCTCAGTTCGGTTACGTGCACACTTCAAGTCCAACATTTCGATGCAAATATGCTTTTTGTCCCACTGTTTACGTTCACTTTAGACCAAACCGACTGCGTTTATATTAATGCCTCACCAAGACGGGCACTGCCGGAATTAGAAAGTGTATTTGACCATTTAGGCATGTACCCGCATTAGCGTTCTCTGAGCAACATGTGCATGTAAAGCTTACAAACATTAGCCGCCTGTCAATCAAACAGCACGCAGCTACAGACGTCAGGAAATAAAAAGTCAATCTTTTATATTTTATCTAGATCAACCAACCAGTGGTTGTCTTGTTATCACGATTGATGTAATGAACACCCCGGTCTAGATGTAGAACATAGGCTAAGTATAGAAAATTACTCAAAAGTTTATCATTGATATGGAGGACATCTCTTTTTTTTTTTAAAAGATTGTTTTATCGCCCAGCCCTATTGATAACATTTCCTTAATCTCTCACATCAACCCAATAATCTCAGTGATAGATAGCTAATTTACAGGCTACATTATAGACACAGAATCTAGTAAGCAGAAATATGAAATATGCCTTCCTAGGACAAACGGAAACGGAACGTAACGTGGTTACTATGACAGCACGCCACTCTTTAACAAGAGCGAGTGCTTTGAGTGAGAAGGGAACAAAGTAAAAATTTAGTAGAGTTATAATGAAGTAAACAGAAAAGAAAATTGATTTTACAGGTGTAGTTTTAGTCTAATACTTTAATTATATATTAATATAATTATACATAATATATACTCAGCACCTATCTACTGAGGTACTTCAACTTGGGAATTAACATTACTTGCGTTTGAACATCATATTTACGGGCAAATTGGCGTTATTATTTTTTTTAAATTTCCGTTGAAGCAAAGAATTGTGGGTTACGAGTGCCCACGAAGGATACACCTCATGCATCCTCCGAATTCCCGTGAAAGAAGGTCGCATTCGAAGGCTGCATTCGAAGTGTCCTACTCCCTTTTATGAACAAGACAGCCTTGATGACGTATGTGGCCGAGAAATGCGACCTCTGGAGGACGCATCCTTCCAAACGAGACACAGCCTGTGCTTGAGGCAACCTCCACATACATAGCAGTTGGCGCCAGATCTACAGCTGCCCTTCAAGTTTTTTATGTGTGATTTGATTGGAGTCAGGAGACTCTCCCTAGCCAATCATGTTGATAGACTAAAATAAAATCAGGACAGGGAAGTAGCAAACACAGATGGTGGGAAAATAGCCCATTAAAAGTACAGTTACAGCACTTAAAATGTACTCAAGTAAAAATGCAATTCCTGGGAAAAACTACTTAATTACAGTAACGTATTTGTAATTCGTTACTTTACACCCCTGGTAATGACAAACCTATGGTTGAATCTTTTTATTTGTTTTTAAAATTAATGCACAGTTCTCATACTTCTCTCACAGTCATGCTCTTTATGAATATTGTGTGCCCAGCATACATAAAAAAGTAAAAAAAAAAAAAAAACTAAATGTATTGAAAAATCATTTTTGGAGTTACAGGATGTCTACACCTCTTTAGTATTCCTCAACTTTTCTCTTCTGAATAGTGTAAATTACTGCTTGATTACCAAAAGTGTATAGGGTCATTAAAGACCCTAGATATGCAATAGTGTCAGGTTTCTTTTTTGTTTTTTTTGCGCTTCCATAAATAATTTTTTTATGATTATTTCATATCCATATAAATTTACTATCACAGGATATATATTTCTTTGTTTATTACAAGACAAAAGAGAACTATATTCATACAAATGACTACTTTATCACATTGATTTTCTATGTAACAATGGTGAATTATCAGTATTCCATATGCGTGTACACATACATATTATACATGCTATTTCTATCATAAAGACTCGCAGACTTGGTAAATTTGACATGACATGTCTGATGAAATGATATAGAGCCACAGAATATATTTTCTCTTTTGGCGTAAGCCCCGTCTGGCAGTCCGATGAGATTGATACTCGAACTGTCAGATCCTGCCGGAGATAGGAGCCAGGGGGCGAGGAGCCTACCCCCGTGCAGGACGGGACTTGATTGGTGGTGGTGGGGAGGTGGAGGTTGCCGTGTTGGCACACTAAAACAGCAAAGAGTTAAATTGAGAGCAGACTTTTAAAGCAATGGCTGATGTATGACTGGCTAGGAGCTAACTAGATAATGGCGTGATGATGTACAGCTTCAAGTCTCCCGCTAGAACTATGCTTATGCTTATATTTCTTACTCAAGGTGGTGCTGATGTTTCAGTGATTGACTTGACTTACATTTGACATTGCTATTTGAAGAAGCAACGTGGAAGTAAACTATAGCAAGTGTGACACATGAACAGTATGATTTGAATATTGTCGTTTGAGTGTACTACTGAAATTATGTTGTAAGTTGTCCATCTTTTTAGACTCAAAAAGTGCCTGAGAACATACATATGTGTAGCTTATGTGTAGCTTGTGTTAAGTGTAACCCACTGTGTTTGACAGCCAGTTGTGACTCATGAAATTTCAGTGTGGAAGTAATGAATCCTGTTCTATATTTGTTTTATCATCTCTTTAATAAATGAAAAATAAAACTAATTGTCTTGAAAATGTTTTGAAAATTTGACACTATCTGGGCATATTTTAGATCCATTTGGGATAGATATACGTGCCAGGTCTCTAAAGACCAGAGTATGTAATAATGTTTGGCGAAACACCCATGCATTTAAGGGTTAATTTTCCTATGATGCCTAAAATTCTCTCAAGGTAGGCAGCTCTCTAGGGTTATAAACAAAGCCACTGATTGCTAATGACTGGGCTGCATTAGTCCAGCAATTAGGAACTCTTACAAAAAAAAAAAAAGTACTGCACCATGGCAAAATGATGGTGCCAGATGGCAATAACATGGCATATTCATTCATACCATGGAACTGAATGATTACCATATTCATATGCCATGGTATTTACATGGTACTCCAAGGTACTTCAAAGAATACCAACTACCAAGGTGCCATGTGTCAAAAAAACAGAGCACCATGAAACTGTTAGTAAAAAGGATAGATTAGCCATAATGATGGTGAATGTTTGTTTTTTAAATGACCTCAGTGGGAGTTTTACAAATTTACTGGGATCTTCTCTTTGTCATATCCATTGTTTTTTTCCCTTTCTCTTCTCCCCTTTCCTCCTCTACAGTGACACAGTAACCCAGAGAGAGAGAGATGACAGCTGAGTGGGTCGACGTGGTCACCCCAGACAATCTGCTGCTCTTGGACACTGATGCTGTCAACTCTTCTCTCGCTTCAATGCCCTTACAGCGAGATGACTCAGACCAGGTATTGGACAACCAGACAGATAATGACTTCAGTCCACCCCCTGATTGCCACCCGGATCCAACCTCAGAATGCTCAGGATCAATGCCAGGTCCAAGCTAAGACAAGAACATGGAGATCGAGAGTTCTAAACTCAAGAGGAAAGAATATATGATAATGCATCAGATTTAGTCTTAAGACAGCTCTCTGATCTTACTGCAATGCTGGAAATAACTAGAAATCATCCAAACAATGATTAAGTTAATAAACTTGACTTTGATACTGTTGCTGTAAAGGAGACTGACAATATGTCGAACAGTAACAGTAACCTTGACCTACAGCATCAAACATCTCAGAGTCTTATTGATGTAGACAATATGACATACAGAAACCAAAATTACACAAACATTAATCCAGTTCCAGATGAGGCATCCTTTTGGAGTCCTTTTGCAAGTCCTGAAGTCCATTTGAGTCAACTTTCTTATTCTGCAGAACAAGATGAATTGTGCACAGACTCCACTTTATCCAATATGTCTCATCTGAAAGTTTTCTATGTGAGATTTGTCAAATGGTTAATGATGTAGAACTCGGTCTCAGAATACTGAGCAGAGCCCAGACCATCCATGTTCAACAGCAGACAAAGCAACTGATACTTACTCCTCTTTAGATTTACAATACTTACCCAGAAATGCACTACATTGCAATGGACTAAATTTCCAAGACACTTAAGATACCAAAGATAGAGGATCCTGAGACTGACGTTCCTCTGTCTGTGGCTTATTTACATGAAGCAGACACTCTAAACATCCCAAAAGACTTAACAAATGCCTTTTTATTATTAGATTCTATGGAGATGACAACTAAAGTCCAGACATCCTGTATACCAAAGATAGATGACTCTGAGACTGATGGTACATAATAATTGGCTGATTTGCATGAAGCAGGCACTCTGAACATCTCAACAAAGGCATCTTCATTATTAGATTCTGTGGAGTTGACAAACAATGTCTTGGAAACAGCTGATGTGCCAGTCAAGGACAGTGACTTCACTCAGACTCTAAATAACACAGAAGACAACACAGCTACCTCAACTGTTGGTTTCTGCACTTGTGTTCTGACCCACACAGATCAGAATCTTGTAACCAATACAGAACCTGATTTAGTGGAATCAGAATATCACAGAATTTATTTTTACAGTGTTGATAGAATGTTTGATGCAAATTTATCAATGGATCTCTTTAGGGTGAAACCAGTGGCTGAGTGTAACAATGATGCACCAATGGACAATGTGATAGAGAATTCTGGCAAACTTGTCTCAATTTATAGCCTCCAATGGACTGTGATGTATACCCCAGATATTAGGGAAGAAGAAGAAAAAGGAACTGTCACAAATGAGTCCCCGCCAAACACCTGTCCACGCTGGAGATTTAGACAATCATTCTGAAGACAACGAGGGGGTTGGCTTAAAGTTCACAGAGACAAAATGTGATGGTGAGTCTTGTGATGAGTTGTAGCTGGATGATTGCCAGTTTCTGGCAGGTGAAGAAGATGAGGGTGCTATTTTAGATGAATGGGGTCATTTGACCTCTCCCAGCACCCCCACCACCCATATTGACAACACAAAAGCTTCGGATTTCCCCAGAAGAGAGGACCATTTCAATTGACCACCACACTGAGGACAGGGAGCTAAGGTTTCCACCTGTTGAAAGATGGTCATCCACTGACAGCTGGGCTAGCACACTTTCAGACTGGTTCCAGACAGTTAACACCTATACAGAAGATTGTTTCAAGAACAAACACTTCAAACACTGGCTCTAAGCTCAGTTTGGCCATCCAGGACACCACTTTGGAGCAGAGGACAAGTCCAGATATTGCAAACAATTCTGGACAGGCATGTCTGTCTCTGAACCATCAAGAACCAGGAGCAGGCATAGACCTGGGCAGAGGACTAGCTGATAAGACCGATAAGACTAATGGAAATCTTTTTAAAAAGGCAGATAAAGACTGTTTTGCTTCTCAATCAGACTCAGACAGGCAGGACAATAAAACTATGGAGAAAAAAGTGAATTTGTCAGAGACTGTAGTTGAGTCTGAATCCCATAGACCAGAGATGAATTCAGTTTTGGATACTTTTAATGCAACAATGTCCTGTGTGTGTACTGAAAATGAGTTCAATGTCAAACAATATGGAAGACAGGAAATCTCTGGGGAGCTTTGGGGAGCAAAGGTGAGACTAGTACATTTAAAAATACAAACTGCAGTTTCTCTGACTAATAGACTCTGGTGTTTTGACTGAATCACTTCATTTTCTTAATCAATAGTCTCATCTTGTTTTTCCAGTAATAATAGCTAAGCATCCTTGAAACAAGATACATTCAAAATCGCATTAGATATTAAGTCTTGTTTTCAGAAAACTATCAAAATGTAGTGAGGTTTATAGTTAATAATTGGAACACTTTCATTGTGACTTTATTTATTTATTTCTCTTTATTCTATATTTGTTACTCTTTGTGCTGGCAGAGCTCAGTCATACCAATGCCAATGCCATTTTATTGTGTGCTCTTTCTTGCTCACTCACACACACATATTTTCAGGGTACAAACAACTTTTTTTACTTTGAATCTATACCCAAATGGAAGCTTTGTCAGATTAATCTTACTTCTGGGGACACTTTTTTTTTTTTTGGCACATTTGTCCCCAAAGATGGATTAAGTTAAAAACACAACCATATACACATACTAACACAAACACTGATACCTAAACACTCTCTGTCCCTCTTTCTTTCTCTTAAGGCATTGCACAAATACACACATGACAGACAGCTGTGGCTGTTAGGAGAGAAAAACACTGATAAACAGAAATTGTGACAAATTATAGAGGGTGGCAGATGATAATAGCTCACAGATCAAAAGAGGAACCAGAGAGGCAAGGGGGTGGGAACACAGGCACCGCTGGGGGCCGAAATATAACCCCTACTTAGACACTTGGTCTCTTACTGTACAACAGTCTCTCCAATCCTACATGCTCCTGAGGCAGTGTGAAAGCTCTGATTGGTTAACTTAAGTTACATAGTGGCTCTGATCTCTATAATAGAGATGATCCCTTCCTTTACCAACTGCATGTGGCTTTAGGCTTCGGCACAGAAGCGTAAGGATTTCTGGAGTAGAGGGAGTCTCGCCTCAGTGAGGTATGTAAACAAACAACAACTTTGAATGAGGACAGGCCAAATTGTTTGGATTTCTAATATGAAGTCATATTTATACCTCAATAATTTCTGTTATACCTGTGTGGTCTACCTCTGATTTTATTGTCTCAGGGTAGCGCTTTGCCTCTTTCCATTGCCTTTAAGTTAAAGATACTTTTACTTTTTCAGATAGAGAGAAATGCACTGTCAGAGGTGACAAGAGAGAGTGTCCCAACTCGGGCTGGTCTTCGAGGACGATCGTGAAAGCAACTCTGGTTCTTCAAGGATCTCAGCTTACACCAGTGACAAGAATCTAACGACTGGGAGTGCAAGCGCTGAACGTCACGGATCCGGCAGTAATCGCCCCACATGTGCCTCTCAATCGAACAGTCATGTGTCTCTTGAGGCAGGACACCTGAAGCAGACACATGGTGTGATGACAAATGAGAAGTTCATTGGGGAAATGGATCATATTTGTGCTGTAACTCTGAGGACTTTTCTATGAAGCCAGGAGAGGGAAGCAATACAGTTCTGCAGTTTATTATGCCATTTGCCCCACTCAGTATTGGAAGTACTTTCCTTCATCATAGTGTATCGAAAGATGACGGTCCAAAGGCTGACTTAGATCTTCCTCTGAAAGGAAGTATTAATGATAGTGAGATATCATCAATTGAGCAAGGTCAAAAATCAATCAGTAGTGACAATTCTTCCGAAGACCATTTTCACACCTGTCCAGACCAGTCTTTATCTTCATCTTGTGGAGATTCAGATGATCTTCCCATTAAGGATACTACGACAAAAACAGAGAACAGAGATACCTGTGACATTAGTAAAGAGCTTTCTAAATTACTTTTACTCACAGGAGAGCAGTTTATGGTGTCGGAGAACAAACGTGTTGCATATGTCACTCTAGATTTGGATGACTCCGGAGATTTTACACTAGACAAGCGTCTGTTGTCCTTTTCAAACCACGCAAACATGCCTCACAAAACCTCAAAGACTTCTTCAGATGTTAAAACGCGGTATAAACATATGGAGAAATCAGGTGACCAGCAGCATGGGATTCATACAAAGAGCAAAGACTGTCTTCATTCACAATCCCAAGAAAAAGAAAAAGCAGGTTGTGAGGACCGTGCTGTTACTGTCATTGAAACCATTGTCATAACTGAGAAGATCACTCCCAAAACCAAGGTGATAAAGAAAAAGAAGCACACACAACACGGGGCAGCAAAACCTGAGAATGATCTATCAACCGAAGTAGGTAACAGAACCACTCAGAAGAGTGCAAATGGCAAGACAGAGAATGTTGAAGTAAATTTGGCATCAAATGGTCTGGATAAACCAGCATCTCATCTTCCCACTAAGATGGATCTTGCCAACACTGATAAAACACAGAAAGTCATGCCAGTGAGACCCAAAGTAAAAGCCAGTCTAAATATTGTGGCCAAAATGGACCCTGCCGACTTAGACTCTACTCAGAAAGCCATCCCTGTAAAATTCAAAGCAGACGCCAGTGGAAGTAACGTGGCCAATATGGGAAAGACATGCGGCTCAGATCCTCAAAGCACTCGTTCACCCAGCACGCTGAATGAGGACATCAAGCGTAGGCGAATCGCAAGCAACCTGTCTGGAGCAATTCCGTTAAGGACAAGACCGCAGCTGCCTGCAATTTTTCACCAAGCAAGAAAAGATGGCGAAGATGCCACAATGACGTCTTACAGTGAGGTCGTCGAGCAGAAGACTCCACCACCAAAAGAAGGTTCTTCAAATCCATTCCTTGTTTCTTCAATCTAAATGGTTATTTCACCCAAATAATGAGTCATTTATTCACCCTCATTTTGTTCCAAACCTGTATATCTTTCTTCCATGGAACATAAAATGAAATATTAGGCATACTTGTAACCTCAGTCACCATTCACATTCATTGTATGGAAAGAAGATGCAATGATAGTGAATAGTGACTGGGACTATAATTCTACCGAACATCTCCCTTTGTGTTCCACGAAAGAAAAAAGTGATACAGTTTTGAAGACATTAGTGAGTAAATAATGACATACTTTGAATTTTTTGGATGAACTGTCCCTTTAAAAGTCAAGCCATCAGCACATTTTGTAAAATATACAAAATGCTGATAATGTTGATAATACAAAACTGCCCTACAAAGTCCAAATGCTAAACTGTGCCAACACTGAAGTTGAGAAGTTTTTTGATTGTCCAGCCAAATGTGGATTACAAAATCGTCTGTTTTTTTTTTTTTTTTCTTCTGAACCTAAGCATAATTGAGCCAAAACCATTTTTGAATCTAAGAAAGCAGATATAAATATTGAAATTTTAATATGTTCAATATTTTTACTGGAAAACAAGATAAAATACTGATACAAAAAAATATTTATTTAATAATTTTTTTTCTTGCAGTTGTGGTTTCTTGTGTGGTCTCAGAGATCCAGGCTGATCCACTTCCTGCTGACCCCCAGAACATCTCCCTCTGGTGCCGGTTCAGTCCGGTCCCACCTGATGCCACCATTAAGTGGACTAAAGAGGAAACTGTGCTATCAGAGAGCAGAAAAGGGTGAGAGGATTTTTTTCTTTTTTTTTACCATCAGCCCCTGCTTTGCATCATCTCCTATTCTAACTCTACAGTAGTTAAAAATGGAATATCCAAATGGACTTAAAGGGATAGTTCACCCAAAAATGAAAATTCTGCTAACATTTACTACTCACCCTCATTCTTCCTTGGAACAACAAAAAGAAGTTAGGCACAATGTTAACCTCAGTCACCATTCACTTTCATTGCATCTTTTTTTCCATACGTTCCTAGGTGAATGATGACTGAGGCTAACATTCTGCCTAATCTGTTTTTGTGTTCAACGGAAGAAAGTCATATATATATATGCACACACACACACACACAATATATGGGTTTGTAATCACATGAGGGTGAGTAAATAACAGAATTTAAATTTTTGGATGAACCATCCCTTTAACTGAACAAGTACAAAGGCAAAATCACATGACTTTTTCCTCTTGGTGGCGCTCTGCTTGTGACTGACGTTTCTGTAAATTTTGGCAAAGACCAGACTGAACATCAGTACACTAGTGATTCAGCTATGACTTGGATTGGGAGCGTAATGAACCATTTACATAACAGTCTGATTCATTCCTACTGAATGCTGACTATGCCTCAGATATGAACTCAAAAGAACCCCTGCATTCTGGTGCATTTGTTTTGTAAACTATAGGTTACTAAAGGCTAAAGGGATAGTTCACCCAAAAATGAAAATTCTCTTATCATTTACTCACCCTCATGCCACCCCAGATGTGTATGACTTTCTTTCTTTTGCAAAACACAAACAAAGATTTTTTGAATCATTTCTCAGCTCTGTAGGTCCATACAATGCAAGTCAACTTGGTCCAAATCTTTGACGATCAAAAAGCACATAAAGTCAGCATAAAAGTAATCCATACGACTCCAGTGGTTAAATCCATGTCTTCAGAAGTGATATGATAGGTGTGGGTGAGAGATACATTTTTAGGTATATTTTAACTATAAATCTTCACTTTCAAATAGGCCACCTAAGCGCTCTTCTTTCCTAATAGTTTGTCTTTTGTTTTGCTGATTTGCATTCTTCGTGTCGCTACCTACGAGTCGGGAGGATAATTTATAGTAAAAAAAAAAAAAAAATTAAATATTGATCCTTTTCTCACCCACACCTATCATATCGCTTCTGAAGATTTAACCACTGGAGTTTTAGGGATTACTTCTATGCTGCCTTTATGTGCTTTTTGAGCTTTAAAGTTTTGGACCTACAGAGATGAGACAAACATCTGGGATGGCATGAAGGTAAGTAAATGATGAGAGAATTTTCATTTTTGGGTAAACTATTCCTTTAAGGTCTGCATAGACCACTGATTTTGGCCTGTGTGATGCTTACAACGCATAATTTGTAAAACTATGATTTAGGTAACTGTCTTGACAATAGTACTCAGTGGAGAGCTGCTGGTTTACTTAGAATGTTAAAAACCTCTATTTTTTGCAGAGAAGGGGATGGTGACCGATTCAAACTGACCATTATAAAGGCCTGCAGTAAAGACCTGGGACTGTACAAATGCAGCCTGACCACCTGTAACATTTCTGTTTCTACCGCAGAGTACCACCTCACCTCTGAGGGTAAGGCATAGTAGGTTGTTTTCCCAGACACAACTTGAGCCTTGCTTTTGATTTAAGAGACTATAAATTAAGATTTTCCATTTGCTAATGCACACAATGTCCAGAAGTAGTAGGCCTATGTGAGAATTAGCTGACATATTATTTTATGGGATAATATCTGTGTTTGCCCAGCTCAGTTTTCTTACAACCATAAATATATAGTGAATTTACCTACATTTACAATGATAGTCATTAGGGCTACTCGATTCCAGATTAATTGAGAGAAATCTTACAATAATTAGTGCGATATACAGCATGTTTATGATTGATAGATGAATAACAAAAGCTAGATGAATCCCCTAGGCGGAGTCAACTTTAGATTCCCAACGACTCTGAATCGATGAAGAATCGATTCTTTTCGGAATAGACTCCCAGCCCTACTAGTCATGTATTTTAACATTTTAGGGACCTTCTGTATGTGTCTGGGAAACCATTCCTCCTCACCTCTGTACAAATGAGAGGACAGTCAAGAATACACACAAAAATACTACACACATTGTCTCCTCTGTCTCCATTTTCATTTCAGTGCTTATGGAACTTGTCATCCCAAATCACGATCAACCAGGTAAATATGGCCTTAATTTCATGATCCGTTCAAAACATGCTTTTCCTAAGGGGCCGTTCTTACTGACACAAAAGTTTTTTTGACCTTTGCATCACGTCTCGCCATTTCCAGCTGAAAAGTACTTCAACTTTAATAAAAGGTGTCTCATGACACCTGCATTTTGTTCTATTTGTTGCACTGTATCTAGACTTTTTAGTTTTTATGCAAGAACGAGTTTGGTTTGAATGGCCCTTAAGATTAGAAAAGCTATTCACAGTATGATAGATAAAAGATTGCTTTTACCATTATTAAAATCTGACAGCTGCAACTTTTAATGGCATTTAGGAGTGTTTGGTTTTGAAGTTTCTCTCTCCCCCCCACCCCCCAATATATCTCTCAGTTGAGCCCAGGATTGTGGATGGGGAAGAAGAGAGTATCCAATGCAGTCTGCTTCTCTTCAAGGAAGATTTTCTATCGGATCAGTATTTTGGAGAGAATCAGCCAGCTAGCATTGTAACAGAGAAGGTCCACTTTGGTGAAGGCATGCACCGTAAGGCATTCAGGACCATGCTTAGAGCAAGCAATCTGCCACGCTTCAACCCTGGCCATCCCTGTGTCCTGAAAGTGCACAATGCCATTGTCTATGGGGCCAAAAATAACAAAGAACTTGTTCAGAAGAATTATAGCCTGGCTGTAGAGGTGAGAACAAACTTCCTCAAGGAAATGTGAATGTTAACCAAAAGATTTTCAAATAGAGAACTAATTATGATTAAATGAAGCTTAACAATTGCTTTTCTATTTTTCTCAGGAATGTCATGTGCAGAACACTGCCAGGGAATATATCAAGGCGTACCACTGCGTGGCTAAGTCTGCAGAATCATTTGGAGAGGTTCCAGAGTAAGTATAAAAAATAAATCCAATTGTTACCATAATTGTTATAAACTACTGATAGCTGATATCATGATCAAAATAATCATATGTATATGAATGTAATTAAACATCCAAAAAAATATAACAGGGCTCCCATAGCCAAGGAAAACCTGGAAATATCAGGGAATTTTAAAATTAGGTTTTTCAGGTCTGGAAAAGTCATGGAAACTAAAGGTGCACTCAGTAACTTTTGTCTTTGTGTCATCTTGGACTTACACTGACACCTAGCGGTGTGGATGTAGCATAATTTAAAATCAATAGTTTTCAGTTTCAGATGCCATTGTAGAAATTTAGTATTCACAGTCAGCCATACTTTAATCAATGAGTGAAAGTGTCAAATAACAGGACGGTTATTGAGATTAAGCGACTAGTATTCGGCTGGTCATGTGATTCTGACCTGGCAGCCCCCATGTGCGGACCCTCTCCATGTAGAATAAAACAGCTTTTATAAGGTTACTGATATGACTAGAGTCCTCATCTCATGTGAGTGGTCATGATTTCCTGCATATCTTGCAAAATTACAATTCATGTCTTTGGGAGTTAAACTTTTTTAACGAGGAACGAATTACTGAGTGCATCTGCGTTAACTGTCATGAAGTAACAATGAACAATATTAACAGCATTCATTAATCTAGGTTAATGTTAATTTATAAAAATATAATTGTTAATTCATAACCAGTATGTAATGTTTACATATACAACTTTAATTGTAAAAATGTGTTAGTATTTATTCAAATTTACATGAACCAAGGTTAAAGGGAGGTTCCGGGTTCAGTACAAGTTATGCTCAGTTAACAGCATTTGTGGCATAGTATTGATTTCCACAATAAAAATAATTTCAACTCGCCTCTTGTTTACTGAGAAAAATAAAAATAAAAGCAAAAATCATGGTTACAGGAAGGTACTCACAATGGAAGTGAATGGGGTCAGTCCATAAATGTTAAAATACACATTGTTTTAAAAATATAGCTGTAAAACGTAAACATTTTACGTGATTTTAAAAAAATCGCTTGCTTGCCTTATCTCTGTAAAATTATATACAGTATTACAACTTTGTTGCCACGACAACAAAACCCTGTAATCCGGGTATTGGATATAATTTTACACAGATAAGGTTAGCAAGTGATTTTATCAAAATAAAATCATGGTATCAAGCAAAAATGTTTACGTTTTATGGCTATACTTTTGAAACGATGTGTATTTTAATGTTTATGGATTGGCACAATTCACTTCCATTGTAAGTGCCTTATTGCAACCATTTAAAAAAATAAATAAATAAATAATAAATAAATGACAGGTGAGTCAAAATGATTTTTTTAGGTAATCAACATTATGCAATAAATGCTTTTGATTGAGCTTCACTTGTATTGAACCCGGGAACATTCCTTTAATACATTTTGTAAAGTTATTGTTCATGTTAACTAATGTAGTTGACTAATGTTAACAAATACAACCTCATTGTAAAGTGTTACAAAAACTACTATAGTAAAAGTAAGATTTTCTAGTTACAGGTATGCACAGCAATGAAATATTTAATCGTCTTGAAATTTCTGTTTGTGAGTGTGATCTCTATAAAATTATTAAGTAACACTTTACAATAAGGTTCTATTCGTTAACATTGGTTAAATAAAGCATTAGGTATCATGAACTGACAATGAACAGTTTATAGTTAGTTCATGTTATTTCATAGTGCAATTAACTAATGCTAACATATACAACTTTTGATTAAAATATGAATAATATATGTTGTAATTAAAATTAACCAAGATTAATAAATGCTGTAAAAGTATTGTTCATTGTTAGTTCATGTTAACTAGTGTAGTTAACTAATGTTAACAAATGGAACCTTATTATACAATGTTACCAATTATTTTTTATAAATCATTATCCTGTAATTACAAACTTTTCCCAGTCATTGGTTAAGGTGCAGGAACCCTGATATAAACAGATATTTTCTACATTATCTTTCTGTGATATATGGAAAGCAACCCGCTGTTGTCTATTTCTTAGGATCATCCCTATTTATTTGGTCCACCGGCCTTCCAGTGACATCCCTTATGCCACTCTGGAGGAGGAGCTGCTGGGTGACTTCGTGAAGTACTCTGTGAAGGACGGAAAGGAGATTAATCTGATGCACAAAGACTCCGAGGCGGGTCAGAAATGCTGTGCCTTTCAGCATTGGGTCTACACCCAGACTGAAGGCAACCTGCTGGTCACCGATATGCAGGGTAAATAACATAACTCCATTTCACAATACATTCAACATCACTGGACATTAACAATGGGGTAGCGTAGTGTTTAAAGCTCTAAAATGGTAACCAGAATTTTGTAGGATTGAGACCCACAAGGGGTGTTCCATAAAGTTATCACCACTGTGGCCTTGAGCTAGACACTTAACCCCAGTTTGCTCCAGCGGGGCTAAACCTGTAAGTAGTGTACTTTAAAGGGGTCATGAGGAATCAAATTGAGGTCATTGTACTATAAAAACATACTGTAAGTTTCAGAACTCAAAACTTCCTCCTCACTGCAAAAAGTGAATTTGTTGAAATCAAGCTGCCAAAATGACTCGTTCACTACTTGCTCCACATTGTGATGTCACATTGTGGTAGACATTTACATCTGACCGCTTCCACTACAACACATCAACGCCTACTTTACCTTTAATCACTTTCGTAGCTCGCCCAGTAGCGGTGAGCAGTAAGATGGCAAAGAGAGGGCAGGTCAGTCAAGAGCAGAGAGTCAACCAGAACAGTGGGCGTTTACTGACAAGTCTTAAAGGAGAAGCAGCAAAACCGAGGGTAATAATAATGATATATATATATATATATATATATATATATATATATATATATATATATATATATATATATATGTATATATATATATATGAAATATAATATAAGTGAACCTTAAGGAACATTTTATTAAAATAATAAAAAAGGCATGTCATGACCCCTTTAAGTCACTTTGTGCAACAGCAAAATGACTACTTTCTTACAATGAGTGCTTTTTACTGATTTGCTTTGTATAATTTTAAACAATTCATGTTTGTACCTGATGCACATTTTTGAAGAAATTCTTTCTATGGCACACTACTGTACTTTAAAGTGTTTTTACACAATATTTTTCTCTTTTAATGTCCAGGTGTTGGTATGAAACTGACTGATGTTGGGATAGCCACCTGTAAGAAAGGGTAGGTATCTAAAAATGCTTGTTTAAAATATATTTAAAATGTACAGTATAATAAAACCAGCTAATAAATCAATAAAATGAATTTTATTCAAATATAATTATAAAAGATGTATAATTAGTTACTTTAAAGGGTAACCCTGCATTTGTTAACATTAGTTAACATGAACAAATGATGAACAATACTTTCACACTATTTATTCATCTTGGTTACATTTTTAAAATTAGAAGCTGTATTTGTTAGCATTAGTTAATGCACTATGAACTAACCTGAACTCAAAATAAACAACAGTATATTTATAAATTACCATTAACAAACATTAATAAATTATTCATTGTTAGTTCATGATACCTAATGCATTTACTAATGTTAACAAACAGAACCTTATTGTAAAGTGTTACCCTTTAAAATAATATAATAATAATAATAATAATTTATATTTTACCAGGTATAAGGGATTCAGAGGAAACTGTGCCACTTCCTTCATTGATCAGTTCAAATCTCTGCATCAGTGTAACAGGTACTGTGAGCTGCTGGGCTTGACGTCCCTGCAACCCAAACCAAAATGGTCTATTGTTCCCCCAAAGCCAAAAGCACAACCTGTGCCCAAGAAAAAGACCTTTGGCTCGGTTCAGAATGGCAAATCCTGATTGGATAGAATCCTTGAACTTTTGCTTTTAGGATAAATGGAGTTTGAAGACTCATTAGGAATTGCTGTCTTGCTCAGGGACAAATGTGTTTCTGAGCTGTTTTATCTTAAGATGCTGAAAGAGATGACATTCATCTGTAAGGATATTTTGGAAGTTACTTTTTTGTTGAGAGTTATTTCATTCTTTTTGATTTGCTGTATATTTTATACAGTTTTATCAAGGGCGAAGATTTGGCTTGAACATTGGGGTTACAGTATGAAGAATTTACATGTTTCCATTGATCATGGTATAAATATTGTGGGGGTTGTACTTGCTTGTTTTGCAAGTAGATCCCCCCCGGAATCTACGCCCCTGAATTTTATGTTTGTGTTTTTGGAGGAGGGGAGTTTGTCATGGATCAGAACCAGCCTTAAAAATGAGAGAATATTGAAATTCGCTTTAGGAAGTATCAGCCTACAGCGTTTTAGTTTGCTATGTTGAAAAGTTCTAAAACACTTTTGGTAACATTTTACAACAAGGTTCTATTTGTTAACATAAGCGTTTTTTTCATGGAAGGTATGCAAAAATGTTTACTACTCCCTGAAAAATATTAATGAAATAAGTGATATGAGATATCTCACCGGTCTCTGTGAAAGGTCTAGACTAGACTAGACAGCAAACAAAAATGTGTGACGCTTTCTACAGGTCAATCATTTTGCACCTTCTCCTAGTATTGTAGTTGCAGAGAATTATTTTGGCATAATGCCATTTTTATGCCACGTTGCTCATA
This sequence comes from Myxocyprinus asiaticus, assembly GCF_019703515.2. NCBI lineage: Eukaryota > Metazoa > Chordata > Actinopteri > Cypriniformes > Catostomidae > Myxocyprinus > Myxocyprinus asiaticus. The sequence goes on from NC_059381.1 coordinate 8,134,289, forward strand.
ACAGTTGTCAGTTGAGGGCGCTATTTTGCGGCTGTTGTTTTTGACAATGGTTTCTACTCAATATCGGTCTCAATAAAGCTCATTTGGTATTTTTGGAGTGCTGAAAGGGGGCGTGGCTAAACCAATGGCTCAGTTTGTGGGAATTATAGAACAGCTAAAATCGCTTACAGAACCTTTAACTAATGATAACCTACACAACTTTTAAGGTTAAAAAAAAAAAATAATAATTAAAATGCAGGAGTTGTAAAATTATTGTTCACTGTTAGGTCATGTTAACTAATGTAGTTATACATTTTATGCATACAACTTTATTTTAAAGTGTTACCACTTTTTTTAAATAAGTATAATTTTTTTTATTGTGTCAGTGCTGCTAACAGCTTATTCTTTACAGTTAGCTACTGGTATTTTAGTATGATAAATATGCCAGTATACTGTAATAACATAGGAAACACTTGCTAATGTTATCACATTTATTATTATAAGTGCAATAAAAATAAGTAAAGTTTATGTAAAATGTTAAAGCTTAAACATATTTACTTTGTGTGAAATGAATGTGCAATGAGGAAAAAGATTATTGTTAGACTTGAATGAAATTGTTACACTTTAATGTTGGATGGTGAATGGAAGCTGCTAATTTTGAATGATAAGATGTACATATTTATGTTTTAATTTAGGTGTCCTGTTACAATACTTGAGTTTTTGTGCTATTCTTGTCTCTCTCTCTCTCTTTATTTCTTTCTTTCTTTTGAGCAGAGTTCATACAGTTAACATTTACTTTTTGTCACATGGTGAACTGTAGGATAAGGTGTTGAATCTGATGCTATGGAAATCTCTGTACACTTGCCCTAGTAAACAGCTGTTGATTTGCCCCAACAAGCATGACAAACCTTCCACCTTCACGTTTCAATCATCTCTCCAAAGTCATATGACTTATTGTCTCATTACTATATATAAACACATTCACATTTCCAAAGCAATGTAGTATTTGTCCTCTCTTTTTGATTTGTTATTGAAACGCTTGGGCTGCACAAATCACCTGAAATGTGTTTTACTTTAAACACTGTGATGTTGCAAACTGTATTCAGTTGAACGTGTTGCATTTTCAATGTATACTGATGTAGTTTTATGCAAATATAGTCTTATCATTGTGGTTGTGACATTGTGAGATGTTAAGCTTGCTTTACTAACTGTGGCTTGAGGCTCAAAGTTTATCAAATGCTTGGCTTAATTTAACCACAGTCCTGCTCTTTTGACTTTGAATGATACCCGTGTGTGAATGATTTGTATATAAATAAACATATTTTTCTTTATTGATTCTAGGCTTTATTTGAGCATTTTGAATTTACTGATAGCAATCCATCCATATAAACAACTAAACTTGGGAAACTGGCTAGCCATATATACATTGTTTTAATTGTCTTGGGGGTACCATGCTAAGTCATTTAGACTGTGTACAAGGGAACACAATATGCATACTTTACACATTAACATGTCTAATATAGACAACTGGGTCAGTAGGCATACCTATAGCAGACATGCCATCTTGCTTTGCCATCTATTTTTGCCAACCATCAATCTATCAACCAACCCGCCACAGACAAAATAAAGCCCCTCTGTATATACACACACATTCATACAATAAGACACAATGGTCGACTTCTCATATTCCCAAGAAGTCCATAAATGTGCTGTGAGAACTGTTGCTCTGTGCTGATTGGCTGAGGAGGTTGTGAGGTCTCACCGTGGCTATTTAGTGTGATAATGGCGTTTGATGACACAGGATACAAACACCATTGTCACACTCCACAGCTCAGGAGGACGAGAAGCAGATACAGTCTAGGAAGAAAGATAGGAGAGAAATAAGAGCGAAAGAATGAAATGGGAATGAGCAATTATACAGTACACCAGTTTAGTCATGTAAACATTAACCATTTGCCTTTGGCTCTATTTTTGCTAATTCACTGCAAAAATCACTTGGTATTTTTGTTTTTCTATTGAAAACATGTAAAAATCCTTAAACTAACAAAATCTGCTGGTCTTAAAAATGAAAACGGCCAGTGGGGTAAGAAAATTAAACTTAATTAGAAGGGGAAAATGAGTTTGTTTCTCACCTCAGAGAAAACCACTTTGAATAATTTAGCACAATTTAGCATATTTTCCTGTTGTAGCAGATTTTCAAGCAGATAAGTTCCTAATGTCAATGAATTCTGACCTCTTATCTACAGTAAACCCTCAAAATAAAACTGTGAACAACTACTAGCGCTTAAAACTAGGCTGACATATGTTGGCCTTTCTGTCTCTGTTATTAGCTGGCTCACACTCTAGTTTATGTGCAAACGTTATCCACCTGTAGTTAGATTACAGTTTTCTGTTTGCACCTTTTTTAGTGGAGTGGATGGGCACTGGGGGAACAGTGCAGCTGGTCTCTGCTTGGCTGATCTATGAACGTAAACTACTGATTGTGCCCTCGACTCCCACGTAGTATTCCATTAATAGGACAGAGTGATCTATAACTTATTCTGCATCCACGTCATTCCCGAATTACTGTAATTAAGAATTGTCAACTTTTTATTCATACTTTTATCAGGTCTGTAATTACAAATGGGGAATTCCATGTAAAAATCAAAATGGCAGTGGATTCAACAGTTTTAAGTAGCTCTATGATCTCCGAAAATTGGTACTTCTAGAATTCAGGTTGCATATGGGAAGGGCATTTTAGAACTCTGTGATCTTGTTCGAAATTCTAAAAGAACCTAAGTCCACATCCAAAGTCTTAACCCTAAAACATCAATGTTTTAAGTTTCCTAACGTCATCGTTTTCCAAAGTATGCGGATTTGGAGAGCATTTTCGAACGTTTCCATTTTCAGTGGAGGAAAATGCCATTCAAAATCCATGTGTTTTCAAATGAAAATGTATTAGTGTGGACATGGCCTAAGTCTGTTTTAAACCTTTGGGGGTATTTTTTGGTTTGACAGGCACATGATCATTTTAAAAATGGATATTTATTCTCCATTTACTGATGAAACAAAACAAAACATAACACAAAGTGGCACTTCTTATTACACTTTCCTAACAATTGCCAGTTTATTCAGTTTTGTTATGCTACAACTGTAGTAAGCAGGTTAATGATTTGTTATTTCTGATTGATTCAATGAATATTTTCTCTCGTGGACAAAAAATATAAGAAAGATTTTCTGTAGTTTATGCATAATCCTGTTGTGTGGCATAACTTTAAATATTAATATACTGTAGATATCCTCAAATATGTTCATTGTTCATCTAAATGAAACAATTGAAATATTTCTGAGAATGTCTCCAGTCTTTTATGGAAACAGTATGTTGAGACTTACCACAGCCCCCCCGTCCTGTTAAGATAGCTGATCCACATGTCTCTCCATGCTTTAGTATTGGTGTACACTGAAAAAGAAACACATACTTCAAAAAACACTCTGTCTCCTTTAAAACAAAACCAAACAAAACCACTGCACTTTCCTAACACTTGCACATTCAGTTAGAATTGATACGCCACTAATAAGTGAGTTACTGATTTGTTATTTTTGATTTCCTTAATAAATATCTTTCCGTGTGGAAAAAAAATAGATGAAAACTTTTCTGTAGTTTAGGCATATTCATTTTGTGTGGCATCATTTTAAATGTAAATATAGATCTACTCAAATGTGTTCCTTATTCATCTAAATCAAACTATTTAAATATTTCTGAGAACGTATCCACTGTCTTTGGTGAAAACAGTAGGCTGAGACCACATTACCCCGTCCCGTAAAGATGGCTGATCCACATGTCTTTCCATGCTTTAGTGTAGGTGTACGCTGAAAAAGAAACACACTTCACAAAACACTCTGTAAACTACAAACACTCCATCTCCTTTAGAACACACTGACACTCTCAGCCACACATAGTTTCCACAGCTCATACACAACTAAAACAAGTACACTGTCTGAAGAGAGTTTGCCATGACTGGTCATTCTACGCTCTCTTAACCTCCCTATATGTACCTAGAGGGGGTTTAGTCAAACAGTTAGTGCTGTTCTGCGATAAGCTTGGAGAAGTATTGATCCACAGTGACGTGGGGACGAGGTCACTTACCCAAAATCTGGTGCTTCAGAAAAAAGTAAATAAAAGTCCTTTTTCCTCTTAACACAGTGACTTAAAAAGAAGGGCAGCACTCTGAGCTTTTGGGATTGTATAACAATGGCAAATGCCAGATATTACTTACCATGGTAACAATAATTTGAATGACTTGCTGAGTGAGACATACTGTAGGGGTCAAGCAACCAGAAATCTCTTGACCTGGATTCTCTGTGGATTCTTACAATATTGTGTGTGAATGTAATATCTTATAATATTGCCTGTTACATAGAAAACTTAAAAATAATCAAATATTCACATGATTGTTTTTTTTTTTTTTTTGTGAACTAACACATTAAGCTCTTTTTAAAGAAAATTCTGTATGATACGAGTTAAAATGAACACGTTTCTAGTTTGGTGTTGATGAAGGGAATCTTCAGCCTTACTTGTGGGGATGCGGGGTACATATTGCAAGACTAAAAAGTTGGGAAACTATAGGATAAAGGTGCTTATAATTAAGTTTAAAAATTGAAGGAAAAATTTAACACCATAAATGCTACCAAAAGTCCTACTATTCTTGATTTTTTAAAACCCAGATATCTCAAGAGACACAAAAGACATTTGTAGCAGTGAAACAATCGCCATCTAATTACAACACTATAGAGGCCAGTGTAAGGGTTTAGTTCAAGTCAAATCCACAAAACACACAAACATAAATCTCAACGCTTTCCATGAAGCGTTAACAAACATTACCTGTTTGTAGCCGAGCAGCCAAGCCATAGTCAGGCCTACCGCAGTGTTACTGTAACATGACTGAAACTCATTCCATGAATCCAGTGTTCTCTTAATATATGTGATGCTGGTTTGGCAGAGGACTTGTTTGTGATTGCAGAAAGAGAGCTCTTGATAAAGTGTACAGGAAAGCAAGCTGCTTTTATTTGCTTGTCCTTGGATCTGATAGCTGCCCGATTGCACATGTGAATGAACTTAGTTTCTTTCACCGAGCCTCACACCATGTGTTTGGATTTGATGCTGACTATTAATTAATGTGGAAAATGTCAGCATTTAAAGAAAATATAAATATTATTTATAAAATAGAATTACCATTATAAATTCAAATATATACACTACTGGTCAAATGTTTTGAAACACTTATTCTTTATTATAATGATTTGTGTCTTATTTTAGAATAATAGTAAAGTCATCAAAACTATGGAATAACATAAATGGAACTATGGGAATTATGTTGTGACTAAACAAAATCCAAAATAATTCAAAACTGTGTTAGAGTTTAACATCTTCAAAATAGTCACCCTTTGCAGACATGTACTCTTGACATTTTCTCAACCAACTTCTTGAGGTATCACCCTGGGATGCTTTTTAAACAGTATTGAAGGAGTTCCCATCTATGTTGGGCACTTATTGGCTGCTTTTCTTTATTATTTGGTCCAAGTCATCAATTTCCAAAACTTTTTTTTTTTTTAAATTACATTTTAGTTTTGTAATGAAATAAATTAATATGGTGGCACAATTATATTTTTGTCAGCAAAACTAATTTAAAACATTTAAGCATACACCTTCAGATCAAAAGATTTTTAAGATCATGAGAAACATTTTAGTCAAGTGTTTCAAAACTGTTGACCGGTAGTGTGTGTGTGTGTGTGTGTGTGTGTGTATATATATATATATTTCCCCCTTAAGGTGTGTTTTTAGCCTCGTTGTGCCCCACTTGTCATAAGTCTAAAATATTTAAAAATTGTACAAAATTATCTATGGCTTTAGAAAAAACTGGCAACATATAATTAATATTATTTCTAAAATAAAATTATGAATATAAATTAAAATATATAACTATCAAATCATAAAAAAATATACATTTAATAAAATAAAATTATCAGTGCCTTATTTTACTTGAATTTTCACATATAATCATATAATAATTTTCAAATATAAATTCCAATATAAAACACAATTATTACAATTAAAACTATTAAATGTGTTAATGAAATTAAATTATGAATTACAAATCATTGCCTTGTTATATTTACATATATATAAATTATACTGCTAGTCATTTTTCTGCATAAAGTAGAAAATCTGTGGATTCAACTCAGAACTAGATTAAAAAGGCTGAACTGCTGCCAGATTTAACCCAGTTACCTGTGCCCGCAGCTTTGCAACAGGTCAAATCAATGAAAAGTTTGCAGTATCTGCAAATAGAAAACCATACCCCCTCCCTCTTCCATTACAACAAACTAAGATTCTTCATTCAGTCACTTGCATTTTCTCTGACTTTGAACAGTCCATAAAAGACAGAACATAGTTTATCTCAACCTGACATTTTGGAGTTAAGCCAAGCTTAAAGGAATACTCTGGGTTCAATACAAGTTAAGCTCAATCGACAGCATTTATGGCATAATATTGATTACTACAAAAAATAATCTTGACTTGCCTCTCCTTTTCCCTGAATGGGGTCAATCTGTAAACATTCAAATTCCCACTATTTCAAAAGTATAGCCATAAGACATAAACAATGTGTGTGTTAACATGATTTTAGTGTAATAAAATCACTTACTAACCTTTTCTGTGTAAAGTTATAGCCAAATTTTACAACTTCACTACCATGATGATGTAATGTCAACAAACCCTAAAATAACTATTTAATTGACTCTACAGCTCAAATAATACATGAGTTTTATCAGAAGTGTTAATGTAATTGCTTTTATAAAATGATAAGCTTCACATTTCTGCTTTTAAACCCTCCAAATATTCCCCACATAAACTTTCATTGTAAGCGCCTCACTGCAACCTCGGTTTTTGCTTTTTTTAAAGAATAATTGATTTGTAGGAATCAAAATTATGCCACAAATGCTGTCGATTGAGCTTAACTTGTTTTGAACTCTGAATATTCCTTTAAACTGAAACCTAAAACTAGACTATACTTGCTTTATATACATGCCTTCTTGCTTTGAAAATTCCCATTCTAATTATTACAAAAGTAACATGAATTAGTTGTCATTTAGTTAAACATTTACATCAAAATGAGCCGAAATCTGAGGTCATTCAAAAACAATGCATTATTTAGGACACCCCAAACAAATACAGCAATACAACAGCACACCATATTCAATTTTTCAGTTTATTTTGAACGAATTATACGAATCGCAAGGTCTTGTGGTGAGCAGGAACCAAAGTAAATGTTCCTCATCAATAAAAAAAGAACTGCCCTAAAAAAAAGGAAGGGTAATTTATAACAACAATAATAATCATAATATTATCATATCAGAGGCCCGGAAAGTGTGAGTGAGGAGGTTTACAGATCAAAACCTGGAAAAAGAAAATACAAAAAGAACCAGTCTGAAGTTTTACTCCAGATGGAGCTCGCTCTTACACAACTGATCTGGGAACAGTTATCAGCTTGTCCAATTCAATTGTGAATCATTTAAAGTGATAGATCACCCAGAACTGAAAATTCTGCAATCATATACTCACCCTCATGTTGTTCCAAACATCCTTTTGTTTTCCATGTAAGAAAAAAAGCCTAATGACTTTGGAACATCATGAGGCTGAGGAAACGACAGAATTTTTTTTGGGGGTGAACTATCCCTTTAAGGAAGAGTAGCCAAACTGACTCTAGATCAGCTGGGGCAAGCTATAATCCGAAAGCCCTGCTCCATGACTGATATGGTAGCAGCACGCAGCTTATTAACAATTGATATTGCACCAATGTTACTAAGTGCCTTAAAAAGAAATAAAATATATAATCATATTCAAGTTCACAAATAAAAAGGTGACGTGACCCTAATGTGTGATCAATAAAGTGCCCTTTTAGGTATAGTGATGTTAGAAGAAAAAAGAACAAAAGAAAGACAGACAGAAAGTTTACATACTGAAAGTCTACGAGACTTGCAGTGTTAAATCACAGCGCTTTTTAAGATAGCTTCACTCTGTGCCGCTCATTAATACTTTGAACAGATTTAACACGTACAGTAGAAGAATCCAATGGTTTCTTTCCCCAAAACAAACTAATTTACAACATTATGAACAGGTTTCATTATAATAATAATAAAGATAAGAACAATACTTATTATAATAGAAGAAAACCCTCTGCGACAAACTAATTTACATGTTCAATGCATGTCCATATTTATCCGTAGCTTCTTTTCGATCTTACTCTCAACCAAGAAGGAGAATAGCTTTATAATTACTACGTAATCATATTGAAACACAAGATGCATGTTCATGCCAGTTTTCATAGCAATACAATAACCATGTTGATCATGTTTTTTTGTTTTTTTTTACCCACAATGATATGGATATTTATTTGAATATAGCTAGGCCATTGATGCATTTTTGATAACTTTGCTTAAAATAGTAAACCACTTTGTTGGTACAAATTTCCATTTACTCAGTAAGAATGATAATAATAACAGCCATAATAAACTATTAAAAACAATTATCAACATCCTGTTGCTTATTGGCTTGCAAAAGAAGATAAAAAAATAATCCTCGATGAAGGAAGTGGAAACTTGGTGTAGTCGGCGGGATAGGTGAGGATAAGGGTGTGTCCTTTATCCTGGCTGCGATTCCTAAGGTAATCTGGTGGTATTAAGCCCTGATAAAATAGTTCAGCATTACGTTTGTGGTATTGATGCAGAAACATGACTGGTTACAGTGGTCGTTTTTATGTTGTATCAAGGCCACGGCCACTCTGAGGCCACCCGTTCAACACTGACATGTATCAGAGCAAATTCTTTCAATATCTCCAAACCACTGCTGATACAAAAGTTACCATGGCCTCAGAGATAGATTTAAAAATAAAAATGAAAGAGTGTTGGTAGTGAATATTGTTTGAAGGATATCGTAGAGCTGTTTGGCAACTCAAAAACATGTCCACAGCCAATGGTGTTCCAGCTAAACTGATACATGCATATACTGTTTTGACATCACACACCTGCGACTGCTGGGATTTGGCTGTACAATGGCAACTTGAGAGTATGTGTACATGTGAGTATACGTGTATGTTTCATGTTCATGTCTCTGCTTGTCAGTTGTGTTAGGAGAGCACATGTGTACGAAGGGATCTGATTAGTCGACGCCCTCGAAGCCTTGGGCGTTCTCCACTGCCATCAAAAGCTTCTCCCGCAGGTCCTCAAACGACTCGTAAGTGGGGAGGTCCAGGCGATTAAAGCTGAGAGAAAAACATCATTGAAAACAAACTTATTTCAACATAAAAGCACTGAAAAGCATTAGTAATTTTTACGAATATTTTCTAGAGATTTTTTTTTACTGATTTAGTTTTATTAAGACTGATATGATACCAATCATTTTAATGTTCATCTGATAAATGAAATGCAAAACAAATGTGCAATTATTGTTTATTTTATTTCTGTCTGAATCTAAGTCTGTAGTCTTAAGTAAATTGGACTACAAAAAAACAAAAACAGTATTCATTATGTTTAAAAAGTAATTATGAAGAAATCTATGATTATTTCTAGTTATTTAATTTTATAATTGCTACTAGTATAAATCATAGTATAATACAATCAAATAATTTTAGACTAATTTATTTTATTTTAATTTAATAATAGTATTGTTTTTATCTATTACTTATTATTTATAATCATGTCATTTTACTATTATTTAAAAACAGTATATTAAAAATGTATTATAATTTAATAATAATAATAATAATAATGATAAAATTGTTATTTATAATTAATTTTATTATTACTATTATTATTTTATATTATAATAAAATTAAATACTACTACTACTACTACAAATAAAAACTAAAACTAAGAGAAGGTGGAACATTTCCAAAATGATTTTAAACAATATTTAGCAATTTATAGGTACATCTGATATAATAGTGTAGTAGAAAATTTTGAATATCGAACCTTAGCAGGTCCAAATATCGAATATTGATTTGTCTCTAATTGTTTTAAATATTGGAAATAATCAAAACAACCTGTTTGTTTTACAGAAAAGGAACAATTATTTCTACCATAAAAAAAATATTAAAATAATTAAACACAAAACAATCAATCATTCTTAAAAAAGATATGACAGAAACATAAAGTGGTGTTGTTTCCATAAATAAAGTGGCCATATCCTTGCGGGTCTTACCACGTGTGAGCTCGAGGGAGTTTGTCAGGTGTCCCCCACTGCTCTATTGTAAACAACTGCGGCCCATTGGAACCTGCAAGAGATCACATAATACATCAAGAACCAAAAACATGACAGCAAACTCATTCTATAGATCTCAATGGGGAGAGCTAAGAGCTGAAAACAGAGGAAGCTGCAATAAACATCTTCCTTTACATGAAGTCTCCATTACATCATCAACCACTCAGCAAACTAGGCAAAAACTATTTACTTAATTTAGAAAAATGGTAAAACATTAGACTGTATCATCAATTACATTAATTGAAGACGATTGGGATATACTTACAAAACTGAATAAAATGAAGTTTAATTGTGGTACTCAGAGAACCGTGGAAGAATATTATTTACCGTAGAGTTCAGCAAAGCCGTTCATTGGCACTCTGGATGTTCCGGTGACAAACTGCAGAAGTCTGATTCTCTTCTCAGCATCCATTAACAACACAGCCTGAACAGAGACAGAATGACATACACTTTTGGCCAATTTTCATAAGCTTACTCTAATGGCAAGAAAAACTTATGCCTTGCAATGCATCCTTGAATCGGCAATGTGAGGAAAAACACATAACAAATGTTACTGTTGAAAAAATTGCCATGCTATTGCTTTGAAAAGTTACCCATGTTCCGCCACATTTACAAAGGCAGTTTTCTTGACAAAAATTACCCTAGCGTTCAATTTTAAGTATGCATCAGAGGAGATTATCCACTAAAAATCTTTTCAACTTTATTTGTATGCAGCTCCAGTGACCTTACCCTCCCTAGCAACCGGGCCAATTTGGTTGCTTAGGAGACCTGGCTGGAGTCACACAGCACACCCTGGATTCAAACTCGTGACTCCAGGGGCTGGTAGTCAGCGTCAATACTCGCTGGGCTACCCAGGCCCCAATTTTGTCATTTTTTATTTTATTTTTTATTTTTCCCCTTTTTCTCCCAATTTGGAATGGCCAGTTCCCAATGTGCTTTTAAGTCCTTGTGGTCACGTAGTGATTCGCCTCAGTCCGTGTGGCGGAGGATGAATCCACGTCTGAGATCGTCAACCCACACATCTTATCAAGTGGCTTGTTGAGCGTGTTGCCACGGAGACATAGCGCGTGTGGAGGCTTCACAACATCCACCGCGGCATCCACGCTCAACTCACCACGCGCCCCACCAAGAACGAATCACATTATAGCAACCATGAGGAGGTTACCCCATGTGACTCTACCCTCCCTAGCAACCGGGCCAATTTGGTTGCTTAGGAGACCTGGCTGGAGACACTCAGCATGTCCTGGGATTCGAACTAGCGAACTCCAGGGGTGGTAGCCAGTGTCTTTACCACTGAGCTACCCAGGCCCCAATTCTGTCATATTTTTAATCAAAGCGACATTTGAGGGTCGGGAGGAGAGAATGAGATAAGGAAATGTTGTGAGCTAGACATGTCAACATGTAACAAATTTACTTTAGGACAGTGGAATTTATATCCACTAGAAACGAAGTTTCAAAGACAACACATCTGCTACATGCACATTTCATGGCAAGTTTGTATGTATTTGAGTTTGTGTATGCAGAAAAAGAGACTGCTCCAGACTACTGATAAGAAAGTTCTAATACTCTTTCATCAGTGTAAACACTCTACGAGCCTCACATCGAACAGACTTTGATCAGAGACTGCCTGCTGTGAACATAGCATGGGGACACAAACAAACATGCATATACACACACACAAAACACACAAGCTACCTGTGGCTACTTACCTTCCAAAACCACTGTATCACAGGGTGATTTGGGCAGTAACCGTTCTTATAGACCGTGTGCTGCCTCCAGTCATTCACGTCTACATCTCCCAGACCACACATCAACAGCTGAGGAGAGAAAATGTATGCATGATGAACAACATCAATAACACAGACCAATATTTTTCTACTCTTTTACAGTTCTGTCAAACTTTGTAAATGGGACTGTTTCCCCCTTAGCATACAATGAAACAGATAGGAACACATGGGAAAAATCTGATTCTTTCAAAATATTACAGACAGTGTCTTGCACTTTTATGAGGATATATGTATATTTCTATAAAAGTAACAGGCATGGAGGATGTAGTCTCCATGACAACGGCAGACACTGAGTAATCTGTATGTGGGAAGAGTGCTGTTACCTCCAGTTCGTTTTCATCAAAAATCTTTATCAAGTCGATAGGAATGAGTTCAGTGAAACCCTGTAAAATGGATATTAAAAAACATTCTTAAGCAAGTATGTCACTGCATATGGCATATAGATATCTGAAATAATTGCACAGTGAAATACAGCTATATTTTGCTGCTGCCTAGTGGTCACAGCTGAAACCACAGAAAGCTACTTATTGTGTGTGTTGGTGTGATTTCGTACCTCCAAAAAGGCATTCATCTGCTTCTGTACTCTGTTCACAAACCTCCACTGAATCACCAAGCTGTGCAGAGCAAAAAATAAATAAATAAATAATATATATGTATATATATATATATATATATATATATATATATATATATTGTTAGTAAGAGATATGAGAAAGCTAAAATCTTACATTAGTAGACAGTATTAGTGTAGCATAACACTAGTTTCAACCCAAAAGCTGATGTTGCTGAAATGTTACAGACACAATATCTTTGCGAGAACGACAATTGTCTGTTTTACATATGTAACTCACTCTATGTATTCCTTTTTGTTGTCATTGGTTACAACCATGTCTGATCCGCTTGGCTTCAAATCCACCTGGTAAGTCTATATATATAAAAAATAAAAAAAATAAAAAATAAAAACTTTTACACTTACACAATAAAGGGTAAACAATTCCAACTCCTTTACTGTGTATTTTTAAAATTATTACACTGCATACGTGTTACCTGTCCAAAGTTGTCCTCATCAATACAGAACCGCAAGTCCAGTTCTGTGGGGTCGTTTTCTAGTATCCACTTCAGAGAGTTGTAGTATTCACTGTCCTACACGGTGTACACACACACATATATAAAAATTAGAAAAGTATATACATACAATAGACTAGTAACTTATTAGCAGCGTTGGGGAGTAACGGAATACATGTAACAGGATTACGTATTTAAAATACAAAATATAAGTAACTTTATTCCACTACAGTTACAATTTAAATCATTAGTAATTAGAATACAGTTACATTCAAAAAGTATTTTGATTACTGAAGAGATTACTTTGCATTTTATTGTCATTTGTTTCATTTAATATTTAGTCCTTTCAGATGGAAAACATTTATACATATTTATGATGTGATCCAAAGTGCATTTGAACAGCGGTGAAACACTTTCTTATGATGTGTTACATTCATACGAGCAAACAGAGAAGTAAGTTTGAAGTAAGTTTGGAGCAGAAGAAATAGAAATAAACCTTGTGTAAATTGTCAGCTTTACGCTAAGATAAAATGCTATTTCTAGCCATTTTACATGCACGTTACCAGGCGCGACCATATTTTTTTTATCAAGAAAATTCACGTTGGATCATAATTTCTTTTTTTCTAGTAAGACCTTTGATATTAGGGCAAAAATCGTATTCTTGATAATAATGTTTGTATTGTTTTCCTGTAAAAATATCTAAAAATTCTTAAAACAAGATCAATTTGATTTATCTTGTTTTAGAAACAACACTGCATAAGATATTTAGGTTTTTCAGAGAATGTATTTTTAACATGTGTATTTTATCTTACTGTACTGGCAGAGTTTTTATAGTCAAAACAAGTGAAAAAAATCTACCAGTGCTGAAGAAGTAATCCAAAGTATTTAGAATACGTTACTGACCTTGAGTAATTTAACGGAATACATTACAAATTACATTTTACAGCATGTATTCTGTAATCTGTAGTGGAATACATTTCAAAAGTAACCCTCTCAACCCTGCTTTAAAGGGAGTATGTAACAAAATCAATGCCTTCAAAAAACACATTTCAATGATGATTCTGCATTTATAGTTTCAAATTTTAAAAAAATGTGTTGTGTTGCTGTTGTACAGTAGATTATATCCTAAAATGTGTTTGTATAAACGCACCACTGACTCCATATCATTTAGTGTGATCTGTTTGCCCAGCATCATTTTGTAGAACGGTCGAATAAAGAAACCTATATAAAAAAACAAAAACAAGATATTGCCATTTCTTTCAAGGGACAAAACAAAACAGATATACCAGGATAAAATAACCTGCAAAAGTAAACTGCAAAACTATTGAAAACATCAAAGCATAGCATCTCAAAGGTAACAGGCACACATACCATCCAATAGCTTGCCATGATACACAGCCATGCCTGCAACCCGACCGATGAACTTGAAGTATGAGAGATGATCTTCATTACAGAGGCCGGAGTTCGGATTGATCTGGAGTGTGTAGTTATCTCTGCAACCAGACAAAAAAAAAAAAAAAATGTTAAATGACAGAATTACAAAGCCAGCCCCTCTGTGTCTAATAATGAGTGCCACTAAACTTTAATTCAATAGTGGAATCAAACAAGATAACAGACAGTCTCTGTAAAACAGTAATCGCCAAACATTTGGAACGATAAAATGAAGGACAGATAGAACAAACTATAGACACAAGGACAGACAGACACAGAACGATAGATAGACAGAACGACAGACAGATATAGATTAAAAGAATGATAAATAGAACGATAGCTAAAGAGATAGAACTATAACACTATACATACAACGACAGATAGACAGACATAGATAGATTAAGAGAATGATAAATAGAATGATAGCTAAAACAATAGAACTATAAAATGATAGACAGACAGAGAGAACCATAGATAGTACGATACATAGACAGAACGACAGACAAAGATAGATAAACAGAATGATAGATAGAATGACAGACAGACAGACATAGATAGTTAGATAGACAGACAGACAGACAGACAGACAAAGATAGATAGAACAATAGATAGAATGACAGACAGACAGACAGAATGACAGACAGACAAAGAAGATAGAACGATAGAATGACAGACAGACAGACAGATAGACAGAATGACAGACAAAGAAGATAGAACGATAGATAGAATGACAGACAGACAGACAGACATAGATAGTTAGATAGACAGACAGACAGACAGACAGACAAAGATAGAACGATATACAGAATGACAGAGACAGACAAAGATAGATAAACAGAACGATAGATAGAATGACAGACAGACAGACAAAGATAGATAGAACAATAGATAGAACAATAGATAGAATGACAGACAGACAGAATGACAGACAGACAAAGATAGAATGATAGATAGAATGACAGACAGAATGACAGACAGACAAAGATAGAATGATAGACAGACAGACAGAATGATAGCTAGAATGACAGACAGACAAAGATAGATAGATTAGAACGATAGATAGAATGACAGACAGACAGACAAAGATAGATAGAACAATAGATAGAACAATAGATAGAATGACAGACAGACAGACACTCAGACAGACAAAGATAGAACGACAGACAGACCAACATAGATAGAACAATAGATAGAATGACAGACAGACCAAGATAGATTAGATAGAACAATAGACAGAATGCCAGACAGACAGACAGACAGAATGACAGACAGACAAAGAAGATAGCACGATAGACAGACAGAACGATAGATAAAATGACAGACAGACAAGATAGATTAGATAGAACAATAGACAGAATGCCAGACAGACAGACAGACAAAGAAGATAGATAGAACAATAGATAGAACAATAGATAGAATGACAGACAGACAGATAGACAGAATGACAGACAGACAGACAGACAAGAGAAAGATAGATAGAATGACAGACAGACCAAGATAGATAGAACAATAGATAGAATGACAGACAGACAGACAGACAGATAGACAGAATGACAGACAGACAAAGAAGATAGAACAATAGATAGAATGACAGACAGACAGACCAAGATAGATAGAACAATAGATAGAATGACAGACAGACAGACAGAATGACAGACAGACAAGATAGATTAGATAGAACAATAGACAGAATGCCAGACAGACAGACAGACAGACAAAGTAGATAGAACAATAGATAGAATGACAGACAGACAGATAGACAGAATGACAGACAGACAGACAGACAAAGAGAACGATAGATAGAATGACAGACAGACCAAGATAGATAGAACAATAGATAGAATGACAGACAGACAAAGATAGAACGATAGATAGAATGACAGACAGACAGATAGACAGAATGACAGACAGACAAAGAAGATAGAACGATAGATAGAATGACAGACAGATAAACAGAACGATAGACAATGACAGACAGACATAGATAGTTAGATAGACAGACAGACAAAGATAGAACGATATACAGAATGACAGACAGACAGACAAAGATAGATAAACAGAACGATAGATAGAATGACAGACAGACAGACAAAGATAGATAGAACAATAGATAGAACAATAGATAGAATGACAGACAGACAGATAGATAGAATGACAGACAGACAGACAAAGATAGAACGATATACAGAATGACAGACAGACAGACAGACAAAGATAGATAAACAGAACGATAGATAGAATGACAGACAGACAGACAAAGATAGATAGAACAATAGATAGAACAATAGATAGAATGACAGACAGACAGATAGACAGAATGACAGACAGACAAAGATAGAACGATATACAGAATGACAGACAGACAGACAGACAAAGATAGATAAACAGACAGATAGACAGAATGACAGACAGACAGACCAAGATAGATAGAACAATAGATAGAATGACAGACAGACAGACAGAATGACAGACAGACAAAGAAGATAGAACGATAGATAGACAGACAGACAGAACGATGGATAGAATGACAGACAGACAGATAGATTAGATAGAACGATAGATAGAATGACAGACAGACAGACAAAGATAGATAGATAGATAGATAGAACAATAGATAGAACAATAGATAGAATGACAGACAGACAGACAGACAGAACGATAGATAGAATGACAGACAGACAGACCAAGATAGACAGAACGATAGATAGAATGACAGACAGACAAACAAAGATAGATAAACAGAACGATAGATAGAATGTCAGACAGAAAGACCATGATAGATAGATAGAACAATAGATAGAATGACAGACAGACAGACAGACAGACCAAGATAGATAGAACAATAGATAGAATGACAGACAGACAGAATGACAGACAGACAAAGAAGATAGAACGATAGATAGAATGACAGACAGACAGACAAAACGATAGACAGAATGACAGACAGACAAAGATAGATAGATAGAAGGATAGATAGAATGACAGACAGACAGACAAAGATAGATAGAACGATAGATAGAATGGCAGACAAAGATAGATAGATAGAACGACAGATAGACAGACAAAGACGACAGACAGACAGACAGATTCTTTGACTGTGGTTGGCAGTTTGGCTGTGAGCAGAGAAAATGCAATAAACGGAAAAATAACAGAAGGGAGGAGGGAAGTGAGGGAGACAGACAAGATGCAAAGAGAATGACTCAGTGTTTTATTTAATGAAGGAGAAATTAAATACTGTTGTGGCTCTAACAACAGCGTGTTTTCAGTCCTAAGGCCTGCCTACAGCTAAATGATGACACCCTTCTACAAAACACCATTAAACAAGTAAGCTAAAAACTGCAAATGAAGGGGAAAAGCTGGTTCACTCAAGTCTGAGGCGCTAAAGTAAAGCATCTTGGATCCACATTAAAGAACATACAGATAAGAGGCTAGAAGTGGAGGTGGGCGATTCAGGATTTTGGTTCCAGTAGAAGCAAATCTGCCAGAAAAGTTCAAACTCAATCCAAAACTAAAGCACGCATACTCAAGGCAACTTACGTGGCCGAGTATTCAAACAGCCCATAATAAGGGTTGAACATCTCCTTGGAGAGCAGGAAGAACCATTCTCTTGCCACGCCTCCATAGTCCAGACCTTTCTCCGATTCAAACTCGATCCACAGACGGGCCTTCAGGTTGTCGGGTTTCTTTAGAGACATGATCCGTCTGTACGATTCTTCAAAGATGTTATTTCTGTGCAGCTTCATCTCAAAACGGTTAGGAATATCTGCCTGTGGAAGGGGGAGAGAGAAAGAGGGTCACACTTTGACAACAGACCTAAACATAACAGACAGTTTTATCCTGATATTTATGAAATATCAGCGCTTAAATCGCAAAAATGACTAATTGAAATAAACACGCCTGTTCGTTATCGTCAGCTAACAGCTTTAAGCTACAAACTAACACCTGAAACAATCACAGTACTGTAAATGTCGCTTCTACCGTGTGAAGAACGATTTAACACCTAGTAAGAAAAAAATGCTCTTCATTAGTGCCCAGAAATACAACGTGAGATTTAAGTTTCTGAAATGCTTTGAGAGAAGCCTGTTTCTCACCGGTTTCTTTAATTTCTTCCTGAAATAGTCGTATTTCTGCTTGAATTCTCTTGAATATGGCACCGCCTAAAACAAGACAGACAAATAACAAATACAGACTCTCAAATACATCAGGGGAACAAAACATTAGTCACACAAAACAGCCCTTTTTTTAAAATATATTTTCACTGTCAAACTGTGGTCAGTTACGTGTAGAATAAAAGGTCACTCACAGGACCAGTGATAGCAGGACTCTGAAGGCGAGGGTCTTCCCACTGCGTCTTTTTGGTGTCTGAGAGGGAGGAGAAGAATTTTGTGAGCCCATATCACCTCTTTCATATCATTGCTTTATGTTATTTGAGTGACAAAATATATAGAACTAATTTAGAGGGAAACTGAAGTTTTCAAGCTTTAAACCAAAGATTCATTCACATAAACGGAGCAGCCATTGGACTAGGCAAAACTTAAGAGCTTATGTTTGTAAACGTGTGTGGCTGACAAACTCGACAGGTATCGACTGCGGTAGCAGATTCAGAAGTCAATGAACTACATTGAACACACCTGTGTTTTGGAACGAGATGGGGACGGACACGGAGGACATGTCCGTGTTTAATGATGCATGCGTAAACTGATCTCTAAACTCGTGTTACCTTAAACATCTAAATAGTTACTGATCAGACGGTTACTTAGATAAAACAACAAATAGAAACCTGAGAGCATATATGTGACAGGAGCACGCCCTTATGTGTAGGCTTAGTGTTTTAAATAGTATTCTGCCTTACAAGATACCTCCCTTTGGTCAAATTCTAAGACAACATCGGATTTATCCTTTACACAAAAGGCAATCCCATATTGCATTACAATAAGAAAAAAAGAAAAATCCATCCAAGATGGTGGACAGAGTCAAAAGAATTCTTGACTGTAAATATACTTTATAAGAGAACTATTCCTTTAAGAAGGTAAATAATGTCAATTTTGACTTCATGCTGACTTTAAAGTGTGCCCTTGTTCTGTTTTTATCAATGAAGTGAGTGTCCTTACTGTGGTCGATGTAGAATGTTCTTCCATCTGCATGCACTCGTTCCTCCCACCCAGGCTGTGGAGTTTTAGAGAAGAAAAGAGAAAGATTTTGTTAAGATCAGTCGAAACAACAAGACGTGCATTTAAGCACCACTGACACACCAATACAAAAACAACAATGGAGAACGTGACGGGAGGAATAAACAGAAAGATATGAAGACTTCTTGGTTCAGTGTGGGAGTGGTTCCACGACAAGGTTCCATGCAGAAGAGAGCAGGTCGGTCGTTTATTCATTCGCCCACTCTCTTTTGACAAACACATTCACACCCAGCCACTCATCTTTTTAGAGCGGAGACCCCAAGACCTGCAAGAACCCACGTTAATACTTGTGTCTGACCCACCCCGCAAGGACAAACTACAGCCATTTTAACACATCCAAAAACAGGCCAACAACACATAACCCACAACATCAAGGTAAGCGGTTTCACTGCCCACACAGGGGATCCGAAGAGACAAGACCTTTGTTCACAACTTAGAGACTGAGTCAAAATCAACAACGCTCTCGTGCTAAAACGGGCATCAACCAAAACTGGCATAGAATGAAGCACAGGGTGCACGCTATGCAGTCGAGGATGCAGAGCAGAAGATGGATGGATGGAGAGAGATGGTCAAGATACGTGCAGAGAGAAGTATAGGGTGAGTTCAGGTAACCTGGGAAACTTTTTGTCATTCATTTCAATCTAAATTCACCCGACAGAAAGCGAGAAAGATAAAGATGGAGACAATGTCAGAGACATATAAATAATAATAAAAAATAAAAAAAAGACAAACAGAGCTCAAGAGAAGGGTTTGGAAAGTAAAAATACCATTGAAAATCTCCATGGTGAAAATTAGTGATAATGTAACCTTTCAAGACAGACCTACATAGAGCTCTGAAACAGCTGAAGCAATAGTATATGCTATACTGGCCAACTGACACTGGTTTTATTGATAACTAGAGAGTGAAGTGGCTGATGTCAATACAAATACAATTTAACTATATCAACTGAGATGTATACATAAATGCTGATATTAAACATTCAATATTTACTCAATTCACACAAAAAAATACTTAAAAACAAATGTTTAAGTCAGGGTAAGGAGCTTCAGTTAATGTTCACATCAACCATCAGAATAGGGAAAAAAATGTGATCTCAGTGATACGGACCGTGGCATGATTGTTGGTGCCAGATGGGCTGGTTTGAGTATTTCTGTAACTGCTGATCTCCTGGGATTGTCACGCACAACAGTCTCTAGAATTTGGTCAAAATGGTGCCAAAAAATAAATAAAATAAATCCAGTGAGCAGCAGTTCTGTGGACGGAAATGCCTTGTTGATGAGAGAGGTCAACAGAGAATGGCCAGACTGGTTCGAACTGACAAAGTCTACGGTAACTCAGATAACCACTCTGTACAATTGTGGTCAGAAGAATATCATCTCAGAATGTTATTCTGAGATGCGGGTTGGTGCTGTTTGGCGGCACGAGGGGGACCTACACAATATTAGGCAGGTGGTTTTAATGTTGTGGCTCATTGGTGTATATATGTTGTATATATTAGCACTGTCAATCCATTACAATTTTTAATTGCAATTAATAGCATAATGTTTCGGAGTTAATCGCGATTAATCGCAGATTTTGAAAGTGCTGAAATTTTACTATATACTACTTTTCCTGTAAAAATTCATTTATTTACTTTTTTAGGAAAGAAAACAAAAACATATGTAACAATATAATGCTTCATTAACATTTTCCAAACAAACCCTTCCACAGAAAAAGATGCACTAAAATATCACCAATTCAAGTGACATTAAACATTTCCCAAAGTCTAAGTGGGAGGTTGACTAATTAAAAGAACTAGTCCCCACATAGGTTGCATATTCATTGCAACTCTCATCCTCCACAATATTGATCAGCTGGCAGACTATATTTGGAGGGTTTAAAAGGCAGAAATGTGAAGCTTATAATTTTCTATATTTATAAAATCAGTTGCATGATAAAACTGTTAAAACGTGTGTAATATTTGAGCTGTAAAGTTTTTAAAGGCATTACGTCATCTTGGCAATAAAGTTGTAAAATTAAACATAACTTCAAAGTCTATGGATTTGGACAACGTCTAACGTTTAACGTCTAAGGACTAGCCCCATTCACTTCCATTGTAAGTGCCTCACTGTAACCCAGATTTGTGCTTTTTTTAAAGGAGGGACATGTCGAAATGTATTTTTGTGGCAATCAACATTGTCACAAATGCTGTCGACTGAACTTGTATTGAACCCGAAATATCATGTTTAACTGACAGATCAAATTCCTGTTGAAGTACCACACTACCCACAATAGTAAAGCAATATCTAGTGCAAATCCATGGAAACAGAAATCATGGCAGGCCAGGAGGCTAGAAAGTTAGTTAGCTACCTGCTTCATGTTAGTTAACATGGGACGTTGTAGCCTTAGAGTGCAATCAATAAAAAAAGTATTTTCTGTTTTTCAATTATTTTGCACTTTGAATAATATGGCATAATGCTTTTATTCATCTTGCAGATTGTTTGTTTGATTCATTTTTTTAAATACTTATGAAGAAAATGTATAGGAAAATTACTTCTGGAACCCAGGACACAGAAAAAAGTAAGCGGTCACTCTTGAGCTCTATAGAGAATGTTGAAATACTGAAATGCAAAGAAAAAAAAAGTGTGACAACAATCAAGAAAGAGAGAGTTAGGACAATGAAAAGGAAAAGAGAGACAGTCATTCATGCCAGTAATGATAAAGAGGGGAGAAGAGGTCAGAGTTGGTGGGCAGGCAGGTAAACACGCAGGCAGAGAGAGGACCGACCTCCTCTGGAAGATTCTGCCACAAACAGCATCGAGCGCAGAGCACAGCATATTCCCCACGCCACCGAGAGACCAGAGAGAAATCACACACACCACCAGCTTGTGAGAAAGCACTACTGTTATTGTTGTGTTAAAGGGAGTCATGAAATTAGCATTTAAAACATCAATCATAAGCAAAATGTGACGCTATAAACATATGTGGACGAAGGGAAAAATGTCCGATGCATTGTTCGAGTCATTTTGTCCCAGAAACGAATTTTGAGTTTAATGCACTCAAGTAAAAAGTAAAGCTTTATAATGGTATAGTTATTATTCTTCTACTCCAAGCCTCTTTTCAAATATAATCTTTTAAATGTTGGCTGAGACTTTTCTTTGTACTTTGGTACATAACTCCAAATGTGGTTCTGGGTCAAAATGACTTATAATTATGGAGCAGGTTGCATATGCTTAGATATTTGGTGGAGGAAATTAATATTATTATAATTTATTTTTTTTTCTCCCCAATTTGGAATGCCCAATTCCCAATGCGCTCTAAGTCCTCGTGGTGGCGTAGTGACTCGCCTCAATCCGGGTGGCGGAGGACGAATCTCAGTTGCCGCCGCGTCTGAGACCGCCAATCCGCGCATCTTATTACATGGCTTGAGCGCGTTACCGCTGAGACGTAGCGCGTGTAGATGCCCACGCTATTCTCCGCGGCATCCACGCACAACTCACCACGTACCCCACCGAGAGCGAGAACCACACATTATAGCAGCCATGAGGAGGTTACCCCATGCGACTCTACCCTCCCTAGCAACCGGGCCAATTTGGTTGCTTAGGAGACCTGGCTGGAGTCACTCGGCACGCCCTGGATTCGAACTCGTGACTCCAGGGGTGGTAGTCAGTGTCAATACTCGCTGAGCTACCCAGGCCCTGAAAATTAATATTATTAAATAGATAGTTCAGACTTTAAACTCTGATTGGACGTTTAAAGGCACTGGAAAAGGACTACAAAAGTTGTATGTTTACATAAAAAAAACAACTTAAAAAAATATTGCAAACAGACGCAAATGGATGGATGTCTGGTGAGAATGGCTCCTAATGCATTCTAAGTTGTGTTGCTTGGCAAACTAAAACATTAATTGGTGGTTGAATTGTTTATTTTGATAATTATTAAAGGTGCTGTAAGAAAATGTTCATTCTCCTCGAAAGATATCACTGAGATAAGTGTCCTGAGAAATCTCACCGGTCTCTGTGACGGCACTAGACTGTGTAAACAGCAAACAAAAAATGTGACCGCAGGCAGCGGGCACATTCTTTGAACAGCCAATCAAAAGACTTTGATGTGCTTTCTGCCTGTCAATCATTTTGTGCGTTCTCATAGTGTAGTAGTTGAAGCAGAGCATTCAGGTTTAATGCCGTATTCAGATTCATAACAGTTGTCAGCAGAGTATGCTATTTTGCTGCTGTTAGGTGACAACCGTGAGTGTTTTGAAAAGAGGGGGCATGTCTAATTTAGTACGAGAATGGCTAAAACAGCTTACAGCACCTTTAATAATAAATGCAACTGTTTATTGTACATTTCTGTCTTTTATCATATTGCTTTAGCCGAGTTTTAGAAAAAAAAATAAAAATAAGTCATTCGAGTCTGTATTACAGTGAGTTTACCAGAATGGTATTATCAGAAAACACCTTCCTGTAGTAAAATAACTGTAACACACAGCCTCCCGTGGCTTATTGCTTTATTAAAAGTTTTATTTGTTGCAAAAATCCATAAATCAAAGGAATGAATGTTGAAAGGGTTTTGACGTTTTAATGCATATATGCATTTATTTGCATATGTATTTTTAATTTCCATGCATGTGCATGACATTGTTAATTTTGCATAAATACATGCAAAAAAAACAAACAAAAAAATAGATGCAAGTTAGATAAGCCCCTGTTCGCTGGATTATTCCCACTGAAAACCTGAGAAAGGAAGGTGTGATTACAAAACACCGGATTCTAAGTGTCTCTGCTAGGTGAAAATTTTGTTATGTTTTTAAAAGAGAGTTTCTTCACAATCTCATCATCCAAGATACATAGTGCGTCAACCCTCTTTAAAGGACAGATTAATCAAAATACAATAAACACTGCTTTTCTCTCTCTCTCTCTCTCACACACACACACACACAAATAATTCTGTGCTATCACCGGGGATGCTTTGTTCCAGACTATCAAATTTTAGTGATGTTCTGTAGACGGCTCCCTTTCACTATGTTTAGGGGGCATTATGGGTAGTCAAGACAAGTCAAGTCATTTTTATTTGTATAGCGCTTTTCACAACACACACAGATTCAAAGCTGCTTTACATGAACATTATGCTATAATGCCTGTAATGTCCTTTTTGAACCGTTTCATTGAAGATCTTCATTGAAAATCATGCTTTAAAAAACTAGGTTGAAACAAAAATAAACAATCTAAGGTAAACTAAAAAAACAAAAAGATAAATCATCTCAGATAAGCTCTGTTCACACTGTAAATAAATACAATATGTTTTTAAAAGTAGATCTTTAGGACGTTTTAGTAGTAGTGTAGTGAATATATAGTGCCTCTACATTAGTTGCTATAGAGAAATTATGGTAACACTTTACAATAAAGTTACATTTGTTAACATACTTTTACAGCATTTATTAATCTTGGTTAATGTTAATGTTAGTTTCAACATATACTAATACATTTTTAAATGTTAACAATAGTTAATGCACTATAAACTAATATGAACTAACACTTGTATTTTTATTAACTAACATAAAGATTAATAAATGCTATATTGTTCATTGTTAGTTCATGATACCTAATGCATTAACTAATTTAAACGAATGGAACATTATTGTGAAGTGTTACCGAAATGAGCAAAGAGATCAGATGTTAATCAGATTCAAAAGCACATGGATGTGGTTTGGACCTGGTTTGTAAAAATTGTATTTCATGTGTTTTTTTAAAACTAAACTGATTTTTTCATTTTAGTCAGATAATAAGAATTTTTATTTTTTTATCTGATTTTGCTGTCAGTCTGAACAAAGCCAAAGTAAGTCTAGCCTAAGTAAGTCTAACTCCGTGGGGTGACTTAAATTATAGATTGAGGATTTTGTCAATCAACAAAGAAATCTGTCAAACACTGCTGGTATTCACATTCCGCAACTATTGTCATTTGTTGTCATTAGCTGCAGCCTATTTTTTATTCTGTAAATTGAGTTTGTTGTGGGATTGTTGTGATGTCAGTTCTATTCATGCTTATGTGTTACAGCATGAGGACACATGTCAGACGAGGGTCCTTAATAGGTCTGTGAAACATATTCAGAACATGTTCCATTTTTATAATATACAGGACCAGAATCATTTCCATGCATTTTATCCATTTGTCTGCCTATGCTAAAATACTCAGAGTGTTTGCTGCACTGCTATTCTGCATCAACACACATAACAGACACAACATACTGTACAACATGTAATCCGCTGACTACGAATGACTTGAAAGAGCCAGTTGTTTTTTAAAGAATAGGTCAAAATGTCTCATTGATCAGTCCTGATTTAATGAGATATGTGTTTGAATCAAATCTAACGACTCACCTTGTCATTATACTAAAATAACTATTATGGACTTAATTAGAAAAGAAAAAAGAAAAAAGAAAAAAGACTTGTTAAGGGAACAGAATTGAAACCAGAATCACTAATCCCTTCCGATTCCCATCTCTGGTACTTAACTGGTGAAAGAGTGTCAAATTGTGGGCTGTACTCATTTTATACTCACAGGAAGTGGGCCGAGGTCACCGGGGTCTAGAGATGCTTTTGTCCTCATGTGAACAGGATACTTTAACCGTGGATCCTCCTGAGAGGAGAGGAGAGGAGAGAGAGAGAGAGAGAGAGAGAGAGAGACATGTGAGAGAGGTTGACTTACACAAGCTCAGATTTTCCCAGAAGGCTTTTATCCGTATTCAACAGTAAATTGCATTCAACGTTTACTGCCAAAATGCATCACTTCATCCAAAAGGGAAATCAATACTGGAATGATTGTGTTTCTTTTTATGTTTTTTTTTTTACGGTAATTACACATACATAACTTTTATCATTTATATCATTGTATCAATTTTCTGGACATTTCAAAACCACTGGTGGGATTTAAAAAAAGACCTACACTGTAAATGACATTTTATATTTTACTCATTTTTTAAATGAATAACCTCATTACAGCTTGCTAATGAAAATCTTATAGCTTTCATTTTATAGCTGTCCCATTAAAAGAAGCCCCAAAAGTGGATGCAATATATTTGACACAGAAATGGACAAAGGCAAGTCTGTGTGAGGCACAAATAGGGCACTGGAGAGCAGCTGCAGTTCCACGGTCAGACACCAGGTGGCACACTGATTCTGAGCGTACAACACGTGCACTTAGTGCAGCTACAGGGCACTCAAGTGTGCACGAGTGCCAGTGTGGATCTGGGAAAGTCAGTGTTTTCCAAATATCTTTTACGCATGGCCATGTGGGTTACTGGGTTATGAACGTAAAAAAAAAAAAAAAAAAAAAAAAAAACCATCTAAGAGAATAAAAACCAGCAACTATGGAATAACACACATTGTATTTCTGTTTATATGCTTTATTTAGGGCACTTTAAAATGCAGGTGCGGATTAAAGGAATGTTCCATATTCAATACAAGTTAAGGTCAATCGACAGCATTTGTGGCATAATGTTGATTACCACAAAAATAATTTAGACTCGTCCTTTGCTTATTTGAAAAATATATATTTTTTAATGATAAAATAATTACACCGGCTGCCAAAAGTTTGGAATAATGCACAGATTTTGCTGTTTCGGAAGGTAATTGGTACTTTAATTCACCAAAGTGGCATTCAACTGATCAAAAAATATAGTCAGGACATTACTGATGTAGAAAACAGCACCATCACTATTTGAAAAAAGTCATTTTTGATCAAATCTAGACAGGCCCCATTTCCAGCAGCCATCACTCCAACACCTTATCCTTGAGTAATCATGCTAAATTGCTAATTTGGTACTAGAAAATCACTTGCCATTATATCAAATACAGTTGAAAGCTATTTGGTTCATTAAATGAAGCTTAACATTGTCTTTGTGTTTGTGTTTGTTTTTGTGTTGCCACAGTATGCAATAGACTGACATGTATTAAGGTCAATATTAGGTCAAAAATGGCACACAAAAAAAGAAACAGCTTTCTCTAGAAACTCGTCAGTCAATCATTGTTTTGAGGAATGAAGGCTATATAATGCTTGAAATTGCCAAAAAACTGAAGACTTCATACAAAGTTGTACACTACAGTCTTCAAAGACAAAGGACAACTGGCTCTAACAAGGACAGAAAGAGATGTGGAAGGCCAGATGTACAACTAAACAAGAGGATAAGTACATCAGAGTCTCTAGTTTGAGAAATAGACACCTCACATGTCCTCAGCTGACAGCTTCATTGAATTCTACCTGCTCAACACCAGTTTCATGTACAATGGTAAAGAGAAGACTCAGGGGTGCAGGCCTTATGGGAAGAATTGCAAAGAAAAAGCCACTTTTAAACAGAAAAACAAAAAGAAAAGGTTCGAGTGGGCAAAGAAACACAGACATTGGACAACAGATAATTGGAAAAGGGTGTTATGGATCTTAACCCCATTGAGCTTTTGTGGGATCAGCTAGACTGTAAGGTGCGTGAGAAGTGCCTGACAAGACAGCCACATCTATGGCAAGTGCTACAGGAAGTGTGGGGTGAAATGTCACCTGAGTATCTGGACAAACTGACAGCTAGAATGCCAAGGATCTGCATTGCTGCACGTGTAGGATTTTTTTAATGAGAACTCTCTGAAGTAGTTTAAGTAGCATTTTTTTCAAATTGTAATAGTAATTTTTCATGTTATTAATGTCCTGACTATACATTGTGATCAGCTGAATGCCACTTTGGTGAATAAAAGCACCAATTTCTTTCCATAAGAGCAAAGTGTATATTTAAATTATTATAAATGTAAAATATAAGAAATATATTAATTTAGATAATTAAAATACATTACACTATTGTGGCAGATGAGTAAAGCATTGATTAGACAAAACAAACAGTCATTTTAGAAGGCAATAAATTGTTTATTTCCATTTCATTTAACATACAGTACGCCTATCATTGGCCTACAGTCCAAAGCAATCCATTTTGCATTTGAATTCTTCAATCTGTCCGAGGTAGACTTGTTATAAGGTTTTCTAATGACGTGTCTATGTACACATGCGTCAGACGAACGCTTTTTGAGCATCTCATTTTGGTTGCATCTCGTCATAAACTCTCAAGTTAAACATAGTTTTGAAACCAAGAAAAACTCATCTCGAGAACCCTGCATTCAAATTTGTGCTATAATAATAATACAGTTCATTGTCCTAACTGTAAGCTGTTTACGGTTGCCAAGTAACATAGCAACTTGGCACTTTAATATAGAATTTAACTGATGCATGGTCACATGTGTGTGCATATTCTTTATTTTACAACTTTTACAATTTTCCTTTCTTGAAGTTAATATAGTAATAATTATTGGGAAAAGACTGCTGCTGCAAGCAGACGATGCATGTGGATACCGGCTGACCGCTGCGAGAAAAAGACAGCCAGACGACCAGGCTACAGGTCAAACACTCCCTGCTGACAGGTAAAAGAGCGCCATCGTGCCATTTGTACTGTAGTAAACAACCGCTTAATAGTGAAATATAAATAGATAATAAAAGTGACTCAAGCAGTGTTCAAACTGTAGCTACGTCAGCGGTCTTACCCAGGTGGTTGTTCTGCTGTTGTGATCGATGAAGAAAGGCCGGCCGTTGGGTGCTATTCTCATTTCCCAGCCGGGGGGTAGGAAGCTCTGGTTTGCTTTGTGCTGGGATTTGGGTGAGCTGTAGGGAGAGGGCTGTGGAGACTGAGGATTGGAAAATGTGTCCTTCACTGCTCGCCGTATCTTGGAGTTATTCGCTCCCTAAAACAGAAATGTTTAATTATTTAACGTTACTTAGTTCCATGTTTATTTTCCAAAGCCCATTGTTTACATCATTGTTATGTATTTTATTTAAACTTAATTTGAATTCCCTGTAATTACAATTTTTACGTGTGAGGTTAGAAATAAAAAATATTTACAAAATGCAGTTTAATAATAATATGGCACAATACATTTTAAAATCCTACTAGAATTTTAATTAACACACAACCGGGCCAATTTGGTTGCTTAGGAGACCTGGCTGGAGTCACTCAGCACGCCCTGGATTCGAACTCGCGACACTAGGGGTGGTAGTCAGCGTCAATACTCGCTAAGCTACCCAGGCCCCCTTAGGTTTATTTTCTTACATTTTTAAAGAAAACGTAATATTTTTCAAACAAATCTCCCACTGATTTACACTAAGAATGGTTTTTCAAAATAATAAACCTGCAATGTGATACTAAATTGGTCTTTATCAAACATCTCAAGCTCTGCTGCCTCAGAAATCAGACAAAAGAAAGTATCTTAGAGGGCAGCATAATTATGGAACAGCCTTCATGTTGGGAGGCACCTATGATGCCTAAAAACGCTGTATATATAGGCAGCTCGATATGACAACAGGCTCTCTGCCTTTTTGTTAGCTACCATGTTTTCCATGGAAATGTTTGACTGTAATTAGCTGTAATTGCTATGAGAGCAAATGCAAGATACTTATTCTCCAACATCTGCAGATTAGCTATAAGAGCTATTGTTTATTCCATTAGCACAGTAATTCTTCTCAGTGGAAGCCATTAGCTCTGGCTGAAGGCCATCACTAAAGATAAGGTATTTGCTGTTTTCAAAGAAATTGGCCTATTTGGGGCTAAATACAAGTTAAGCTCAATGGACAGGATGTGTGGCACACAGTTGATTACATTACGACTGTTAAAACAAACAAAAATGCATGAACAGTATTGCATATATGGGGCAATTCTACAGCACTGTGAAAAGATGTAACATAAAATTAACACTGTTTCAAAAGTATAGCCATACTGTACTTAAAAGTTTTAGCATGAGACTTGTGTAATCAAATCAACCAACATTGTCTATGCAACATTATATCCAATCTGTCAACTCATGTCACGACCACACAAACCCCAAAACATTATATATTTTTTTTCCACATTTCTTCTTTAAACCCTCCAATAAGATTTGCATTGTAAGTGCAATACTGTAAATGCATGTTTTGTTTTTACAGACTGAGGGACATTTTGAAATTGTGCTCTGTGGTAAATGACAGCATAGCACAGATACTGTTCGAAGCGTTGCTTGAAGGCTTTTAATTAACAGATTCAGACATTTTCCTGAACAATAGACGATAAAAACAAATTAAGTAGCTTAAGGTCAGACATGGATTTGGAGTGATAGAACAGAAGGAAAGTATGAAGTCATGGCTGTTTGAGAGGTTATACTTGTTTTTGGTAATGAAGAAACTTTGGTGAGCTTTCACGATGAGCAAAGTAAACTCTGTCAGTTCGAACCAGTCTGGCCATTCTCTACTGACCTCTCACATCAACAAGGCATTTCTGTCCACAGAACTGCCACTCACTGGATGTTTTTTGTTTTTGGCACCATTTGGAGTCAATTCTAGAGACTGTTGTGCGTGAAAATCCCAGGAGATCACCAGTTACAGAAATACTCAAACCAGCCCATCTGGCACCAACAATCATGCCACGGTCCAAATCACTGAGATAAATTTTTTTCCCCTTTCTGATGGTTGATGTGAACATTAACTGAAGCTCCTGACCCGTATCAGAATGATTTTATGCACTGCACTGCAGCCACACGATTGGCTGATTAGATAATTGCATGGATGATTGTTGGTGCCAGATGGGCTGGTTTGAGTATTTCTGTAACTGCTGATCTCCTGGGATTTTCACACACAACAGTCTCTAGAATTTAGTCCGAATGGTGCCAAAAACAAAACAAAAAAACATCCAGCGAGCGGCAGTTCTGCGGATGGACACGCCTTGTTGATGAGAGAGGTCAACAGAGAATGGCCAGACTGGTTCGAACTGACAAAGTCTACGGTAACTCAGATAACCGCTCTGTACAACTGTGGTCAGAAAAATAGCATCTCAGAATGCTATTCTGTGATGCAGGTTGGCGCTGTTTTGGTGGCACAAAGGGAACCTACACAATATTAGGCAGGTGATTTTAATGTTGTGGCTGATCGGTGTATATATATATATATACTCATCACCAGATTAGATATAGTCTTTTTTAAAATAAAAGTTGCTGAATTGTACTCACATTTCTTGTGTATTTCATCAGTGTTTTCTTCCAGCTGAGAGAGAATGAGACGAATGATAACGGCACCAAGAAATAATGTGAATTATTTCTTTTATGGTGAATCGAAGTGAATTAAATTAACCCAAATTGAGAAGTCTGGAGCAGATGCATTAGGAAATTGTCTCTTGATTGAATTGGGTTTTGAAACATCAGACTTATATATTAAAACCGATCCATGCATAATACTGTGTAAGGGATGGGACTAATCATTTCCCACAGCTGTTCATGCCTAAGAAAAGCCTGTGGCAGTATGGGGAGGACATAATTCTGATTTCTTCTACCAACCAACTGTGTGTTGATACTGTGATTATATTACATGGCACTGTTGCAATGGAAATAAAACAGGTGTGAAAAAAGGAACAAAGCCTGTTGCTAGGGCTCGGTGGTATGACCATTTTTACTCTGCGACAGTTTCAATGAAGGAAAAATGGTTCACAACAGCCAAGATTGTCTGAGATGAATCGAATAGTTGATAGATAGACTGTAACCTGGTGAAGGAGCAAGGGAAAGAGGGAAAGTGAGGGTGAACAAGTGGATGTATAGAGGGATGGGTGGAAGATCTCACCTCTAGGGTGGAAGAGAGTGTGACTGTGGGGGAACTGAGGCTACGGGGTCTGCGCACTTGTGGTTCACTTAGATGGCCGCTGGAGGAGGAAGGGGTGGAAGCTGGGGGCGTGGCTGCTGTAGCGCCCCCTGCTTCAGCAGATGAGGTACTAACTCCATCTTCAGTGTGCTGTCAGGCAAAAAGAGGGGTTTACTAGGCTGTACACAGGGTTTTACAGCGGTACTAAATGGAGAGTAAAGTCTAAAATATACAGGAAATACAAAGAGGCCACTTAAACTTGATGTAAACATATTCAAATGATCAATAACTTAGTACAAAAGTTAAAAAGAGGCTTCTCGGGTGAATCTCACTAAGAAATGTCAGGGTCGTATTTCACCAGGAAAGTCACACACACAAAAAAAGACAAGAAATTACATTTTGCACGAGTAATATTCTTCCAGAATATAAAGCCTGTTTTTAAAACCAATAAAAAAAATGTTTTTTTTGTGTGACTATTTTCATCACAATTAAGCCAATTTTTTTCCACCATATTCTTATAACTGATACAAAAAATTACAGTAATAGAGTAAGGAAAATAATCTTTTTCTGGACCCAATGATATGCATACTGTATATGCATTATATTACATTTTGATTTTGGGGTGACATGTGACCCGGAAATTTTGTCACAGTTTGTGAGATTCACCACATTGGAGGTGGTCCCCATTTAATAACTACTGTTATAAAAAGAAATGCAGAGTCTGATTAAGGGTTTACTATAACTAGGAAGAGGAAGATAAAACATAGATCGAAAGGGACCAGAATAGCAATAAACAGATCAAGGGAACACACAGAGGTTGACAGAACAAATAACATTCAGAGATTGTGACGAGATGAGTAAATAGAACATAGATGCAAACAGAGATACAAGGCAACAAAAGAAAGATGAGAGTGATGCAGTGGAAAAAAAAAAACATGAGCCCCACAGATTAGGCTAGGTTACGGTGTTACACCTGCAGAATGGGGCGTGTCCAGGTGGTGCTACGGTTATTGTGGTTGACATAGTATGTCCGTCCCTTGGGGTCCTTGCGCTCCTCCCAGCCTGGTGGCAGACCTGGCGTGGTCATGGCGTAGCTGGTCGACGGAGACTGAACAAATCGAAAAACAGAAATGAGTTTACATATTCAGAGGCTGATGAAGCAAAAGAAGCAGGAAGTGGTGAAAACATATGAACCATTTCTTGATATTAAAATCTGTATAGACTAAATGGGGAACAGACAGTGAGGTCAGGGTCATATATGTACTATAACCTTGGTTATATGGTCATCATTACATATCGAATAATGATGAATATGATGGGTGTGGGAATATTCTAGGTTTAAAACAAATAAGAATACACATTTTCACAAACACAAATGTAGATCCACTTACAAGACACACACTAAACACAATCCACACAAGGTGACATGTCTTATATTATTCTGAACACATTTGAAATCTTTTTTTGGTAAATGTACCAGGTTGACTTCATATGTACAGACAAGGTGAAATAGTTAAATTTTAAAAGAACTGGTTAAAAATGAAAAATATTTGTTGTTTTGTTTTGTGAAATGAGGTGTGTGTGCCACCTTTAAATTGTGCTCCTAATTAAAAATAGTTTGATTTAAATAATGTAATTAAAAAAGTCATCATGAATTAATAATAATAATAAACTATTATTATATCAGTTAAATAAATATACCTATATAGTTATACAAATTCAAAAAAATAAAACAAATTAATATAAATCACTTAATAATAAATTAAATTGAATAAAAATATATTTACAGTGAATAAAACTAAATAATTCAAGTTAAAGCTTAAAAAAAATAATAACTGAATAATACAAAAAAAAGGGGAGAAACCAAGAAGACAAGACGTGTGGTAACATGTGGACATTACCATGGTTTCCTCAACGCCTGTGACCGTTTGTGCTCTTGTTCGTCGGGTCTGGGAGCTCTGCTGAACAATAACAGTTGCTTTTAGAGGGGGCGGATGATTGCCCAGTTCGGGCCAGTGGGAGAGGGGGAAATGAGGGTATATGGAAGGGCAGGGTCAGCCAGAGAGTGGGGAAGTGATTTTAGGGTGATTTTGACAGCTGAAGGTGGTAATTTTGTGAAAAGTGCACAGTGTGAGACTTGAAGTGTGACTTGGAGATCCAAAGAACCCCCCCAAAAAATCGGCATCATAAACAGGATGAGATTAGATGAACTCCAAGGAGCGTTGAACTGATTTATTTATGAAATCATTGTTGGAAGATTAGATTTGAGCACACATTCAGATTTGATTAAAAGGTGAAATGAGAGTGCAAGAAATGCCCAGGTGATAATTTGTGGGGGGAAAAACATCATTAATTTGCATTTATGAGATGATTAATGTCAGCATTCTGTTTTTGACTGGATCTTACCATTTATAATATAACAGAGTGAAAATTCTGTCATCATTTGTTCACATACAATGTTGTTCTAAACCCGACTTTCTTTTTTCTTTGGAACACGAAAGGAGAAATTTTGCAGAATGTCTAGGGTGCTCTTTTAAATACATTTTCTGGGTTTCCATCCAAAATGTTTCACATTTTTTAAGTGCATTTCTAAAAATGTGACTTAAGAAAATATGAATTATTGCGCGTTTCCATCCACTACGCAATGCGCATTATCACGAGGGAGCCGCCTTGTCATGATGGAGCAGCTGAATGACCTCTCCCTGCTTTGAGGACAGTTTTTTTGCAAGATTGGAGCAAGTATCTCATTTTATTAAATGCATCCATGAGACACTGCAGAATAAGTGTAATATCTGATATAATGTGGGCTAAAACAGCTGCGATGCCCTCACACCGCCAGTCTCCGCATACCTGGGAGCGCCCGCTCTCAAAACTGTTCTGGCGGATTGTGAGGACCTACTTTATTGACTAACTGTGGGTTAAAAACTTCCAAATGACAAGCGCTATTTTCAAAGAATTGTGTGCCAAGGTCAGACCTTTCAGTGGGCTAGTCACATCAAGCTATAGTACACACATGCACGAATGGTCAATACATGTAATCGTTTTGCGAATAAACCGTTTCCATCACCTTAATGTTCATTTTAACTAATGCGAAACTCTAGAAAGTCCACCTCCTAGCGCATTAAATTTTAAGCAAATTTAGAACGTTTATTCGCATATCAAGCGTTTCCATTCAGGATTTCTTATGCGCAATTTCAAAAAACATTTAATATACACTACCGGTCAAATGTTTTGAAACACTTGACTAAAATGTTTCTCATGATCTTTAAAATCTTTTGATCTGAAGGCGTAAGCTTAAATGTTTGAAATTCGTTTTGTAGACAAAAATATAATTGTGCCACCATATTAATTTATTTCATTATAAAACTAAAATTTAATAAAAAAATAAATAAATAAAAAAGCGTTTTTGAAACTGATGAGTTGGACCAAATAATAAAGAAAAGCAGCCAATAAGTGCCCAGCATAGATGGAAACTCCTTCAATACTGTTTAAAAAGTATCCCAGGGTGATACCTCAAGAAGTTGGTTGAGAAAATGTCAAGAGTACATGTCTGCAAATTCTAGGCAAAGGGTGACTACTTTGAAGATGCTAAAATATAATTATTTTGGATTTTGTTTAGTCACAACATAATTCCCAAAGTTCCATTCATGTTATTCCATAGTTTTGATGACTTTACTATTATTCTAAAATGTGAAAAACAATTATAATAAAGAATGAGTAAGTGTTTCAAACTTTTGACCGGTAGTGTAGGTTGCAATCCAGACTGACGAAATCTTGCCAACTGATTGCCCACCCCTGGGCAAGTACCCGCAAGAGTAAACTCTCTCTCTCTCTCTTACACGCACACACGCATAATAGAACACAGAAATGCTTCCCTGCTGCTTTTATATTTACACAATGAAAGACACACCCTCGTATCAAATTGGCCAATCCTATTAGCTATCCTCTTTAATAATGATTGTACTTTTCCACTTCTGTGCAATGTCAGCCCCCTTAAGCAGGGACAGGAATTGTGGGTGAAATGCCTCCTCTCACCCACACTAATATCACACAGATTTGATGTGACTATAGTGAAATTCCTCATCTTTGTTCTGAGAAGCACCTCACAGCTGGACAGAACCGGGCCACCAACCAACAGCCCTCTTTATGGAGCAAAGCAGATACGGAAAGGACATGGAAAAGACAGCTATTTAAAGTGGATACAGATGGATGAGGAAAGGCTTCCAGGAAATATTACGTTACGTTTCAAACTTCAAGAATGTTGTTGAGTTCTTAAAAAAAGACAGGTCTTTACAAGTTGAGTTCAGGCTTTGCAAAAACTAGGACCCACTAAGAAAAAAGTACCATAAAGTGCCATAGTATTAAACAACTTTTTAATTACATGGTATCCTGGTAATACGGTGTTTTTTTGGAACATAGTAGCAAAGGAACATACAGTAGTAAGACCATGTTGTTTTAGACATGATACCATTGTATTTTGAACATGTATCATGGTATTACCACATGCTACCATGGTAATACAATAGCTTTTTTGTGGCAAGGTACCATGGTAATTCCATGTTTATGGACATGGTGCCACATCAATATCATTTTTTGACATAGTACCAGGGTGATACCATGGGTTTTGGACATAGTACCATGGTAATATACATATGGCAAAAACATTGCATTCTTTGAAGTACCTTGGAGTACCATGTAAATACCACGGAAAATGAATATGGTCATCATTTTGAAGTAATATGGTATTTCAAAGTACCATGGTATTACCACTGAATACCATCACTGTGCCACAGTACTTTATTGTAAGGTCCATTGGACAAGGTTTCAAAAACCTCATATAATTACAATGAATGAGAGGATCAGGACATTGGGAAACAGATACAACACCTAAATACACATCTAAAAACCACTGAGCCATACAGTGCATACAAAATCCACACTAACTGTGCATCAGATTCATAAGGTCTGATAACTGATCTTAATCCGGAGAACAAAGTGACTGAAGCTCTCCTGTGCAAGCTGCCAGACCTTATCTTGGAAATTCCCAGCATGCCCTGGTCTAAATGCCACAACACAATAATGAAATGGACACCAAAACACCGGCAGGGACTAACTGGACCCCTAAGCCATGCACAAACCTCATTGCAAACAGTCTTTTTATGCACAGTAGCAGACAGGTGTTTCAGACTGTGTCATTTTTGTGTCATTCAGTTGGATCTTTGCAGAAAATAAAAATATAAAAGTATCAAGGCTGGGCGTCATGCCATTTTAATGATGCAGAGACCAATGAAGCACTTCCTGGACAAAGATGTGGAACACTGAAACAAAGTGCCTGCCTGCGCTTGCATCTACCTGTATCTGCACACTCATGCAAATGGGAGCAGATCACATGGTGACCTCATCCACATGGGTAATATAATTTTACCATATGTGGCTTATCTGCTGTAAAACCGCATTTGACTGATCCTTTAAAGAGACAGTGCACTGCTTTTGACTTAAGATTTATGAAATATTATGGACAAGCAACAAGGTAATACTGTTTTTTTTTGGTTTGTTTTTTTGGAAAACGATACCATGGTTATTCCATGTTTTGTCGAACATGGTACCATGGTAATTCCTTGTTTTTTTTGGGACATGTACCATGGTAATGGCATGTGCTATTTTTACATGGTGCAATGTTAATACCATAGCTTTTTGGACATACTGTATACAATGGTACTTTAATACCATGATAATAGAATGTTTTTTGTTGTTTGTTTTTTGGGGGAAATGGAACCAGTGTAATACCATAGTTTTTTGGGCAAGGTATCATGGTAACACCATGTTCTTTGGACATATACCATGGTACTGTAATACCATGGCTTTTTAACATGATACCATAGAAATTCCATGTTTTCAGGGATATGGTACTATGGCAATAGCATGTTTTTTGGACATATACCATGATAATTCCATGTTTTTTGGACAGGTAACATGGCAATACCATGTTTTTTTGGACATAGCATCATTTAATATTTATTTATGGTTGATTGTCTACTGTAAAACAGCATTTAGTGGATCACTGAAAGAGACAACACACTGCTTACATTATTGCTGCTCATTAAATTGCAGCGAGAAATGATTTTAGCAAGCTGTGTCTCTTTAAGAAGTGGAAAAGTCCCTGTGCAACAACGTAAAAAATTACGAGACAAATCTTTTATAGACTGCAGCACTTTTTTCCAAACATTACAGTGCAAGCTGCACCGCCACATAATCCATTAACAGAACTCCCACAGTCACAGAGAAATATTATCACCATGGAGACGCGACAGAATGGTAACGAGTCAACTTATCTCATATGATGACATCATAATCACCACTATAGCTTCAATAAATCAATCATAGGCTACTATAACACCCCATTAGCCAGACTCATAAGCACACTCATATTACACCACTCAGAATTATCACTTGTTACTGACGTACGCACACAAAAATTACACCAACACAGACAAGCATTCTGTTTCTAGGGTGACTGTTGTAATATCGGGTAACACTTCTTAATAACATTCATTTATCACTATTTCACAAACATAATTACATCAGTAAAAAAGCATGCACATTCAAATACGAACATGATAATATAGGAAACAAAGTTTCATGAAATTTCTACCTACTTGAATGTACTAATCTGTAATGTTTTATATACAGTGATAATACTGTTAATATTTTCATTTATTATTTATTACTTTTGGATTTTGCTTCTTAATACAAAAAACATAGAAGAGAATGACAGGATCTTGTTGTTGACAGACAACACATTTTGATGAAAGATTACAATGAAAGTTTTTTTCTTTTTGCATCAATGTGTGCATGAATCATTTACACTAAGACCAGGACAGTGACTATGTTTACATGGACACCAGAAAGCGACTTATTGCGAGAAAACAGGTTATTGCGAGAAAACAGCGTCCCCGTTTACATGCACTGTATAAGCGACGTACTCTTTACTCCCATATATACGCGGCTCGGTCAGTAAGCAGCTTTCACCACAGCAACGTAATTTTCCCGCAACGCTTGTGTAAACAACAAACATAGC
Source organism: Myxocyprinus asiaticus (assembly GCF_019703515.2). Classification (NCBI taxonomy): domain Eukaryota; kingdom Metazoa; phylum Chordata; class Actinopteri; order Cypriniformes; family Catostomidae; genus Myxocyprinus; species Myxocyprinus asiaticus. Next base: position 8,173,776 of record NC_059381.1, read on the forward strand.
ATCCAAGGAAGACTTCACTATTTTATTCCCCCGTTGCTTTGCTTTATTTCTAGATATTCCAGAGTTGTTGCTGTGTTTGTTTCCTTAACTTTCCATCGCGATATGCAGCGGAATTGTGCTGAAATAGTGGGGTTTTCCTCTTATGTAAAACTCCAGGATTCCCTCAGTGTATGAGTGCATATACTCGAACATGAGGAACCATTGAAATTTTACACTGGTGTGTATAAATGGGTATAGTTTATAGCGTATGTGCTTTTCCAACTGTACTCAGAGAAATGTTGAATTCTTTCTGCTTTGACGACTTGTTGTTGGGACCCATCCTATGACATTTGTTACCCGGTCTGTTCACGTGCATGCGCACTCTTAAAAACCTGCTAGAAGTCGCGTTCTCCAGGAGAAAACCTAGATGTGTTAACCGCTTTCTCTTAATCCCTTAAATGGCGTAAGGAAATCGGCGTTCTCGTTTACATGACATTTCAGAACGTCGCTTTCTGCACAAATCCTGGAATGTTTTCTTAAGTGCATGTAAACTTGGTCAATGTATTAAAATATTTAAAATGTAAATAGGGTCATTTCTGATTTCATGATATAGTGTTATCGAATATACCTAATGTCAACTTCACAACGTTCCCAAAGCTAGCTGAGACAACAAGAATATTTGCAAATCAGGCAAACTTCGAAATGTGTTAAGAAGCTTATAGTTCTTAATTTCATGCCAGAAAGGTGAAAGACAGTGCAGTACTGAGAGAGAGTGAAATAAGAACCACCACATGCGTGTGAAATAGATGTAAGGAGAAAAGCAGGTTTACCGTTGGTGTGGGAGGTTGAGCCTGATCACTCACTCCATCAGTCATACTAGAGGAGCGCAGCCGAGAAGACTGATGACTCTGCTGAAGATAAATAGAGGAACATAAAAAGGCATTAGATGTTGATATAAATAAATAAATACTTTAATATCTAATATCTTTCTAAAGTGGCCATTTTCTAAGTGGTGTTCTGGGCAACATAGGCCCTGAATTCAGCAAATTGAATACTGTATTATGAGTTTTTATTTTTTTACTTTCTAGAGAAGTTCACATTGGAGTACCGTACTACCTCCACATGACTCATAGAGTGATTCAGCATGAGTGTACACACAAAGGTTTACTGTGCGGATGTGAGGCAGAGAGTCAGCTATTAGGTGACAACATTTATAACAATCCATGACTTACTATGTCAAGGATTTCACACTTTCTCAGGTAATGTAAAAAAAGTTTCCCTGCTCTGCTTGAGTAAGATGTCTTTAAAACATCTCTAGGTGTCTGCAGTATAATAGTTAATGATCTGGGCTTAAAAAAAATAAGGTTCCAGGTTCAGTTTCAAGCAGGAGCAACCAAGAGAATTGCTTAATATGACAATCATGGCCTTTCTCCATTGTGCCCTCCAGCAAAACTATTGAAACCAGGCAGGCAGTTACAGAAAGACTGTCCCTGAAATCACTACACTGCAAAAAATCATTTTCTTAATTACTATTTTTGTCTAAATATTCTTAAAACAAGATGTACTTACTTGACAAGACAAATGACATAAGATATTAAGTCTTGTTTTCAGTGAAATCTGACAAAATGTAGTAAACTTTATGCATAAAACAAGAAAAAAAAAAAAAAAAAAAAAAATCACTTGTATTGTTAGGACCTACAGAGCTGAGATATTCTTCTAAAAATCTATTTTTGATTATGTTCTGCAGAAGAAAGAAAGCCATACACATCTGGGATGAATAAATGATGAGAGAATGTTCATTTTTGGGTGAACTATCCCTTTAAGAAAAATACTTTTTTACCGTGTATTGCTTTGATTGGGAAAAAAGTACCTGTTACATTGCATAGTAATTACATTTCATCTGAGAAAGCCTTTTACTAGCTTTTACAAGTTCATGATACATCACTAATAAAGGATTCATCATTGACTAAGACATAAAACTTAAAAATCAAATTAGTAATATTCCAATATGCCAGATTTTTCAAATATTAGCACAATTTGAGTACATTTTATGTGAAATAAATTTGTAAATTAATTTGAATAAGTTCTGTGTACAGCTTTTGTAATAAAAGTTGCTTTGATTAAATTGTAATATATTCTATGGTATATATTGGTACTATCCCTGCTCTCAAGATATCACCATTGGCCAATGAAAAGCCTTATCAGTCATCCACTAAATCCATCCTTACAGTCAACAAGAAACATTCACAAACCATTTTAGTTCCCTAATGTGAAATAGGATATACAATGAGAATAAATAAATAAATGTATACATTGGGAATTGATTGGATAATGATAAGTGGGCATTCAATACCTGAAAAGATCAATACCTGAATGCAAGTTAACATGTACTCAAGAATTAAGCACAATTGGTGTAAAAACATAAGAAAGTACACTCACTGAGCACTTTATTAGGAACACTATGGTCTCGACGTGGTCTTCTGCTGTTGTAGCCCATCCGCCTTAAGGTTTGACGTGTTGTGCATTCTGAAATGCTATTCTGCTCACTACAATTGTACAGAGCGGTTATCTGAGTTACCGTAGCCTTTCTGTCAGCTTGAACCAGTCTGGCCATTCTCCGTTGACCTCTCTCATCAACAAGGTGTTTCTGTCTTCAGAACTGCTGCTCACTGGGTGTTTTTTGTTTTTGGCACCATTCTGAGTAAAATCTAGAGACTGTTGTGCGGGAAAATCCCAGGAGATCAGCAGTTACGGAAATGCTCGACCCAGCCCACCTGGCACCAACAATCATGCCACGGTCCAAATCACTGAGATAATCCCCCCCCCCCCATTCTGATGGTTGATTTGAACATTAACTGAAACTCCTGACCTGTATCTGCATGATTTTATGCATTACACTGCTGCCACACGATTGGCTGATTAGATAATCACATGAATAAGTAGGTGTATTAAGTGTTCTTAATAAAGTGCTCAGTGAGTGTATATAGGCTTTTTTTTTAATGTTGACTTTAATTTAATTTATCAATTTCTTTGTTTTTCTTTTTCCAAACTGTTGTGTCTTACCACAGCAGAGCTGGGACCTGGGATTTCTCCATTCATGTCTGGAGCAAGAGACAATCTAAGGCTGATCTCATCAGAGATCTCTGGAGTGCTTGAAAGGGGGGGAATTGCGAGAGAGGAGGGTCCGGACAAAGAATGATTCAGTACATCACTCATTAAAGCTGGGTCCTCTTCTGATATGGGCTCCCAAGGCTGAAAGAAGTGAGACTTCCATGTTAATAACTAACTGAATATTGCTTTTATCAAACATACAATACTGAAAAAATATGGAAAAATCTGATAATCCTACAAATATCATTTTTAACCACAGGAAAAAACTGTAAATGTCATAATTTAAAAGGCTTTTATAAAGGACTAAAAGCTTTTAATGGAAATTGCTTTGGCTATATAAAGTATGCATCTAGCTCATATCATAGCCGCAGAGGTCAGGGGTTAAATACTAACGTCATCGATGTCTCTGATGTCCATTTGCTCGTTTTCCAGGTCCTCACTAATGTGCCGTCGCGAGCGGAAAACTCGGTGGGCTTCCTGGTTAATCTGCTGCAAGTGATTATCATTTTCCGTTTCTGAAACCACATCCCTAAACCACAGATGGGGAAAAAGAATTTGTTCCACACGTATCTGAGTCTACTGTGGATCCAACTGCAAACTCTAAGGTTGTCCTAAAATTGTGCTAACTTCAATATTATAACTATTATATACTGTATATTATAACAGCACAATAACTATTCACATGAAAATTAGTTAACCGAAAAATCCGAAATCAATCTACTGTTATATCTATTTGTGCTCGCGCAATGATTTTTGGATATTTCAGTGTTTTGAGAATTCTCCGTTTTTATATTCTCTTGATACAATTTACAAAGGGATCAGGACACAGGCTAGACCCACACCTATGTGGCCCACTGGAGTGCCACGACTCCTTTGCCTTGGCAGCATTGACACTAACGCTGCACCATGGCTCCGATGGTCGAGTGCTGCTTTTTCAAAATTGAAAAACACACAACCTCACAAATCATTCACAAAAGAGGTGACATACACACTACTGGGCCTTTTCCACTGTGTGGTGCGGTTGTTGTGGTTGACGTAGTAGGTCCGACCCAGGTTATCCACCTTTTCTTCCCAGCCAGGAGGCAGTGGAGGCAGGAGCTGTTGAGGTCTCTGGGAGCCTGGATCTGCAGAATCGGTCACCTCCCAGCCCTAAGAAAAAGAACGTAGAAGAAGGAGAAATATAATTAAGACATAAAAAAGAGGGTTTGTGAGACACCCACCAAAACATACTATTACTACCAAAAATACATTCATCAGTTATTGTTTGCAAAAGAAAACCTACAAAGGCTAAATATATTCAAACTAAGAAATTTTTTTACGGTCACCAATGATATACTGTAAATAGTCTGAATAGGATTTCAGAAGTCGTAATATTACAAGAAAGTAGTAATAAGCCTTAATTTCTATGCAAATCAAATCATATTTCAAGGATAAAGTCATAATCTTATGAGAATATAGTAATACAATTTTGACCACCTATGATGCATTGTGTCCACAGCAGTTGACAGATATTTAAAAGTCATTTTTAGTCATTAAGGTTGTGATGTTACATCCAAACCACCATTTGTTATTACCTTTGACCCTTAAGCATAATGCTATATGATTGCCATCTTTATATATCATTGTATTTCTTATCTATGACGGCATAAATTCAACAAGGTGTCGAAAGGGGTAATGCACCAAGTACATGTGGAATATGTACTACTATTATTGCCATGGACAAATGTGTAACTCTCTCAAAATACATATTTTGTGGAAAAATTGTAAATATTATATTCTTTTGTTAAATTAAATAAAAAAATGGACCCACTTTATATTAGGTGCCTTTACTATGTACTTAAGCATTTGATACAATATATTTATGTACATACGTGTTGTTTCATTGTACTTACATTTAAAGTTACATTTACGCCTAATCCTAAACCTAACTCAACCCTAACCCTACTCTTGAACCTACTCGTACAGTACATCAACCTCAGTAGCAGCAAATGTGAATCTTGAGAATTTCGCAGAACAACATTTACTGTAGTTACACAATAAATACATTGTATTGTACTGTATGCATTTTAATGTTAGTACATAGTAATTAAAGACACTTAATATAAAGTGGGACCAACAAAACATAAAGAAACAAAAACATTAAGAATTCATCATTATTAGGGCTGGGTATTGATACAGATTCCCTGATTCGATTCTGATTCATAAGCTCTCGCTTTGTTTTGATTCTGATCCAATCTGATATCGATTCTTATGGGTATATTTGAGTTATAATGTCCTTTTTGCTTACATATGTGTAGGGCCTCATGTATTCAGATAGAAGACAAAGGCAGGCCTAACAGTCATAAAAACATTCCTCAAGCCCCCACCTTCTAAGTCGTAAATTTTACTGATAAAAATCGCGCCAAAATCAAACAAAGGGAGTCCAAAACAGACTACAAATCCAGGAAGCCTTGCTCACTAAAGGATCGAACTCTCAACTCCTATTGGATGAGGCACACCACAGAACGTCCCTCAAACATGACATCATCAGGACTTCAAATAATTCTGAAATGCTTCCAGAGGTGCTTCCAGCGACTTAGTTCACCGAATACGGACGTTGCTTTTTGCTGCTCTCCGGTGCAGCCTCGTGGCATAAGGAAGTAATGTCCGACTTGAAACTGTAGCCATACAATCTCCATCTCGCTGGACGAGTTGAGATTACTCTGTGTTCAACTGAACACTCTGACGGATCCGAAGGAGACCGCCGAGCAATTCGCATCTTCATCCATTGGCCTACAGAAGTGAAGAGATTAAAGATTTCTCTTCCATCTTCAATCAAGTCGACATTTCTGAGTTCTCCGCCAGCCCGCCGAGAATCAAGCGCGAGGAAACGGCCTCCCGTCATCACCCGAGCCTCAAGGAACCGGGTCAAAGTTAAAGGACGGAGGAAAACACATTCTACCTGTGTCCTCATGCGATTCAAGTAAGAGGTTACGTCTGGGCAGAGATAGAATATTATAGCGTGTTATTCTTGTGTTTCAAGGTTTTTGCTTGTACAGTTTACGGACCGCCATGTCCGCTCATTATTAATACTCAGGGTATTAATTATCATGAATTTGTTTTGCTGTATTGTGGTCCAACCAAATTGGACTGTTGTGCATTTTCGCCATCGCGGGTGAGACAGCAACTGAGTTCATCCATTAGAGTCAAATAACACAGGACTTTTACGAGCCCCGCTCGTAAAACCGCGTCTCTGAGTGATGAACACGGCTGCTTTATCTCCAGCTATCGCGAAATCAGCTTTCGGGCTGTCACTTAATAATCTCTCTCTCTCTCTCACTACCACACACACACACACACACACACACACACACACACACACACACACACACACCTTATGTGTTATAGGATTATTTTATTTCCATATCTAATCATATCACAGTTTAGTTTGTAGTTGTAAGTCGGAAGTTTATTGACTGCATTGTATTAATTATTAATTGATATTCCTGCATAAATAAACTTTGTTTATATTACAAAGAGAAGTGTTTTGGTTTGTTTTGCATACGCCTGTGTCATGCTGACGGGATGTCAGTGCTCGGACTCAAACCTTCATTCATTGTTTTTTTTCCCCCGAAAATCGATATTCTTCGGATGTCGATTTTCCTAAGAAAACAATCTAATATTGAGACTGTTTTAATATTTGGTTATTAGTCCCTGATTCCAGGGTGGTGCCCCGTCAATGTTAATCCTTATTAATATTCTATTGATTTTTGATAATTGATAATTATCTTTGATTGAATTTGAATGATCAATAAGCTAGTGTTAATTTTAATGTTTCATCGATGTTAACAATTGATAAGTGTTGATTTTAAAGGATTAAAAAACAGCTAACATTGATTCTCATCAATGTTCTATTGATTTTAATAATTAATAATTATCTTTGATAATTATTAATTATTGCTAATAACCAAACTTGCTCCTAAACGTAGCACACTACATTTACTGGAGTCCCATATGAGGTTTTAATGAGTTAGATCCAATTAATTAATTTAAATATTGATTAATAACTACAGAAATAACTATTAATTATTTCTGATAGTAACACTGATCTAAACAACCAGTAAAGCCCTACATATGAAAGAAATGACCTCCCAGCTAATGCTGTTAATTATACAGGGGACCTTCTAACTAGGTACATTATGAAAATATAAATTTGACTAATTATATTAGTTTAGTTTTTAGTTTAGTTATTAGTTTATCATCATTTTGGTCACATTTAGAATTTTTTTAAATGAACAAATCCATGTATTCAATCAATAAATAAGATATTATATTTCATATATAATCATATATAATATGAAATAATAGTTTATTATTTAATTGCATCATCTGAAATATTCACAGGTATTTATACTGATTTGTTGAACACGTGCTAAAACCGGTACTGTCTCTTTAACAAACCCGGCATTTCTGTAAAGAGCATCTATAAATGAGTGCATGCTAATGAGACAGGACTCGAATGGCTTTATCTTATCTATGCCATGCATGATTAGAATAAAATGTTTATTTTTTTGTTGTTTTTGATCAACAACTGACTGTAGAGAACAGAAAGGGTATTTAAAGAGACATTATTCAATGATAAATGGGTCGCGTGGATCTCGTCTTTGGACACGCGCACACATTACACGGAACAACTTTTACTCTCAATGCGCAGTGAAAGGATCTCGCTGCTGAATACTCCACCACTATATTACACAATTACTGGCTAGTGAAATGTAAACGTTTACCAGCCAGTTGCCAAATGTATATACATTTTAGTCGCATAGCGCGGAATTTAGTTGCTAATGCGAGTGATTTCCTCTTATTGCGCCAGGACTTTGGTTGTGCGTAGAGTAAAAGATCAAGCTAGGGATTTCAGAATCGATATCGAGCTCGTTCAAATGAAGATCGCGATGCATCAGAAAATCTATATTTTTACCCACCACTAATTATTATCAGAAAGATAAACAGAGGCTCAATAATGCTGTTGTATCACAAACACAGAAAGAACTGACATTTTACACTAGCATAGAGAAAAAATAAAACTGAAATGAATTCTGAAATGAAAAACTGAACAGAGGGAATGAAAGGCAAGAGCACAGGAAGCTACAAAGTTAAAGGAAATGCCAGATGGTTGTCCATTAGAGTCAAATGGCATAACTAAAATGAAAAAATGCCAAATAGTCTGCAGGGACAAGAAGACAGAAAGCACTCTAGACTCACAACTCTGACTGTCTAGCAACTAAAGTGCAGGGGCAAAAGCCAAATAAGAGAGACATTTAAGTTCCTTTCCATTTCAGACAGGAAACATGCTATCCATTATGGTCTATAAACTTATTGGCATGAAGGTCGAAATATTTTGTAAAATGAACATGCTTGTGCCCCTGCAAATGTAGCATATACACTTTCTCTTAAAACTGTCTGGGTATTTCCAGGTACAACATTCTTTAGAATTAAGGTGGAACTAAGGGGGTTGTGAGTGGAAGAGAGATACATAGAAAGAGACAGACACAAAAGGCTTTCTGTCGATGGGTTGATTTTACCTCAGCCTCTTCTCTCGTCTCACTGGTCTCCTCCTCATGGCCGCCGTTTTTTGGCAGATAGGCCATCTTCAGCCTCAGGTAGCCTTTCACTCGAGACTTATGACTACAGGACACATATACACATAAATCTGTCATCACTGATTAAAACTATAGCGCAGTCATCAGAGTAAAACCTTTAAAAAAAGAACACGCAATGGACCGGAGATGTGATTAAAACTTTGAGTATGAAGGGTGTTCCAATTCTGCAGAAATCTGCTGAATTTGCTGTGGTTCAGGCTGTAACTACAGCCACAAAGCACTAAGGAGATTTATTGGTCTTGATTAAAACTCTACTGGAAAACATTCAATCACAAAAGTGCTGAATCTTATCAAACTTCCAGTCCTGTGAATAGGGTCAAATTGCACTGCCAACACATCACACTGTTTGTGATTTTAAATATATCCAAATAGAAACAAATCTGTAAATGTATTTTGTGAGCACTGTGTAACAACCTCCTCGGGCGAAGCAAAAAGTCTTTAAACGTGTACGGCCGCTCCATCGCTGGGTCCTCCGTCTAAACGAACACACAAAAACACAAACAAACAGGCATCAATGTAGGCTAATTTCAGTGCAATCTATCAAAATAGTAATTATGCAACAGTTCTAAGCTTGTTAGCCACTGAGGCAGTTCTTACGCAACATGGTTCTCCTGTTACATATAAACTGCCCAGAGGTTGGATATTCATGGCAAAGAAGGGTTTGTCATTAGCGGCTACATTCTGACGGAATGTGATGGATTTGGCACCTCTGACAGTGCCAAAGAACAAAACTATGGAGACCCTAAAGGAAATTGGGGCATTTTGACGAGTCTGGACCACAAAAAGAGGTGAAACATATTCTGAAACGCAATAAACGTCTGTGATGCACTTAAAAGTAGATTAATTAACGAACACACTGAAAGAGAATGCATAGATATACGACTGATCTACACATAGGAAAAACATTTAGATATTTTAAGCAGCATAAATAAGAGCAGACTGAAAGAGAGCGCATGGTCTGGACTGCAACCACACAAAACTGAAGAGTGAATATGTAGGCGGCCACAGGGAAAACAGAAAGGCCTCTGTGTGCGAGTATAAAAGTGCAATCCAGCGAAGAACTCTCGCTTAGCCACTGGAAATAGTTTAGGGCGAAAACTAGACCTGTTCCATTGCAAATAATTTCCTAAGATGTCCACTGCAGGAAAAGCTGCTGTCTATTCCTCAAAAGTTAATTAGAACAAAATGGCATACTGAAAACCAATGACTTTATTATGCACAAAGCTTGTAATTAGCTATTGTTACTTGTGACTACTGTGTAGTTTAGACCAGTGGTTTTCAAACTGTAACTTTATATTTTCCATAAAATATTTATTTTGGTTTTTGTATATATATATATATATAATATTTATTTTATGCTGCATGTTGACTTTATCATATCATCCAAAAAGTATGTAAATCTCTGGTTTAGCCTTTTTGTGCATTATTGAGCAATGTGATAGGATATGTTAAAGGGCCACCCCAGAAGCATGTCCCATTTTAGTTGGAGTGAGTTTTTTTGTTGTTATCTAGTGCCGGGATAGCCCCATTTACAGCAGCCATTGTGTTTACATCCCAAGCAACTGCCTTTCCACTCCGTACAGGGACACGGGCTCCGACATGTGTCATTTGATTACAACACAGACACTATCATGTGTCCATGATATCCACAATTCTCCGCCCTTCCTCTGTAATACATTCTTTTACAGTGTTAAAATAAAGCCATAAGACACAAAAGGCCATATGTTATAGTGATTTTACTACTTAGGGGTAAGGCACATTGCCAAGCGGAGAAAAATGACTTCAATAGTTCCATTATTAATGATTATAATCAGAATTAGGGCAGAAACGATTAGTCAATGTTATCAACAACGTCGACAATAAAAAATTGACAACAACATTTTTTGGTGTCGAATAGTCATTTGATCTCATTTAACTTAACATGAGATCACATTAAAAACTCTAATGAGGTCGCACGAGAGGAGCACCAACCGCAGGTTGCGCCTGATTGAGGAGAGGAAGAAAACAGCTCACAGTGCAGACTTTCCAAACAGCTTCAGGTGATGTAGATCGCAAAATATTAGGCAATTATACAAAATAAGTAAATCCAGAAGCACTATCGTTGTGAAATAAATCAGAGCGTCTTTAAAGGAAACACCTCGGCGAGTCTGTGTTACATCTTTAATGCATCCTTTATTAAAGCTCAAATAATAAGGAAGCAGTTCATGTAAATAAGTACAAACTCCAAAACTGGCATTTCTCTGTGCGGTCAAGGTCAGCGGCGCTTCTATGAGTTGCGTGAAGTGACCCGATCTAATGGGGAGAGACTGAAACTGCATCCCGGCTGTTGCACACTTTGACGCGGCGTGCGCGTGCTTGATGCAGCTAAATGAAAACGTGATGGCTCGCAGCTTAGTGAATCATAATATATGTCACACTGTGTATCTTATCATAAATCAAATCATCAATACACAGCTATATTAAGAAGAGAGAGTTTGTTTTTTGTGAGTTAAAGGTGGATCGCAGTGAACAGAAAGGTGAGAGAGGGTAGTCTTCGCCCCATTATACACTGCAAAAAAATACGTCTTTGATTTGTTTTTGCCAAATCATCCACCGCGGCATCCACGCCCCCCACTGAGAGTGAACCACATTATAGCGACCACGAAGAGGTTACCCCATGTGACTCTACCCTCCCTAGCAAACAGGCCAATTTGGTTGCTTAGGAGACTTGGCTTGAGTCACTCAGCACGCCCTGGATTCGAACTCGCGAACTCCAGGGGTGGTAGTCAGCGTCTTTTACCACTGAGCTACCCAGGCCCCTTCAGAGAATATATCTTAAATATAAGTATATTTTGACTTTTCTGCACTGACAGAAGTATAAACAAGTAAAATAATACACTTATATACAAAATACACTTATATTCAAGACACAATCTCTGAAAGCAAGTCTTAATATCTTATATGTTGCTTCTCAAGTAAATGCATCTTATTTTAAGGATTTGTATATATTTAAAAATGGAAAACAAGACAAAACACTTAACAATATAATTGCTTAGTGAATTTTTTTTACTGAATTAAATTTAATAAAAAGTCATTTATTTTCTTTAATTCAGTGAATGTCATTTAGAGGTATTTTTAAAATATGATTTTATACTCTTTATTGTTAGTAAGCACATTTAATACAACAAGTCAAGACACAAGCTGAATAGTTGATTAAGAGCTAATGATTAATCATTGCAATAATCGCCCGAATAGTCGAATAACACTATGTAACACAATTTTTGTTCCTGGGTAGTAAGTGTTATTTCCTAATTGCTTATGCCTCAAAAGTATAGAAAATGGCTATTATTCCCCACAAACTTTGCTTCTGTGACCAGGACAGTGATATTTTAGTAAGTCACTATCAGCTGTCATTGCATTAAATCCTTATCTTTTATGTCCTGCTTAAGAAAGAAAGTCATACAGGATTGGAACAACATACTGTAAGGGTGAATCAGTTATGACAGATTATTCATTTTTGGATTAACTATTGCTTTAACCATGGTAAAATCACTGTAACACACAGCAATTTGTGGATTATTCATGAACTCAACATTAACTGGAGCAACACAGGTACATGTGATCTTACCGGTAAATGGTTGAGAGGTACATCCACCTGCCCAAGGAAGTCATCTCTGGTCTGTATATTAAAGAGAAAGAGACAGAGAGAGAAAGAGTTAAATAATGAAGCAATGTAGAGCTTTGGCTGCATATCAATGGTGACTGAACTTTAGCAGGGCTTGAAGGGGAAAAATTACAAAGATGATCAATACACACCTGTATAACCCAAGAAGAATTAATGTGTGTGTGTACTGTATGTGTGTGTGTGTGTGTGTGTGTGTTTGTGTGTGTGTGAGAGAGAGAGTGAGTGAGTGAGTGAGTGAGTGAGAGAAGGAAATACAGAAATAAGGGAACTGTTAATTCCAATAGGCATTACTTAAAGCGATAGTTTACCCAGAAATGAAAGTTCTGTCATTTACTCACCCTCATATCGTTTCAAACCCATTTGACTTTTTTCTGTATAACAGAAAAGGAGATATTAAGCAGTATGTTAGCCTCATTAACCATTAATTTTCATTGTATGAAAAAAGATGCAATAAAAGTGAATGGTTACCAAGGAAAACATTCTGCTTAACATTTAATTTTGTTTCATGGAAAGTCATACAGATTTGGAGCGATATGAGGGTAAGTACATGAAGACCTTTTTGGGTGAACCATTCCTTTAAGAAGGGAAAAACCTGACCAACCAACTGAGGAGTAGCAGATGGGCCATGAGTGAGGGTCAAAGGTCAAAGTCAGGAGAAGTGTGTTAACGCATGATCCACCAATCACAAGCCTCCAATCGCACTCCTACACCACCCACCAAATCCAATAAGCCAAACAGTGAGATTGACAGCAGTGATTGTCATGTGGTTGGGCACGCTAGACCAATGGATTACCTGACCGAGGTTGAAAAGCCCATTCTTGGAGCGATCATGACCCAAGTGAGCCTGTGTGTGGAATAAACTTATTAAGACAACAAGGACCAGTATATACTCTCAAGTCTGGGTTTCACAACATTAAAAGCACTAAAAGAGTCATCTATAAATGAAAGTTCTGTCATCATTTACTCACTTTGATATTGCTCCAAACCTGTATGACTTACCATGGAACACAAAAGGAGATGAATGACAGCCTCAGTCACCATTCACTTTCATTGCATCTTTTTTTCCATCCAATGAAAGTGAATGGTGACTGAGGCTGTTATTCTGCCTAACATCTTGTTTTTTTTGTTCAACAGATGAAAGCCATACAGATTCAAAACAACAAGAGGTTGTTTACATGATGACAGAATGTTAATTTTGGGCATACTATCCCTTAATGTATCGCTAACCAGTAATCGCCTTCAAACCCAAGTGCTTCACCTTGAAAGCGAGGAATGACATTTATGCAATCCTGTAAAATATTTTAAATACACACAAGCTTAATTAGCATATACCACATTTGGAAGGATGGCCAATGCAAATGGAGCAATCAAACATGTTGACACTGGCAGCAGGAATACAAAAATCCAAAAGTGCTTGGCCAAAAAACACTTGTAATAAGCATGGCAATTGCTCTTTAAAAAAAAAAAAAAAAAAAAAAAAGCTAGGGGAAAATTTTTTTTTTTTTACATTCTTTTTAACTTGAACACGGCACTCTAAGAGCATTAATCTGAAAAAAGTGAGATGCTGTGCAACAATTCCATGTAGCGCATGTTTACATTTAAAAACAACTTAAAAACAGTGCAGACAGATGCAAAAAACTGCTTCTTATACAACCTTCAACATAAACCAAAGAAAAGGTTAACTTTGACCCTCAATTTATCTCTAAGAATCCTGAAGTTCTTTTCACATCAGGAGACATCTACTGCACCAGAACAGTAGATTGGGCAACAAGCTTTGGATATCAACACTCATGCATCAATAAAAGTTTAAGAATGAGTCACTATATGTGGTTGTGAGTGAATAATAGGACCACAAACACATTGTCATGTTCCTATTCATAACAGAGAACCTACCATGCTTCATACAGTGCTCTGATTAAAGCTGGGCATTTCTTAGTCAGAAAGGTTGGTGACCACCAAGAGCTTATTAACTTAATAGTGAATCACAACAGCAGATTTCTGAATTAGAAATCAACAAACTAACAGCTTAACAAGCTGCACGATTTGAGGTATTATTAACGTACATAGCACAAACAGTACAGGATGAGTTAGGGACTGTTCACACCAAACGTGTCCATTGCGCAGTTGAAGTACTATTTACCTTGACAGTATCTATAAAATACAGTTGAAGTCATTAGTTTACATACACTTAGGTTGAAGTCATTAAAACTCATTTTTTAACCACTCCACAGATTTCATATTAGCAAACTATAGCTTTGGCAAGTCGTTTAGGACATCTACTTTGTGCATGACACAAGTAATTTTTCCAACAATTTTTTACAGATAGATTGTTTCACATTTAATTGAGTATATCACAATTCCAGTGGGTCAGAAGTTTACATACACTGTGCCTTTAAGCAGCTTGGAAAATTCTAGAAAATTATGTCAAGCCCTTAGGCAATTAGCCAATTAGCTTTTGATAGGGGATTGGAGTGTACCTGTGGATGTATTTTAAGGCCTACCTTCTCTCAGCAAAGACCTCAGAAAAAAATTGTGGACCTCCACAAGTCTGGTTCATTCTTGGGAGCAATTTCCAAACGCCTGAAGGTACCACCAAGTATAAACACCATGGAACCACGCAGCCATCATACCACTCAGAAAAGAAACACACTCTGTCTCCTAGAGATGAACTTAGTTTGGTGCAAAACATGCAAATCAATCCCAGAACAACAGCAAATGACCTTTTGAAGATGCTGGAGGAAACAGGAAGACAAGTATCTATATCCACAGTAAAACGAGTCCTATATCGACATAACCTGAAATGTTGCTCAGCAAGGAAGAAGCCATTGCTCCAAAACCACCATAAAAAAGCCAGACTACAGTTTGTAAGTACACATGGGGACAAAGATCTTATTATTTGGAGAAATGTCCTCTGGTCTGATGAAACAAAAATTGAACTGTCTGGCCATAATGACATGATGTTATGTTTGGAGGAAGAACGGTGAGGCTTGCAAGCTGAAGAACACCACCACAACCATGAAGCATGTGGGTGGCAGAATCATGTTGTGGGGGTGCTTTGCTGCAGGAGCGACTGGTGCACTTCACAAAATAGATGGCATTATGAGGAAGGAAAATGATGTGGATATATTGAAGCAACATCTCAAGACATCAGCCAGGAAGTTAAAGCTCGGTCGCAAATGGGTCTTCCAAACGGACAATGACCCCAAGCAAACCTCCAAATGTGTGGCAAAATGGTTTAGGGCAACAAAGTCAAGGTATTGGAGTGGCCATCGCAAAGCCCTGACCTCAAAGCGTGTGTGAGGCCTACCAACCTGACTCAGTTACACCAGTTCTGTCTGGAGAAATGGGCCAGCAACTTATTGTGAGAAGCTTGTGGAAGGCTTCCCAAAACATATGATTCAAGTTAAGCAATTTAAAGGCAATGCTACCAAATACTAACAATGTGTATGTTAACATCTAACCCACTGGGAATGTGATAAAAGAAATAAAAGCTGAAATAAATCATTCTCTCTACTATTTTTCTGACATTTCACATTCTTAAAATAAAGTAGTGATCCTAACTGACCTAAGACAGGGAATGTTTTCTACGATTAAATGTCAGGAATTGTGAAAAACTGAGTTTCAATTTATTTGGCTAAGTTGTATGTAAACTTCTGACTTCAACTGTACAAGTGCAAAACGCTAATAAAACTGTGAGGAACAACACAACAGTCAAAGACGTCTGTCTAGCACGTTTACATAGGAAAACTAGAGGTCGACCGATATATCGGTTTTGCTGATTAATCGGCACCGATAACAGGTTTCTGGAACTCTCGGTTATCTGCAAAAATCCACACCGATAGTTTTCCCCATTGCGTCTGGTGCTGGAATGGCTGGGAAGGGTCTGCTGTCATTATACAGTATGTCACTTCACTGATGGTGTTTCATTGATGCCTTCTGGTGTTTGTTTTGACACGTGAGATCACACTCTGCATGGAGCAGAACACTTCAGATGCAGTACACTTCAGTACACGTTGCCATATCATTATAAAAAATTTACCGATTGTTACCATCTATTATCATCTATTTGCATAAGTTTATATCCAGCTGGTCACATTTATGCATTCGTTAGCCAGCTAAGTTGCATAATTAAAGCTAGTGACATGAGAATGCAAATTAATATCTTCATGCAGCCGAGAGAAACGTAAAAACAAATGAAACGCATCTGATTTCAATTCCAAAAAAATGTATCCTCACTGTAATACAATGACTTCAGATCGATCACATTCTTGCGCTAAAAAACGGCTAGACAGCACAACAAATAAAGTTTAACAGAAAACAGGTGTCTCAATATGTTTTAAAGTTCTTTTTAATTAGACACATCGTCTAAAAAAAACAGCGTTCCTGCATGAGACGCTGAATAAACAAAAACAAAGGGAAACCAAGACGTTCATCTAGTGCGCATTTACATTGGAAAAAAAATGGATGGTTGCAAAAGTGTTCGGTGTGAACAGCTTCTTACAGTTGGTGGAGGTCTTTGGCCGTTGCGTCTTGCTCTCTTATAAGCATTTTTCAGATTAAGCAATGAGTTGTTTAAATGCTTTGTCAGGAAAGCTGTTCAACTTGGAAATGTGTGTCTCGAGATCCTCACGTTTGTTTCCAGTCTGTTGTGTTCCGTCTGTTTGAACAGCCCCTAGCCTAGACAGGAGCTACAAGAGGCTGCTCATTCAAACAGATAAGGGAAATAAAATGTGCTCTCTTACAATAATCTACAACGTATTAAAATGTAAACAATTAAAAGTAAACACTGTCACAGTGTGCTTGGAGAAAATACATTGCCGCGTTTTCACTCTCAATGCATTTATTAAATGAAACTGTATTCTTTTGAAGTTTGATTATCACATTAGGTCATATCCGCATAGGTCTTCCCACCCACAAATTTAAGACCTAATTTAAATGATAATTAAGACTTTTGTTGACTCGTTTAAGATATTTAAGGCTTTTTATGACCTTAAATTTTGGAAAATTGAATTTAAGACATTTTAAGACTTAAGGATCAGCGGGAACCCTGAAAATAGTGCTGGATGCAGAAACGCATTCTGTGTGAACAGCCCCTTCTGCAGAAAAATGTAATACATAAAATCTTAGTATGAGCAATAGTAATAGTGATGGTTGCCGCAGCAAGCAACACTTAGAAAGCAACAATTACACCAGACAGGTATGAAGGAATTATCTAGAAAACTCTAGAAAAGCTGGATGAGTCCTAAAGGTACTGGCAAGGATTCCGCTCATTTAGGAAACTATTTTTCTATTCTTTTGTCATAAAAGTAAAGCTCTCCAGAAGAAAAAATAATTAACTATTCAAACTATTCAAAGGGACCTTAAGACCATTACGATACATTTTTATGACCCTGAAAGTCCAGTTCCCACACAATGCTCAGTGTTAAAAATAAATGTTTGTTTAGTCATTATTGGTCAGAGAGCTGAGTTGGCAGATGACTCAAACCTTTACGGACGAAAAGTGCAAAAACAGAGAGAACAAGCAGAAATTAAGACCCTGCTGGTAGTGAGCACCAAGAAGGCATACTCAAATATAGAAGTAAACACAAAAAGGAAAATAAACGCTAGTTAAATAAACAAAACAACAAGGAAACAAAAGACGTGCATTACTTTGTCATGCTATAGGTCACCTAGCTACTTTAAGGTACTGCACAGTCAGGGGTTACGACAACAGGACCTGAGGAAAAAAAAAAATCTAAACAGTTTGGCAACATGCAATGGCACTAAAATAAGATTGGAGAACTGACAAATTAAGCAACAGGTTTCCTCTCTAAGCGGTAACAGCAAGCTATCACTGCAATGATGGGCAATGCTGATAGAAGAGCCTGACTCTTTCATTCAATCTCATTTTTACAATCTCACTCTTCTTCTCTTACCTATGAGAAAAGCTCTAAAACGTAATATCTAGAAGAAAGTCCCACTGTTGACTTAAGTGAGATTTCCCCCCGTGTAGCGCGCCTCACGCTTGCTGAAGCTGGTGAGATAGCAAACAGTCACATGGATAAACCTGATAGTACTGGCAAGTCTACGGCACATCCATGTGGTGTGACAGTTTTTATCCAAGTCACAGGGAACAAATGCGATAAATGACGGATGAAATTTGATTTAGTTAAGAAGAAGCTATACTATTGGGGAAATTCTACTTAATGTCTTTTATAAACGAAGTATAAAACCTGCTTAAATCAGTCTAAGGTGGTTAGCTGATCTTCCAGCCAGGCCAAGCTGGTTAGGCTGGTCTGTTTTGATGGTTTTGATGGCACTTGTGAGACCAGGCTGGGAGACCAGTTAAACCATCTTAAACCAGCTAAGACCAGCAAACCACCTATTGCTATTTTTGTCAGCAGTGACACATTGTAATAGAGGAAAATCTTTGTAAGCAGTAATTCTGCAGGTTATGACGTATTATAAGCCTTTTATTTTAGAGACAAATATTGTAAAATATACATCAATAAAGACATACCTGAGGTGTTTTAAAACGCTTGCATGGCTGCAAGAGGGAAACAGATATGTGCTCAACATTTCAGCTGATGAACTCAGTCTGCTGGAATATTCAGCTCCTGGAGTGACTCATTTCCAGCAATGCCATTTGAACAGGTATTGGAAATAAATATTCTTCCTTTAGAAGCCACAGATATTGGGGAAGTATTTGTGTGACATTCCTGATTCTGGAATTGGAAGATTCTAGAATGTGGATGCCTGAGAGATTCCGGCCTTGCTGTTTGCAAATATGATCGCTGTGAAAGCTCAGTCCCTTTTTTACACTTTCCATTGGGAAAATGTTGTCGTGGCTTTTGCAAGTAAACAATAATTTAATATGGGGTTATTCTACCTGTGACAAATTGATAAATGCCACACAGTATGTCAGCACTTTTCTAATAAATTGTGAATCACTGAAGGGACTCCCAAAGGTAGACAAATTAAATGGAAACCTATAATGTGTCTGATAAATTTAATTTGGCACAATAAAAAAAACAAAAACAAAAAACAGATGGACCTTTGGAAAAAATCAACAACTACTTGAGACTTGAGAAACTCACACAAAGCCTTGAGCTTAATATAACTATGATTCATTCAGATTTCCAACATTTGAGTAATAACAATACATTAACACAGTCCTTTAAGGTTACCGATACTGAGAGCTTATTAAACTTCTCTATCGGCAGTCTGGGTGTAATTATATATTAGAACTTAATCACCAAAGAACAGCTGTTACAAGAGATGGACGGTGACCCAGGCCAAAGGAAAAAGGCTGCTCTGAAAACTAACAACAACACTTGACAGAGGACTAAAGATAGAACAGGCTCCTCTTAAAGGGGGAGACAAGTGGACAAACCCCCATGAATGAAGTTACGTCTGAAAATGCTTCCAGCTTCTATATATTTTCCACTTTCAGAATATCATACAGAGTGTGTCAAGGTTTGCATTCTTGTTATTGGGAAACCAAAGACCAAAGTGTGGTTAAGTCTTGTTCCTGGCCCCCATTTTCTTGGAATTTTCACTTCCCAGAATGTGGGCAAGTCATTCCTGAACCCACCTCCTCTTTCCTCAACCAAATCCCACTACCTCTTATTCATCTGTTTTTGCCATTATCCAGCCACTTAAAAACTATTAACATACTGAGTTATATACTTTATTAGATCTTAAAACCCAATACCGCATTTCGGGTCTAGGTACCGTACATAGCAGGTAAACAAAAATCAAATGGTTAGTTAGTAAAATAGGCCTCAAAATGTTTTTCCAAAATTTCTTATTTTAGGTCAATGAATGCAAATTTGATTGATAGGTTCATTCTCAGCAGAACGTTAAGTCCTCTGCTGTAATTACCTGTGAGTTGATGCAGACAGGCACCTTTCCAAAACTAATATCCCGTGATAGGGTGGGACTGTGCTCGCCTCCCTGGCTGAAATATATCTTAAACTTGGGCTGCCTGGGATTTTGCTCCTTCCTAATTTCAAAAGTGCAACCTCGAGCTCTGTTCTCAACAACCTCACTCTCCGTTTCCATTTCTGAGATTGGGGCATAAAGATTTGGCATCGATCCGAGGCGTGAAGGAACTCCTCTGGATTGTAACGGCTGAGAAGCACTCCTCTCAAGTTGGATCCGAGGGTATCGCACCACACGCCCAGCTTTAGAATTTGTGAAGCCAGTCACTTCATCAGTCACTTCAGCTTGAGAATTTGTGTTTGTGTGCCATCCTTGGTCCTGTTGAAGTTGGAAGACAAGTCTCTGTGTGCCAGGGCTTCCATTTGTGTTTTGGCGGACGTGCCAGTGGTGGCATAAGCCATTTTGGCCTTCTTCACTATATGGCATGATCCTAAACTGCTGGACATCTGAGCCATCCGCAGATCTTCGTCGAATAGAGAAACCTCCAACGTTTATCCCTTGGGGACCTCCATTGGGTATACCTACAATGGCATGTCCATTTTGCCCATCACTTGGCCGGACACAAAAGACTTGTCTCTTAGCTAGGATGGGCTCAGAGCCTGGTTGACTTTGGTCCACATTGTGGCACGATGAGTTCTCTCTTCTGTGGTAGGGTGGAGGTGGAGGTAAATGCCAATCTTCACCAGGTTCAATGTAGGGTGGAGCTGGCTCCTGGGGGTATTCCGGAGGTGGATCAAGGGATGACGCATCTTCTTGGGGAACACTGGAGCGTTGGAGCGATATCTGCACAGAGGTGCTCTTGGTCATCCGTGGTTCAGCTTGACTCTGGAGCTGTGGGATGAACATGGAAGAACTTCGCTTAAGAGAGGCTTCAGAAACAGCAGCTGTACCCAACTCTGGGTTCTCAGCAAGTCCTCCGCTTCGTGGCCGCGTAGGGGACATCATGGCTCCAACACTGCTGTAGTCTCTCCCGTTACTGGTAGCATTCTCTTCCTGATCCTCTGCCATCCCATTAAGCTGCTCTAACTCAGGTGCAGTATTACTGCGACCAGAGCCAAAATACAACCGCAGCCGGTGAGACATTCTCCTGTCTGTCTTGATCTTTCTCTGTCCAGCTTCTGCTGGATCTGTGTCGCCCAATCTTTAGTGCGTCTGATCCCCTTTTGCTCTCCCTCTCTCTGTCTTGCTCATCCACTCTTTCCTTTCTCTCTCTTTCCCTTACTCATGGACAGAGGCTGTTTCGTTTCACAGCTACCAGTGAAGCACTGCCAGGGAGCTTAAAAGTTCAACCCACAAGCTTCAGGCAGAGAGAGAGAGGGAGCGAGTAAAAACTGGAAAGAGGAGTCAGATTGAGAAATAAAGAAAAAAAAAACCTAGTGTCAAACTGTTAGCTCTGCACTCCGATAGTGACAGACAGCAGAAATAGCCCAAGTGGCAAGCTGCATTCCAGGCATGATTGGATAAGGACGCATGGCACTCTTGTAAGCAAAGGTGAGGGTAGGGTGGCGAGAGTCACATGATCCAAATGGCACCCACCCCCACCTTCCAGTTGGGCCAAAACAGCACTCTCTCAGCTGCTACTGATCTGTCAGAAGGAACTAGACTGCTGGGGGTGGGATGAGCGAGAGCTGGATCACAGCTGACTCAATAAACACAAACTCATAAATCTGTGTGCTATTCCCACACACCGGGGACACTGGGCCAAGCAAACTTGGGATGTAGTGTTACCCAAGGTACACGCCACCTCCCAGAAATTCACAATCTTTAATACCACAAGAGTGGTAACCCCGCTGCTGCTGAAAATTTAAATACAAATAAAATAAAACTACTCAAAGCTGGTCTTAGCTGGTCTCCCAGCTTAGTCAGGCTAATCTGGTGTTGTGGGGTCTTGGGCAATTGTTCAGCCGGTCAGCCTAAGCACCAGCTTGGCAAGACTGGCAGACCAGCTTAAACCAGCAAACCATCTTAGGCTTGTTTAAGCTGCTTTTTCAGCAGGGATAAAGAATAATTTCACCCTCTTCTTTCAGACATATCAAATTTCCAGGATGTGTATATTTGTAGTGGAAAACCACTACTGCTTTTTATGTTGACATGCAAAATGTCCCATCAAGATTCTTCAGGGCTGGGATGGTTGAAATGTTCCATCTGCTTTAAAAATACTCATGGGAAGTTTTCAACCGTAAGGCATTCACAATCTTTCAACACAATAACAATGATTCAGGATGCAGACCAGGGGCAATTTCACAAGAGCTGAAAAAATAAATCCACAACCATTACCAGTCTAAAAACAAAAGCAACCATTTAAAGCAATCTACCTTTTTTCAAGGTTTAAAAACCTGCTTAAATTGTGGGTAATTTGGAAAATAAATACTTTTTTTTTTTTCTTAAAATGACTGGTTATATAATTAAATCACTGGTCAATACCTTTTGTGCTAGCATTTGGTTTTGCTCCATGAAAACAATGCAAAATTCACCAAACTCATATATTTAAATTGTTTTCTTTAACTCGATGCTACTGACAGACTGCTAATATCATAATCGATTTGATGCAGACTGCCGACAGGCTTTGCATGTTGCTAAAGTGATGTGAAAATCCAGAGAGACAACACCATTTTGTTCACATGCAAGCTGAGAGTGACACAGCACACACAGGCCAAGCTTTGCCTAATGAAAAAAAGAAAGCAAACGGGACTATTGCAAAGAGTGGCAAAGACTGCATGGATAAACGCTCACATACTAAGTATCAAAGAAATATCACAGTTATCAAATTAAAGGTAACACTTTTATTTCAGTTAAATTTAACCATGCCCAGACTTTTTTTCTCATTTTCCACACTGAATTTGGGCAAAAATCTGCCGAGTTCTGCAGGTTGGACACTCATTTTGTTTAAAACCCCCATGACTTTCTTCTGTGGAACACAAAAGGATATACTAGGGAGCATATTACCCTTAGTATATACCATTCACTTTGATTGTATCCTTTTTTCCATACAATGAAAGTTAATAGTGACAGAGACTAACATTCTGCTAAACATCTACTTTTGTGTTTCATAGAAGAAAGTCAGTCATGTGGGTTTGGAACAACATGAGGGTGAGTAATTGATGGTAGATTTTTTATTTTCAGGGGAACTCTCTCTTTATATCACTCTACAATTGATCAACAACACTATTTAGAGTATGTCAGTGCCGCCAGCCTGACTTAAACCGTGAAGTCAGTGCACTGTCTTAAGGAATGAGTGAGAGCGAGACAGACTCCCACTGAAAGAAAGGCCTTGATTGTGAGTATGTGGGTGCTCTGTAAGGGGGTATTGTTTTGGAGGGCACACATGCCCTGCAGTGGGTGAGCTGTGAACAAAGAGCGGAGGCATCATGGTGTAAGCATTAGTGCCGGACATTCTTGGAACTACAGCAAAGGGCTTCTACGCTGCTACTTTCCATAGTAGCTAAATGTACATTTCTTAAAAAAACCTGATTTCTTTTAAATTCATCAAAACCCTCACATAACATTTAATAACGCACCTAAATAAAATAACAGCACAAACACTTGGTTGATTGATGGTGAACGTTTGATTTGAACTGGCCTCTTTTCAAAAAGCGCATTCGCTCACCTACACTCCAGCAGGGTTATGCGTCTCCATGACAGCAGTTTTCAGAAGGAAGAAAAATGGAATCTGTACAAAACTGCTATAATTTGTTGTGCTCGATCAATATCTTATTGCACCAAAAAATGGAAATTCCGTATCACTTTCTTCCTGCCTGAAACTGACAGCAAGCTGTTGAGTGGTTTAAAGAAACAAAATTATTAGGGGAAAGTGGATTGGTAAAGAAAAAAAGAAAAGAAAAAAAAAACAAAAAAAAAAACGGAGAAAACGAAAAACAAACAAGAAAGACAGTGTTACTGATCAAAAGACACAGGAAAGTAAACAAGGAGAAAGAGAGGGAAAGAGAAAGAGGGAGAGAGAGAGCATGTGAAAATCATTAATTAAATCAGTGTCCAGTCACTGGAACAATCTGTGCTGTCACTCAGACATATAAGGAAGACGCTCAGGTTCTGTTGAGCTATGCATTGAAACTCGGCCAGAATCCATCACACAGGGGAGGCAGCAACCTTTTCCCTTTGGGTTGCAACAGCTCATGCACAAACAAACACACATCCATTTAGGGCTGGGCGATATGACAATATATATCGTGGCGAAGATATAAAGTATCAATTGATGAAGATTTTGCTATATCATGTATATCGTAATATGTAAATATCCATGTTTGCTGTGCACTTTTTTTTTTTTTTTTTACCTTAAAGTGATATGAAGGAAGGAAGTCAAACATCTCAAAGGCTAGACAGCCTGACATTCTAACAACCACTGACGAGGAAAACAGCTACAAAACAGTGTCATGTGGCAAAATATTTTTTTCTTCTACTAAAATTCTGTTCATGACGTTAGATATTAAGAAACAAACCGGCCATGCTTCCCTTTAGATATTCATATATTCTCTACAGGGATGACTTAAAGCTAGGGTGTGCAATCTTTTCCAGAAACATTTTTTGTTATACTGGTTGAAAGTCTCTTCACATCCTGATAGCAATCAATAATTTAAGTGGTCTAAATGTAAAAAAAATAAATAAATAAATTATATATATATATATATATATATATCTCTTCTGTGGAAGGGACAGGACTAAAAAAACGGTCGACCAATCATTGCATTCGGTCCGAATGTAATGATAGGATGTCCTTCCTGTCTGTCAATCTATATTTGCATACCGGCGCGCAACTTGTTCGCACAGACAATCACACTTCATCAGCGTGGGTTCCTTGACGCTGTGCAGAACGAGCGTGAGAATGGAAGGTGAACCGCAGCTACCTTATGTTCCTCCTGAACCACCAGTAAAAGGAAACAAGAAAATAAAGACCGTGTTAGAAACTTCTACAACGAAAAAACGTCTGGATCAAGAGCATGCTAAAAGCAGAATTAACTCTGCGTGTGTGTGTGTTCATGTGCGATAGAGGAGGCGTGGCTTTGGAGACACCTCTGAAACGAGGGCGGGCTCTATGCTTTCAAAGCTAGCTTGCTAAATGCTAGCCTCTCTGGATTACACACCCTAGCTTTAATCATTAAGAGCCTAATGAAGTGGGTTTTTTTTTTTTTTTTTTTTTTTTTTTTTTTTTTTCCGCTGGAAATTTTTAACTTATTTATTTTTTGCTGCATTGCTTTAATAAAATGTTGAGTTTAAAGAAAATTTATGATAATAATAATATTGGTTAACAACATGACAGACTTAAATGAGGTATAAATGTGAAATTTAGCATTATGGTAAGGCTGATTTAAAACCAAATTGAGTGTTTTTCTTTCTTTCTTTTTTTTCCAAATAAAGTTTGGTTCCAAATAAAGAAGAAAAAAAAAAGTCTTTTTAATTTCTAAAGTATTTAATTCACTGAATGGATTCTCCAAAAATAGACATTACAATATGGTTATTTAATATATAAACCCATTTTGAATGATTTTCCAGAAAAATGTTACTATATCGCGATATAACATTATCGTAATATATCGTTATTGTAAAGAATTTGGTCATATCGCCCACCCCTACATCCATCACAGATTTACTGAAATAACTCGAGAGACTCGGAGAACAAACCCACTTCCTGGTCAAGAACAGAATTCTATGCTTACGGTCATTAATGGACAGGGTTGTCAGCTGTACATAGAGATCCAGAGCTTCAAAGTACACTTTAAAGCCACAGCCGTTGGTGACCGAGATCGCCGTGGAGAGCGACAAGACAAGCTGGGAAAATTTCAACTTTATGCAAATGACAAGCAACATTCGCAAACGACTACCAATGAGAGTGAAGACAGCGGAGCTCACGTCACGTCATCTGTCTCCTGACTGACTGGAGACGAGTGCAGGCAAGATGGAGGAGAAGTCTCAGCGTCGTGAGGGATTTTTACTGTTCTATATCATTTGTCTGTACATGCATGGATATCATAAAACTATAATGCGTGGAAAAGCATGTCAGAAATAGTCTGCATTCCGAGTGAGTTTGATTCATTCATGATAGATTGATCGTCTTGAATGATTTAATGCACTGAACACTGCTGCACGTTTAATATAAAACCCTCTACACTACAGAATGTACGTTTTTATAGACAAGAGAACTGATTCCTTGTCAAATTGTAATGATATCTTAAGTTTACCAGAATTAGGTCTCATCCGTGATCAGATTTTCAAAAGCTATGGCGAGACGTGCAGTCCTGCAATAATGTTATAGCGACAAACAGTAGGTACATCCACTATTGACACAGATCTCAGAGTCTAGCGACACCAAGCCACAAAGTCGCTGCCGGTGTGAACAGGGCTTAAGGAGGCACTTTAAAATACGCAGAGGTACTGTACTTTAAGCAGAGCGCATTCCAAAAAAACAAGTCAAGAGAAGTCAGATAAGTGGCCTTGCAGTTAGCACAGAACTTTTAACAGACAAACAGTCAAAATATTTACGATTTGTGATCCAAGAATTTTCGGATATACTGTATATGGAAGATTAAACTCTTAAAACATGATAAATACAAACACTTTCATCAGTTTTATCAAATCTAAGCTGATTCTTTCATATCTTTCAATTAGAAATGTAAGTGGTTTTGTGCTAGAGCACAATATAGCTAACTGCATATAAAGCGACGGAGCAATGTTGCCATTGGGACAATAATTAATGCTTTAGTGCTCACATTAGTTGCATAACTGGATTTCTATATATTATTATTAATACACTCTTCAGGATGTGCAAAACAATTCATTCTAAAATATAGCTCCAAAATGTTATGGGCTGTGAAGTAATAAAAACAACTTCTCAACAGTAACTTTTCAGACTGATCTAATGATTTAAAAGGAAAAACATTTGTTTGAGGCACAAGCTATTTTTGGAAAAACTTTTGTAATGAGGAGAAAAAGAATTCAACCCAGCAAAAACTGGAACACTGGAGAACACACAAGCTTTGTTTCAAAACTTAGTGTGCTGCCTACCTAGCATTTTAAAGGCACCACAGGTACGCTCCAGACACAAAAGCTGTACCTAATGATAGGCGGAAACATTATGCTGACTTCTAAGAAACTTTGCTTTTGTCCAAATCTGAGACAGCATGTTTTCTTTGAGGAGAAGGAAAACCCAGAATGTATTGTGACAAGATCCAACATGACGAACGAGTTGAGAATAATCTTGACTATATAAACTTACATTTAATTCATAACTGAAAAGTAACTGAAAAGTGATAAAAATAGTTAAATCGAACTAAAAATGTGGCCTTAAGTCTAGTCTCCCTTATGCTTCACGTGAAGAGCACTATTTGCGTGACCCGCAAGTTGCTGCCTATGTACAGCGTTTCAAATCAGTCACTTGCGAGGCTCTATGATTGTTAGTATGCTGTCTAAGTAGGCAGTTGACAGCAAGGCAGCTCACTAGGTTTTGGAGCTGAGTTAGTGTGGAAACAAACAAGTAACCAAATAATGCAAATAGCTCATCACGATTCCTAATTCATTGTGACATGCAGATTAAACTAGTTTAAAGAATGTTTCCCAATCACACAGATTTGAAAATAAAGAAACAATTTGAAATCATGCCAAATAGGATAAATAGGAAAAAGTACATTTACATCTATTCAACTAGTAGAAATTTTAATTCAAAGCAACTACCAGTCCATTGAAGTTAAGTGTATTCCCTGGGAATCAAACCCATTCATTTTCGGGCTGCATGTGCCACGCTCTACCAGTTGAGCTATTGGTACATAACCAGTAATGTTATAATCCCGCTCAAATAGTGATTTATGTGTTTTTATGAGTGTGTGAGGGTCTTACCAGTCGGTTTTCATCAAACACCTCAAATAGAAGCCTGTGGTTCTGTGGGCAGACCTGCAGACATGAAAGAAGATAGAAGGTAAAGTTATACAAAGTTTATGGTTAGCAGTGCCATAAATTTAGCTTCATTTTATAAACCGAAAATAGAACAGCAAATAAACAAAAGCATGCACATTCGCAGTCATACGCAACCTCCCTAACCATCCAAAGCATTTGCCATCTGCAATACAAAACCATTTTACTAGTGGGGATGTTTTCAGAGATTCAGGTGCCAAACCTGTTTCTGGTGCGAACGTGAGAGAACGCACCCTAATGAATAGTGGGGTCATTTTCCGAGGCTTAGAATAGCACCTATAAATCACGTCTGTGTGAATGGAGTTCTAAATGAAGCAGTTCTGCGAAGCTGGAACACTCTTTTTCGTTAGATCGTTTTACATTTTTATAACATTAACGATCATCGGTGTCACGCAGCTCTACATGCTGCTTCATATAATAGATTATGACGATTATTACAATTATAGAGGATTTAAAGTGATGATTTTTTAAAGCACTGGAATGCTGAGATAAATATGAAATTAAATTAACATCAAGTTGCAATATTAAGGCAGAATAAAAGACTTTCCAGTTTTCATACTGGGTGAAATTAGAAATGATGTGAGTTAGGTTTGGCTTATCTAAGGACAACCAAAACCAACGGAAAAAGAAACTTACTCTGAAATAGAATTCCTCGTTCCATTTTGGATTGAGTGTCTGAAAAGGAAGCAAACACATGTTTATTTGTACATTTCAACATTTAAAAAAAAAAAGTCACTCTGTTTGCAGCACTGATTTTGTAGGAGAATGAGGTAGAAATAAATTCAGCCAGCCATTTAAACAACACACAAGTGAATGTCAAGTAAGCCATTATTCAATGAGATTTATAACACTAAGGAAATTCAGGACAGGGCCTGTTGGCTAATATTTGCTGTATTTAAACAAAATATTTTATGATTGGACACACAGAAAGATAAAAGAGAGGGAGAGAGAGAGAGACATAAAGAGTGAGACGGGGGGGTTTGACATCCAGACAGAGTGAGTGTAGAAGCCCTTGACTACTATTGATCTTGTTAAGTGGTAGAAGAACTTAATCATTAGGGTAACATGGCAGATTGGCAGACACTTTAATTTAAATGTCCTCAGAGGAGTACCTTAATTGATCTTCGAAGTAAAGCACAAACAGACATATAGCTCACTCATTAATATGACTCTAACACATACAAGAAATCGTTCCATTTCAATGGCATGACATAAACATAGATATATGTTTATTGCTATCATAAGTATACATGCAAACATATGGGATGCTGTGAATAGTTCTGATTTATTGGTCTGTGAACCATGTGCCAAAGCTCGTGAAAATACCTTGGGTTATTAAAGTGCAGAAATACACCCAGGTGTAAATTATATACACTGAGGAAGAACATAAAGCAATGAATGATGTAAGCTCTAGTCACTGTGACCTATGCTGGCAGTGCACTTTTAAGTGAGAAATTTGAATCCTCTTTCTTTTCAAGTCAACGTGAAATCAAAATTCACCTTATTTACTAAAACAAATATGTTTTTTAACAATTTGACTTCACAGAGGATGAACTGCTGCCAACACCAGCTGTACAACAAAGGCTTCTTCAATGGCCACTGACTGCACCTTAGTCTTAGGATGAACTTCATTGAAAATGAACTGCCACAAGTTTCCGGCCGGACTTCAAAGCACACCTTACTGACCACTGCCTGCATCATCTTGGTCTTACAATGGATTACACAGTGAATAAACTTCTATCAATCGCAATCCAATCTAAGTAAAACTTATACATACATAAAGGAAGATACAGGTTGGGAGCTTCAGTTAGTGTTCACATCAACCATCAGAATGGGGAAAAAATGTGATCTCAGTGATTTAGACCATGGCATGATTGTTGGTGCCAGATGGGATGGTTTGAGTATTTCTGTAACTGCTGATCTCCTGGGATTTTCATGCACAACAGTCTCTAGAGTTTACTCAGAATGGTGCCAAAAACAAAACACATCCAGCAAGTGACAGTTCTGCAGACGGAAAAGCCTTGTTGATATGAGGGGTCAATGGAGAATGGCCAGACTGGTTCGAGCTGACAGAAAGGCTACAGTAACTCAGATAACCACTCTGTACAATTGTAGCGAGCAGAATATCATCTCAGAATGCAAAACACGTCAAACCTTGAGGCGGATAGGCTATAACAGCAGATCACATCTGGCACATTATTAGGACCACAGTGTTAATAATAAAGTGCTACGTGAGTGTATATTGGATTCTGTAGGGGATCTTTATGACTTGCCAATCCTCCTCTCTGCATTACTTAACTCTTACCAGGACCTGTTAACATCGAACTTCCCAAACAACCATGGTGGCGATACAGATGAGACATCTCTTTATCATAGAAAGCAAGTGTCTCAAGCTGGTGAACTTAAATCTTCTCTCCTTGAAGTGACTGAATCACTTCTGGCAGCCAGGCATCCCTACTCTCCTCCGATCTGATTCTACTCAACATGACCATTGCGTTTGACAGTCGACCACCGACTGCAGACTGCCACACAAGTAGCTCATCCTGGCCTGGATTTCAGCTTATATGGTTTTTATCTTACTTGGATAATAGGATGAATCAAGTCAGCTGGAAAGGTTCATTTTCAGCACATACTTGCTACTGGAGTCCCACAGGGCTCTGTACTCGGGCCATTGCCATTATCATACCACATACCACAGTTTTATCATACGACATGTTATCTCTTAAGCAGTGTTACGGCAGCAACACCCATCTCTTACAATAAACCGTGAATATCTCTTGCGCAGTTCATTTGCCTTTTTACCTATGCCAGTTTCAGAGTTTACAGTTATTCAGGCGACCTAATTCTTTGTAAGAGCTGTAATAAATTACTATAATAAATTATATGAATACATACATAAATAAATTCAAGGATCTAAACCTTCAATGCAATATCATGAAAAAAAACATTATATGTTGATATACTGTATGATTGTGCTGACACAGCTCTAAGTCAAAGCACAATTCTTTTTACTGCCATGTCTCAGATTTGTCTGAATTCCTGAATTTGTATCATAAGCAAAAATCATCATCCAACCACACTATAATGTATGCACTCTTCTGTAAATGAAACCAATCTTTTAAAAACATTGATGAATTAAATTACGGATAAAATTGCTTTTTATATTTTAGCAATAGGCAAATTTTGCCATTTATGAAAATTACCACATACCTCACAAATGCCTTTTTCGTGTATTTCCATTAACATTCATTACTAAAAAAGCCTTTCTAACCCTGCAATATTATAAGTGGAATATGCGTTAGTCATACATCAAGAATGATCCGTGCTACAGGCCATCATTAAAGGGATAGTTCATCCAAAAAATAAGAATTCTGCCATTATTTACTCAAACCAGTGTGACATTTCTTCTGTAAGACACTTGTCACACAGGTGTTATTCAGAATGACAGCATCAGTCAGCATTCACTTTTATTGCATCTTTTTTTTTTCATACAATAAAAGTGAATTGTGACTGAGGCTTACATTAATCCTTAGACTTCATTGCGTGTTCCACAAAAGGATGTCATATAGGTTTGGATTGGAACAACATGACGGTGAGTAAATTATGACAGAATTTTCATTTTTGGGTGAATCATTACTTTAAAAGCTTACAATTCTATTGAAGACCAGGTCAAAACATACATCTTTGCACAATGATACGGTCTGTTACCAGGCTGTGCAAGACAGAAAGTAGATTTGTCTCTTTGACACAATGTTGTTATTTGCCAAAGGAAATAGAGTTATCAGAATCAGACTTGTTTATCAAAGTAGATCTTCTAAAGCGTCACTCATCACTTGAAACTTAGGAACGAGAAGGCTTATGTTTCACACAGCAGTGCTTTGTCAGCTATTAATAACCCAAACAGACTGCAGTCACAGCACAGGAGGTTCCAGAGTAAGGACTTTACGGATTACTCACTTAATGGAACTGAATGGGCTCCAATGCTGACTGACTTGCTTAGTCAATTTATAGCCTGTTTGAAGTACACCACACCTTTAACTCTTTGCATCCAGTGTTCTTAAATGCTGCTATTGTTTTTATGGTGGAACATGGTGGTACTTTAATTCAGACTAATGATTTTTCACACAGGTCTTATAAACACCCTTCATAAGGCACTTACTGGCTCATTTAAATTTGTCATTTCTAATTTTCCGTTATCTTAAGTCTTCTAGGGCAGCGTTGTTTATTTCCTCGTGTGTGCATTCTACACTATCTCTGCTGTGACCCTCCCTAACAAGCACTCTGTATGAATCATAAGGCAGTTTGGCCCATTAAACTTTCAAAGGTGCCTCTATGGTGAAGAATGCCAGAATTTGCTGATGTTTTCTGTCATTGTTGTCGCTATAAAACTCACTTTAAGTTATTTGGTCATATTCACACAGCTCTGAATTCTTATGACTGATACAACGGTTTCATATTGTTTAAGGTTTGATATCACAATGAAAGTACTCACGCAGTATTGCAACAGGTCTAGGAAACTACTCCTCCTAGTGGTAGTGGCTTTATTAACCTTGAGCAAGGGCCACACCTGCCAATGGTTTTCTGTTATTTTTGCACATTCCCTGCATGTATCATTCTGTCATTTACAGCATCTTACAAAAAACTTGACACATCATGATTTTGTTTAATATATTTTTGTGCTTAATGTGAGAAATATTGCACATATATATTCTGTCACCACATGGAGTTCATTAGATGCTCATAAGTTGTGGCAAATGTTTTTTTTTTTTTATTTATTTTTTTTTTTTTTTGTGTCTTTGCTTTGAATTGCACACATGATGTATATTAGCAAAGGTCAGACTATCGTTCTTACAACTGGATTTTAAACTATGAATTGTTGGGCAGTTCCAAACAAAATTACCAGTCAACTGACCCTGCTTAGAAGAGAATAAATAACCTATAGAATACGTCACTTTATAATTTTAGATGTATCCTAAAATCTATTAGAAACAATTATGAATAACTTAATGTTACAAAAACCCCAGATTTGAGAAAACTCACCTTCTTGATGGTTTTTGTTTGGACTAAGGCAAGCTCGCGGTTTTCATCAGAGACGTAAAGAGACAGCTTGACGTAAGGATCACTAATGAAAACAAAGAGAGAGAAATACGTATTAGATATGACCACACTGCAAAATTCAATATAAAGTCAAAAAAACAATCTGGAAACACACTGAAGCATGAGTTAGCAAACACAGTTGATTCACATTTTTTTTTCCAAGACAATGACAAATTATTACACCAAGACAGATTCTGCAGACCTTTGTCGCATTTTCCGCATTGACTCTGGGGGAAAAAATCTGCAAAAATCTGTGAAATGGATTTAAACTTATTTTTAAAATATTTATGAGATATGTAGAACTTTATTATTGACAGGCATTCATATACTGAGAAAATGTGTTTTGGGGGCACAGATTCTGTGTTGTCTTATATCTCATCTTGTACGACAAAATACATCATGTTTTGTTGCAACAGCACCCCATTTTGCTCAAAAATAAAATACACACAAACTGATGTATAACACTAAGTGCAGTTGGTTTGGGTGACGTTAAGTTGAAAAACTGGTCAGGAAAATAGACGGAGACAAAGAAAGGAAGCAAATGATGGATCATCATTAACGAATGAGGGATTAGCATGCCAGGATCTTATTTCTTATCTTATTACTCAGGAACTATTAAACACACAATAAGTGTATAAACTGACCAATAGGTCAGACGCACTTGATTTGATATCAGTATGATATAATGAATTAATACAGGCATCTAATAAGATGAATAACATATCTAATAGTAGATTTCTGTACATTCTGTCATATATCTCATTCTTAATGTAGATTTTGTTTTAGCTTTTAAAGTTTGGCCCATTACATATAAAACTTGTAAGCAGTGTTTCCCATTAATTACTTAGACTGTGGCATCCTGCCACAGTTTCATAATGAACCGAAAATATTTGTACACTTCTCTAACATTGTGTTTTGCACCGTTGCTTCGGCAAAGCTTCTCTCACTCCCAGTCAGTCAGGCCCTGTCACAGAGAACTGAGTTGATTGCGCATAGGTACACTATTAGGTTGGGCATCGGTCATGATTTTAGAAAAATATACAACATAAACTTTGACATGTTACTTGAGCATGTAACTTAAATGTACTTTTTTCTCTCCGGAAAAGTAACTTTTTTTTACTCGGGCAAGTGAATGACCAATTTACTTATCCAGATGACAAGCACATGACAATGCTTAATGTCGAGCCCTCAATTGTATGCTCTAGTCGATTTTGTGTTTTGACCATTTGTGTACTGCATTAAACTCCGCCTCGTTCATGCTTTGTTGGTGTTACTTTTTTTGCCGTGTCATCGCCATTTATATCTATAAAACCAATGTGTTTATGATTAAATTACTACTAGAGTACAAAATTGTTTACAAAAGCACAAAGTTCTTCATAGATCTAGCCTCTTAATTTTGCTCTCAAAGTGCACCAGACTGATGCATTTAACTTTAAAATGTACAAAATGTTCTTACAGGGGAGCATGCCCC
Organism: Myxocyprinus asiaticus; assembly: GCF_019703515.2. NCBI lineage: Eukaryota > Metazoa > Chordata > Actinopteri > Cypriniformes > Catostomidae > Myxocyprinus > Myxocyprinus asiaticus. The sequence goes on from NC_059381.1 coordinate 8,208,580, forward strand.
CGGACCCCCCTAGAGGGTCCGAGGTCCACCCACCAGTCTCACAAAATCCTGTGAGAAACACTGTGTAAGTTAAATGCAGACATGTATGAATGATATCTTATTATTATGAGAAAAAAGTACACAATATTTACTCAAAATTTACTAAGAAATATATTTGAAATCAGAAAATGTGCAATATCCTTATTGTTATTGGTATGCCAATAATCTCAAAATGTCCAAAGAGTGGCTGATTAATCATCATTCATATTTGAAACTTCAAAGAATCAACTATAAACTTTGTATGGCCTATTCATTTATCACCACACATACATACATACATACATACATACATATATTAAACTTTTCAGAAGTAATAATTAAGCATGTGACCGTATTCGATAATACATCATGGCAATGAACATGAACAATATTGTTATCGTGGGTACTTCAAAATACCGTAAATAATTCAAGATAACCTTTTAGCCAAATTGTTTAGATTTTTCAGATTGCGCAGTAGTTCAGTAGTAATCATCTCCTGCAATTCAGCGAAATAAAGGGTAAGTTGTAAAAAGTTCTGCTCATTTTTTCAAACTTATGAAAACTGAGAGACAACACTCCAATAGATAACTAGCTAAGTGACAACTAAGGCGACAAAGAAAGTGAACTGTTGTTGCCATTCGCAAATAATGTGTAGCTTGCTTCCAAGTGTCCAAAATGTACTTCGCTAAAACTCTGCTAGCTACATAGTAACGTTTGCGTCTTGTAGTAACAACTAAATTACAGTTCTAATCAGCTAATACCAAGTCCCAACTAATACTAAGTCGTGTAATTAATAAATGGCAATGTGGCACAATGATGATTTCAATATTAAGTTCAAGTTGGAACGCAACGCAATCGTACGCTGCCATACAATGCAAGTGAACTTGCGGTTATTAAATTTGTAGCTAGCGCCTAGCTATTATTAGTAACTGGCTTGATTTCCAGAAAAACATGCATACTATTGTTGTCGCCAATTAGATGTTCAACTTGTTTTTTAAATGTTCTGAGTTCTTGGTTATCGGTTCATTTAAAAGACAATAAAGTTTGTGTATCTTTTGACCCATTTTAGTAATGTAATTCAATACAGTGAGAATACCGTATACAGTGATAAAAGCTTCAGTAATTATGGTGATGTGAAAATTTGATACTGTCACATGCCTAATAAAAATCTTGTTTAACTATACCCATTCCATATGGGATTTTACATTAAAAAAGAACATACAACAATAATGTAACACAAGACACGTGAAGATTCTCACGTGACAGTAAACACAAAGTTCAAGGAAAACTCTTTGTGTTCTACTTTTTAACTCAATGGAATCTTTACTGAATTTACCCAAAACAAAAGCTCACAACATGGTGTGTTTTACAAAATCAATTGACAGTTGAATAAGAACTGCTGATTTGACCGAATCCCACGTGGTTTGCTCTCTTTGTCAGGGTCTAGTCGTGTTTGTATGCTGGTTTACAATACTCATGCTAACCTTTATCGCCACCACCACACTTCAGTTCTACATGACTCCAATGCAGTCTAAAATTTACAGACAACAAAACGATCTATCTGTTTTTGCTGGGGTTTTAACTTTCACAGAACCAGTTTTAAAGGGATAGTTCACCCCAACATGAGAATTCTGTCGTCATTTATTCACCCTCATGTCATTCCAAACCTTCTTCTCTGAAACAAAAAGGAGAGCCATGAAGTACGTTAGTCTTAGTTACCATTCACTTTCACTGCACCTTTTTGTCTTTGTAGAAAGACCAATGCCAATTTCTTTCTTTTCTTCTTTGTTTTATCGGAGATAAAATGGCCTTCTGAAACCAAAACTCTCAAAGCAAAAATATCCAAAATGTTCAAATCTGTGGATAAAAGAATCCCAAACCAAAAACACAAAATCTAGATTTATAAATTTTTTAGAATATAAAGTTAAATTAAACCGCATTCATAATGGGGTTCAGCTGGACTAGACACACCCAGGCCTGATTACTGCCAGCCCTGTTCAATCAAATCAACACCTAAATAGAACTTTTTCAGCAGCATGAAGTTGGCTGAAAGGTCTCACCCAGTAATACACTATGCCAATGTCTAAAGAAATTCCAGAAATGATGAGGAAAAAGGTGATTGAAATACATCAGTCTGGGAAGGGTTACAAAGCTATTTCAAAAGGCTCTGGGACTCCAAAGAACCACAGTGAGAGCCATCATCTCCAAATGGAGAAAACTTGGCACAGTAGTGAAGCCTAATATTGTGAAGGTCCTCCTCGTGCCGCCAAAACAGTGCCAACCCACATCTCAGAAAAGCATTCTGAGATGCTATTCTTCTCACCACAATTGTACAGAGCAGTTATCTGAGTTACCGTAGACTTTGTCAGTTCAAACCAGTCTAGCCATTCTCTGTTGACCTCTCTCATCAACAAGGCATTTCCATCCACAGAACTGCCGCTCACTGGATGTTTTTTGTTTTTGGCAGCATTCTGAATAAATTCTAGAGACTGTTGTGTGTGAAAATCAGATCACTGAGATAAATTTTTTTCCCCATTCTGATGGTTGATGCGAACATTAACTGAAGCTTCTGACCCATATCAGCCTGATTTTATGCACTGTACTGCTGCCACACTATTGGCTGATTAGATAATCGCCTGGATGATTGTTGGTGCCAGACGGGCTGGTTTGAGTATTTCTGTAACTGCTGATCTCCTGGGATCTTCACACACAGCAGTCTGTAGAATTTACTCCGAATGGTGTCAAAAACAAAAAAACATCCAGTAAGCGGCAGTTCTGTGGACGGAAATGCCTTGTTGATGAGAGAGGTCAACAGAGAATGGCCAGACTGCTTCAAACTGGCAAATTCTACGGTAACTCAAATAACCGCTCTGCACAATTGTGGTAAGAAGAATAGGTTGCAGGTTGGCGCTGTTTTGGCGGCACGAGAGGGACCTACACAATATTAGGCAGGAGGTTATAATGTTGTGGCTGATCAGTGTATATTTGTACAATGGTGGCCAAAGGTTTTGGAATAATGTATAGAATTTGCTCTTATGGAAAGAAATTAGAACTTTTATTCACTAAAGTGGCATTTAACTGATCACAATGTAAAGTCAGGACATTAATAACATGAAAAATTACTATTACAATTTAAAAAAAAAAAAAAAAAACTGCTCAGAACTTCTTAAACTACTTCAAAGAGTTCTCATCAAAAAATCCTCCATGTGCAGCAATGACAGCTTTGCAGATCCTTGGCATTCTAGCTGTCAGTTTGTCCAGATACTCAGGTGACATTTCACCCCACACTTCCTGTAGCACTTGCCATAGATGTGGCTGTCTTGTCGGGCATTTCTCACGCACCTTACAGTCTAGCTGATCCCACAAAAGCTCATTGGGGTTAAGATCCATAACACTCTTTTCCAATTATCTGTTGTCCAATGTCTGTGTTTATTTGCCCACTCTAACCTTTTCTTTTTGTTTTTCTGTTTCAAAAGTGGCTTTTTCTTTGCAATTCTTCACATAAGGCCTGCACCCCTGAGTCTTCTCTTTACCGTTGTACATGAAACTGGTGTTGAGTGGGTAGAATTCAATGAAGCTGTCAGCTGAGGACATGTGAGGTGTCTATTTCTCAAACTAGAGACTCTGATGTACTTATCCTCTTGTTTAGTTGTATATCTGGCCTTCCACATCTCTATCTGTCCTTGTTAGAGCCAGTTGTCCTTTGTCTTTGAAGACTGTTGTGTACACCTTTGTATAAAATCTTCAGTTTTTTTTGGCAATTTCAAGCATTGTATAGCCTTCATTCCTCAAAACAATGATTCACCGACGAGTTTCAAGAGAAAGATTTTTCTTTTTTGCCATTTTTGAACTAATATTGACCTTAAGACATGCCAGTCTATTGCATACTGTGGCAACTCAAAAACAAACATAATGTTAAGCTTCATTTAACGAACCAAATAGCATTCAGTGGTGTTTGATATAATGGCAAGTGATTTTCTAGTACCAAATTAGCAATTTAGCATGATTACTCAAGGATAAGCTGTAGGAGTGATGGCTGCTGGAAATGGGGCCTGTCTAGATTTGATCAAAAATGACTTTTTTCAAATAGTGATGGTGCTGTTTTTTACATCAGTAATGTCCTGACTATACTTTGTGATCAGTTGAATGCCACTTTGGTGAATTTAAGTAACAATTTCCTTCCAAAACAGCAAAATCTGTGCATTATTCCAAACTTTTGGCTGCCAGTGTGTATGTGTGTGTTATATATATACACACTATATTGCCAAAAGTATTCGCTCATCTGCCTTTAGACGCATATGAACTTAAGTGACATCTCATTCTTAATCCATAGGGTTTAATATGACGTCGGCCCACCCTATGCAGCTATAACAGCTTCAACTCTTCTGGGAAGGCTTTCCACAAGGTTTAGGAGTGTGTTTATGGGAATTTTTGACCATTCTTCCAGAACCGCATTTGTGAGGTCAGACACTGATGTTGGCGAGAAGGCCTGGCTCGCAGTCTTCACTCTAATTCATCCCAAAGGTGCTCTATCGGGTTGAGGTCAGGACTCTGTGCAGGCCAGTCAAGTTCTTCCACACCAAACTCGCTCATCCATGTCTTTATGGACCTTGCTTTGTGCATTGGTGCGCAGTCATGTTGGAACAGGAAGGGGCCATCCCCAAACTGTTCCCACAAAGTTGGGAGCATGGAATTGTCCAAAATCTCTTGGTATGCTGAAGCATTCAGAGTTCCTTTCACTGGAACTAAGGGCCAAGCCCAGCTCCTGAAAAACAACCTCACACCATAATCCCCCTTCCACCAAACTTCACAGTTGGCACAATGCAGTCAGACAAGTACCATTCTCCTGGCAACCGCCAAACCCAGACTCGTCCATCAGATTGCCAGATGGAGAAGCGTGATTCGTCACTCCAGAGAACACGTCTCCACTGCTCTAGAGTCCAGTGGCGGCGTGCTTTACACCACTGCATCCGACGCTTTGCATTGCACTTGGTGATGTATGGCATGGATGCAGCTGCTCGGCCATGGAAACCCATTCCATGAAGCTCTCTATGCACTGTTCTTGAGCTAATCTTAAAGCCACATGAACTTTGGAGGTCTGTAGCGATTGACTCTGTGCACTATGCGCCTCAGCATCCGCTGACCCCGCTCTGTCATTTTACGTGGACTACCACTTCGTGGCTGAGTTGCTGTCATTCCCAATCGCTTCCACGTTGTTATAATACCACTGACAGTTGACTGTGGAATATTTAGTAGCGAGGAAATTTCACGACTGGACTTGTTGCACAGGTGGCATCCTATCACAGTATCACGCTGGAATTCACTGAGCTCCTGAGAGCGGCCCATTCTTTCACAAATGTTTGTAGAAGCAGTCTGCATGCCTAGGTGCTTCATTTTATACACCTGTGGCCATGGAAGTGAGTGGAACACCTGAATTCAATTATTTGGATGGGTGAGCGAATACTTTTGGCAATATAGTGTGTGTGTGTATATATAATATATATATATATATATATATATATATATATATATATATATATATATATATATATATATATACACACACACACACACACACATATACACAGTTGTGCTCAAAATGTTGCATACCCTGGCAGAAATTGTGAAATCTTGGCATTGATTTTGAAAATATGACTGATCATGTCTTTTTTTTAAGGATAGTGATCATATGAAGCCATTTATCATCACATAGTTGTTTGGCTCCTTTTTAAATCATAATGATAACAGAAATCACCCAAATGACCCTGATCAAAAGTTTACATAGCCTTGAATGTTTGGCCTTGTTACAGACACACATGGTGACACACAGGTTTAAATGGCAATTAAGGTTAATTTGAGTGGTGGTGGTGTAGTGGACTAAAGCACTGAACTGGTAAGCGGAAGGTTGTTGGTTCAATCCCCACAGCCACCACCATTGTGTCCTTGAGCAAGGCACTTAACTCCAGGTTGCTCCGGGGGATTGTCACTGTAATCAGGGCACTGTAAGTCGCTTTGGATAAAAGCGTCAGCCAAATGCATAAATGTAATGTAAATGTAATGTAAATGTAATTTCCCACACCTGTGGCTTTTTAAATTGCAATTAGTGCCTGTGTATAAATAGTCAATGAGTTTGTTAGCTATCAAATCACTTTTATTGTCACACAACCATATACACAAGTGCAATAGTGTGTGAAATTCTTGGGTGCAGTTCCGAGCAACATAGCAGTCATGACAGTGATGAGACATATACCAATCTACAATAAACATCAAATTTACACAACACAATTTAAAATCTAATATACACATAATTACACATAACACAATATACAAATAATAACATATAATGTACATTATACAATACACACAATATAGAATACACATTATACAATAAAAAAATAGTATATATAGTATATATAAAATGTACAGTAGGTTGTATTGTACTGTATTAACATTCAGGCTGTCGGTTGATAGTCAGTTGCCAGGGTGTTGTTAAGAGTATAATTTATGACAGTCCAGTGTGAGATAATAAGATTAATAAAGTGCAGTGCTGATGTATATTGATCGTGAGAGATCAAGAGTTCAAAAGTCTGATTGCTTGGGGGAAGAAGCTGTCATGAAGTCGGCTGATGCGGGTCCTGATGCTGCGATACCGCCTGCCTAATGGTAGCAGTGAGAGCAGCCCATGGCTCAGGTGGCTGGAGTCTCTGATGATCCTCTGAGCTTTTTTCACACACCGCCTGGTATATATGTCCTGAAGGGAGGGAAGCTCACCTCCGATGATGTGTCTGGCAGTTCGCACCACCCTTTGCAGGGTTTTGCGGTTGTGGGCGGTGCTATTGCCGTACCAGGCGGAGATGCAGCCAGTCAGGATGCTCTCTACAGTGCTGGTGTAGAACCGTGTGAGGATATGGCGGTTCATTCCAAACTTCCTCAGTCGTCTCAGGAAGAAGAGGCGCTGATGAGCCTTCTTCACAACGGCCTCAGTGTGGACAGATCATGCGAGTTACTCAGTGATGTGGACACCCAGGAACTTGAAGCTGCTGACTCTCTCCACTCTTCTCCATTGATGGTGATGGGGCTGTGTTCTCTTTCTCTTCTCCTGAAGTCCACCACAAGCTCCTTTGTCTTACTGACGTTGAGGAAGAGGTTGTGCTCCTGACACCAGTGTGTCAGAGTGTGCACCTCCTCTCTGTAGGCTGTTTCATCATTGTCAGTGATCAGACCTACCACCGTTGTATCATCAGCAAACTTAATGATGGCATTGGAGCTACATGTGTTGCCACACAGTCATGTGTGTACAGGGAATACAGGAGTGGGCTAAGAACACTGCCCTACGGGGCTCCAGTGTTGAGGGTCAGTGATGAGATGTTACTGCCCATTCTAACCACCTGGCGTCTGCTTGACAGGAAGTCCAGGATCCAGCTGCACAGCGAGCTTTTTAAGCCCAGAGCCCGGAGTTTCTCATCAAGCTTGAAGGGCACTATGGTGTTGAATGCTGAGCTGTAGTCTACAAACAGCATTCTCACATAAGTGTTCCTTTTTTCCAGGTGGGAGAGGGTAGTGTGTATTGTAGATGCAATGGTATCATCAGTGGAACAGTTGTTGCGGTAAGCAAACTGCAATGGGTCCAGTGATGGAGGCAGCACAGAGCAGATGTAATCTGCTAATTTGCTGATGATGGGGGTCAGAGCAACAGGACGCCAGTCATTTAAGCAAGTGATTTTGGATTGCTTTGGTACAGGCACAATGGTGGATGTTTTAAAGCATGTGGGGACTACAGACAAGAAGAGGGAAATGTTGAAAATGTCCATAAAAACACCAGCCAGTTGGGTCGCGCACGCTCTGACGACGCGGCCCGGAATGCCTTCTGGACCCGTGGCTTTACAGATATTCACCCGTCGGAAGGATCGGAAGGATCGCTTCGGCCGCGAGAGCTCTCTCTGCGAGGGCGGTGTTATTTCCCTCGAACCGTGCATAAAAAGTATTTAGCTCATCCGGGAGAGAGGCAGCGGTGTTCACGGCGAAGTTTTTATTCCCTCTAAAGTCCGTGATGATATTAATTCCCTGCCACATGCTTCTAAAGCTGGTGGTGTTAAACTGCCCTTCAATCTTGTTCCTGTACAGGCATTTTGCTGCTCTGATAGTTTTTCGGAGGGCATAACTGGCTTGTTCATGCGTTCCCAGAATTAAAAGCAGAGGTCCGCGCATTAAGTGTCGTGCGAACATCGCTATTAATCCAAGGTTTCTGGTTCGGGTAGATCTGTATTGTTTTGGACGGAACAACATCCTCTACGCACTTTCTGATGAAACACGTTACGCTATCAGCGTAAACCTCAATGTCGTCATCAGAGGCGGACCGGAACATCTCCCAGTCCGCGTGATCAAAACAGTCTTGTAGCATAGAGTCTGATTGGTCCGACCAACACTGGATCGTTCTGAGGGTAGGTGCTTCCTGTTTCAGTTTCTGCCTGTAAGTGGGCAGAAGCAGAATGGAAGAGTGGTCTGATTTGCCAAATGGTGAGCGGGGGAGGGATATGTAGCCATCCTGGAAGGGAGAGTAGCAATGGTCCTCTCGTGTGTTAAAACTGATGTGTTGGTGGTATTTTGGTGCAACTGATTTAAAATTAGCTTTGTTAAAGTCCCCGGTCACAATGAACGTGGCCTCAGGGTGCGCGTTTTCCTGCTTGCTTATAATCCCGTACAGTTCCTTGAGTGCCCGGTCTGTGTCGGCTTGTGGCGGGATGTACACAGCTGTGATAATGACCGCTGTGAATTCCCTCGGTAGCCAGAATGGTCGACGCAGAAGCATGAGAAATTCCAGATCAGGAGAGCAGAAAAACTTGATAGAATGTACGTTCCTCTGAACACACCAAGATTTGTTGATCATAAAACATACACCACCACCTCTGCTTTTACCTGAGAGGTCTTTCGCTCTGTCCACTCGGTGCACAGAGAACCCCGCGGGTTCGATGGCTGAGTCTGGAATCTCCACAGACATCCAAATTTCTGTAAGGCAGATTATGCAGCAGTCCCTCGTCTCTCATTGGAAACAGATCCGCGCTCTTAGCTCGCAGAGCTTGTTGTCCAGAGACTGAACAGTAGAATACTGGGCAGCGGGGGTTGATTTGCTTACTCTGATGACAACGCCGGCTCTGTTTCCCCTTTTCCTTCTGCGTTTCCGCGGCCGGGCAGCCCAGACAAAGGGCTCCGCTGGCGTGTTTCTAAACAGCAGGTCAGCATTGAGGAATCTGAAGTCCAGTTTACGGTGTGTAATTGCAGAACCAATGTCCAAAAGTGTTTGTCTGTCGTACACAATAAAGCAGACAACGTCCAAGAAAAAAACTGGAATTGGAAACAAAACAAACAAAAAACTACAATGTTGTTTCAGAGCTCGCAACGCAGCAGCCATACTCGGCGCCATCTTGAGTCTGCATTGAGCAGGCTAGATACTGAGCCATGGGGAGCAGAAAATAACTGTCAAAAGACCTGCTTAACGAGGTAATGGAACTTTATAAAGATGGAAAAGGATATAAAAAGATATCCAAAGCCTTGAAAATGCCAGTCAGTATTGTTCAATCACTTATTAAGAAGTGGAAAATTGGGGGATCTCTTGATACCAAGCCAAGGTCAGGTAGACCAAGAAAGATTTCAGCCACAACTGCCAGAAGAATTGTTCGGGATACAAAGAAAAACCCACAGGTAACCTCAGGAGAAATACAGGCTGCTCTGGAAAAAAGACGGTGTGGTTGTTTCAAGGAGCACATTACGACGATACTTGAACAAAAATGAGCTGCATGGTCGAGTTGCCAGAAAGAAGCCTTTACTGCCCCAATGCCACAAAAAAGCCCGGTTACAATATGCCCGACAACACCTTGACATGCCTCACAGCTTCTGGCACACTGTAATTTGGAGTGACGAGACCAAAATGGAGCTTTGTGGTCACAACCATAAGCGCTATGTTTGGAGAGGGGTCAACAAGGCCTATAGTGAAAACAATACCATCCCCACTGTGAAGCATGGTGATGGCTCACTGATGTTTTGGGGGTGTGTGAGCTCTAAAGGCACAGGGAATCTTGTGAAAATTGATGGCAAGATGAATGCAGCATGTTAAGTATCAGAAAATTATGGCAGACAATTTGCATTCTTCTGCACGAAAGCTGCGCATGGAACGCTCTTGGACTTTCCTGCACGACAATGACCCTAAGCACAAGGCCAAGTTGGCCCTCCAGTGGTTACAGCAGAAAAAGGTGAAGGTTCTGGAGTGGCCATCACAGTCTCCTGACCTTAATATCAGTGAGCCTCTCTGGGGAGATCTCAGACGTGCGGTTCATGCAAGACGACCAAAGACTTTTTATGACCTGGAGGCATTTTGCCAAGACGAATGGGCAGCTATACCACCTGCAAGAATTTGGGGCCTCATAGACAACTATTATAAAAGACTGCACGCTGTCATTGATGCTAAAGGGGGCAATACACAGTATTAAGAACTAAGGGTATGCAGACAATTTTTTCCATTCTTGCCATGATTTGTTTTATGATTGTGCCATGCTGTTATAACCTACAGTTGAATATGAATCCCATAAAAAATAAAAGAAATGTGTTTTGCATACTCACCCATGTTTTCTTTAAAAATGGTACATATATTACCAATTCTCCAAGGGTATGCAAACTTTTGAGCACAACTGTATACTGTATATATAAATAAAAGTAACTTTGAATAATACTGTTAACTTAACAAAATAGAGCACAAAAGTTTGGTTCCAAAAGTAAAAATCACATTCATTTTTCTCACAGACAAATTTTCAACAATAACTTATAAACCTTTAAAGACAGACCTACCATAAACTACGATGTTGTTCATTGATGCTATATGCTTCCATTGAAGCCATCCGTCTGCATTATTTCAACTTCATTGTTTAAAATCGTGTTTGATTGATAGCGGAATTCATGGTACACCATTACATTACTCATGGTACAGCAGAGAAAGATCCACCAATCAGAGATCCAACGAAACCCGTGAAATGTGCCTTGGAGCGACCGTACGCTCCCAAGAGTCAATACCCACTGTAAATGACATAATTGAGTCAATCTCCCTTCACCCTTAAACTACTTACATATTTGTACATATCGGAATATTTTGCAATAAATATAAATTAAAATATATTATTTCTATACTTATAATCAACAATATAAAATCAATCGTTTTATATATTCTCATTGGTTTTTTTTTTATTCAATGATATCATTTGCAGTGCTTCATGTGATTTTAGTCCGTACCCTCATGAAAGACGTTAAGTACACAGCCTTGTTTCTTTGCCTTTGTGTCTGATTTTCAAATACTTTTTTCCTCAAAATAAAGTTTGTGATGTTGTGATTCTCCTCGGAGCTGGTTGGTTTGGTTCATGGCTTACAACTCTTATGATGGATTTCATAAAAATTCTATGGAAGAAATGAATGGAGAAAATATTTCCGGAATCCTGATGGCTGAAAAAGTGGGCGGGCACT